>NC_060149.1:989455210-989759710 GCF_021461385.2 Schistocerca piceifrons
TTCAAAACATAGACAGTACGAAGGGTCAGTCTTCTTGTAGTGAAGTCCTCATTGTGCCTTTTGTATTTAATTCCGATGCAATATCTGTGTTTCTTCGTCAATAAGAAGGTCAGAGGGATATAGTAATCCTGAAGGGATGCATCGGAATCTATAACTAGTGTCACAGAAATGGTTCAAAACATAGACAGTAAGAAGAGCCAGTCTTCTTGTACTTGAGTCGGCATTGTGCCTTTTGTATTAAATTCCGATGCAATTTCTGTGTTTCATCGTCAATAAGAAGGTCAGCTGGATACAGTAAACCTGAAGTGAAGCATCGGAATCTATAACTAGTGTCACAGGAATGGCTCAATACATAGACAGTAAGAAGAGCCAGTCTTCTTGTACTTGAGTCGGCATTGTGCCTTTTGTATTTAATTCCGATGAATTTTCTGTGTTTCATCGTCAATAAGAAGCTCACAGGGATACAGTAAACCTGAAGTGAAGCATCGGAATCTATAACTAGTGTCACAGGAATGGTTCAAATCATAGACAGTAAGAACAGTCACTCTTTTTGTACTTAAGTCGGCATTTTGCCATTTGTATTAATTTCCGATGCAATTTCTGTGTTTCATCGTCAATACGAAGGTCAGAGGGATACAGTGAACCTGAAGTGAAGCATCGGAATCTATAACTAGTGTCACAGAAATGGTTTAAATCATAGACAGTAAGAAAAGCCAGTCTTCTTGTACTTGAGTCGGCATTGTGCCTTTTGTATTTATTTCCGATGCAATTTATGTGTTTCTTTGTCTATAAGAAGGTCAGAGGGAATCAGTAACCTTAAGGTCAAGCATCGGAATCTATAACTAGTGTCACAGGAAAGATTCGAAACATAGACAGTAACCAGAGTCAGTCTTTTTGTACTTAAGATGGCATTGTGCCTTTTGTATTTAATTCCGATGCAATTTCTGTGTTTCATCGTCAATACGAAGGTCAGAGGGATACAGTAAACCTGAAGTGAAGCATCGGTATCTATAACTAGTGTCACAGGAATGGTTCAAAACTTAGACAGTAAGAAGGGTCAGTCTTCTTGTACATAAGTCGGCATTGTGCCTTTTGTATTTAATTCCGATGCAATATCTGTGTTTCTTCGTCAATAAGAAGGTCAGAGGGATATAGTAATCCTGAAGGGATGCATCGGAATCTATAACTAGTGTCACAGAAATGGTTCAAAACATAGACAGTAAGAAGAGACAGTCTTCTTGTACTTGAGTCGGCATTGTGCCTTTTGTATTAAATTCCGATACAATTTCTGTGTTTCATCGTCAATAAGAAGGTCAGTGGGATACAGTAAACCTGAAGTGAAGCATCGGAATCTATAACTAGTGTCACAGGAATGGTTCAAAACAAAGACAGGGGGATGGGTCAGTCGTCTTGTACTTAAGTCGTCATTGTGCCTTTTGTATTTAATTCTGATGCAATATCTGTGTTTCTACGTCAATAAGAAGGTCAGAGGGATACAGTAAACCTGAAGTGAAGCATCGGAATCTATAACTAGTGTCACAGAAATGGTTCAAAACTTAGACAGTAAGAAGAGCCAGTCTTCTTGTACTTGAGTCGGCATTGTGCCTTTTGTATTAAATTCCGATGCAATTTCTGTGTTTCATCGTCAATAAGATGGTCAGTGGGATACAGTAAACCTGAAGTGAAGCATCGGAATCTATAACTAGTGTCACAGGAATGGTTCAAAACATAGACAGTAAGAAGGGTCAGTCTTATTGTACTGAAGTCGGCATTGTGCCTTTTGTATTTAATTCCGATGCAATATCTGTGTTTCTTCGTCATTAAGAAGGTCAGAGTTATACAGTAAAACTGAAGTGAAGCAACGGAATCTATAACTAGTGTCACAGAAATGGTTGAAAACGTAGACAGTAAGAAGAGCCATCTTCTTGTATTTGAGTCGGCATTGTGCCTTTTGTATTTAATTAGGATGCAATTTCTGTGTTTCTTTGTCAATAAGAAGGTCAGAGGGATACAGTAAACCTGACGTGAAGCGTCGGAATCTATAACTAGTGTCACAGGAATGGTTCAAAACATAGACAGTAAGAAGACCCATTCTTTTTGTACTTAAGTCGGCATTGTGCATTTTGTATTTAATTCCGATGCAATTTACGTGTTTCATCGTCAATAAGAAGGTCAGCTGGATACAGTAAACCTGAAGTGAAGCATCGGAATCTATAACTAGTGTCACACGAATGGTTCAAAACGTAGTCAGTAGGAAGAGTCAGTTATCTTGTACTTAAGTCGGCATTGTGCCTTTTGTATTTATTTGAAATGCAATTTCTGTGTTTCATCGTCAATAGGAAGGTGAAAGAGATACAGTAAACCTGAAGTGAAGCATCGGAATCTATAACGAGTGTCACAGGAATGGTTCAAATCATAGACAGTAGGAAGAGTCAGTCTTCTTCTACTTAAGTCGGCATTGTGCCTTTTGTATTTAATTCCGTTGCAATTTCTGTGTTTCATCGTCAATAAGAAGGTCAGAGGGTTACAGTAAAACTGAAGTGAAGCATGGGAACCTGTAACTAGTGTCACAGGAATGGTTCAAAACATAGACAGTAAGAAGAGCCAGTCGTCTTTTACTTGAGTCGGCATTTTGCCTTTTGTATTTAATTCCGATGAATTTTCTGTGTTTGATCGTCAATAAGAAGGTCAGAGGGATACAGTAAACCTGAAGTGAAGCATCGGAATCTATAACTAGTGTCACAGGAATGGTTCAAATCATAGACAGTAAGAAGAGTCATTCTTTTTGTACTTAAGTCGGCATTTTGCCATTTGTATTTAATTCCGATGCAATTTCTGTGTTTCATCGTCAATACGAAGGTCAGAGTGATACAGTGAACCTGAAGGGAAGCATTGGAATCTATAACAAGTGTCACAGGAATGTTTCAAAACAAAGACAGTGGGATGGGTCAGTCTTCTTGTACTTAAGTCGTCATTGTGCCTTTTGTATTTAATTCCGATGCAATATCTGTGTTTCTTCGTCATTAAGAAGGTCAGAGTTATACAGTAAAACTGAAGTGAAGCATCGGAATCTATAACTAGTGTCACAGAAATGGTTCAAAACATAGACAGTAAGAAGAGCCAGTCTTCTTGTACTTGAGTCGGCATTGTGCCTTTTGTATTTAATTAGGATGCAATTTCTGTGTTTCATTGTCAATAAGAAGGTCAGAGGGATACAGTAAACCTGAAGTGAAGCATCGGAATCTATAACTAGTGTAACAGGAATGGTTCAAACCATTGACTGTCAGATGAGTTAGTGTTCTTGCACTGAAGTCGGCATTGTGCCTTTTGTATTTAATTAGGATGCAATTTCTGTGTTTCATTGTCAATAAGAAGGTCAGAGGGATAAAGTAAACCTGAAGTGAAGCATCGGAATCTATAACTAGTGTCACAGGAATGGTTCAAAACATAGACAGTAAGAAGACCCATTCTTTTTGTACTTAAGTCGGCATTGTGCATTTTGTATTTAATTCCGATGCAATTTACGTGTTTCATCGTCAATAAGAAGGTCAGAGGGATACAGTAAACCCGAAGTGAAGCATCGGAATCTATAACTAGTGTAACAGGAATGGTTCAAACTATTGACTGTCAGATGAGTTAGTGTTCTTGTACTTATGTCGGCATTGTGCCTTTTATATTTAATTCCAATGCAATTTCTGTGTTTCATCGTCAATAAGAAGGTCAGAGGGATACAGTAAACCTGAAGTGAAGCATCGGAATCTATAACTAGTGTCACAGGAATGGTTGAAAACATAGACAGTACGAAGGGTCAGTCTTCTTGTAGTGAAGTCCTCATTGTGCCTTTTGTATTTAATTCCGATGCAATATCTGTGTTTCTTCGTCATTAAGAAGGTCAGAGTTATACAGTAAAACTGAAGTGAAGCATCGGTATCTATAACTAGTGTCACAGATATGGTTCAAAACGTAGTCAGTAGGAAGAGTCAGTTATCTTGTACTTAAGTCGGCATTGTGCCTTTTGTATTTAATTAAAATGCAATTTCTGTGTTTCATCGTCAATAGGAAGGTCAGCTGGATACAGTAAACCTGAAGTGAAGCATCGGAATCTATAACTAGTGTCACAGGAATGGTTCAAATCATAGACAGTAGGAAGAGTCAGTCTTCTTCTACTTAAGTCGGCATTGTGCCTTTTGTATTTAATTCCGATGCAATTTCTGTGTTTCATCGTCAATAAGAAGGTCAGAGGGATACAGTAAAACTGAAGTGAAGCATGGGAAGCTGTAACTAGTGTCACAGGAATGGTTCAAATCATAGACAGTAAGAAGAGTCAGTCTTCTTATACTTAAGTCGGCATTTTGCCTTTTGTATTTAATTCCGATGCAATTTCAGTGCTTCATCGTCAATAAGAAGGTCAGCTGGATACAGTAAACCTGAAGTGAAGCATCGGAATCTATAACTAGTGTCACAGGAATGGCTCAAAACATAGACAGTAAGAAGAGCCAGTCGTCTTGTACTTGAGTCGGCATTGTGCCTTTTGTATATAATTCCGATCCAATTTCTGTGTTTCATCGTCAATAAGAGGCTCACAGGGATACAGTAAACCTGAAGTGAAGCATCGGAATCTATAACTAGTGTCACAGGAATGGTTCAAATCATAGACAGTAAGAAGAGTCACTCTTTTTCTACTTAAGTCGGCATTTTGCCATTTGTATTTAATTCCGATGCAATTTCTGTGTTTCATCGTCAATACGAAGGTCAGAGGGATACAGTGAACCTGAACTGAGGCATCGGAATCTATAACTAGTGTCACAGGAATGGTTCAAAACAAAGACAGTGGGATGGGTCAGTCTTCTTGTACTTAAGTCGTTATTGTGCCTTTTGTATTTAATTCCGATGCAATATCTGTGTTTCTACGTCAATAAGAAGGTCAGAGGGATACAGTAAACCTGAAGTGAAGCATCGGAATCTATAACTAGTGTCACAGAAATGGTTTAAATCATAGACAGTAAGAAGAGCCAGTCTTCTTGTACTTGAGTCGGCATTGTGCCTTTGTATTTAATTCCGATGCAATTTATGTGTTTCTTTGCCTATAAGACGGTCAGAGGGAATCAATAAACCTAAAGTCAAGCATCGGAATCTATAACTAGTGTCACAGGAAAGGTTCGAAACATAGACAGTAAGAAGAGTCAGTCTTTTTGTACTTAAGATGGCATTGTGCCTTTTGTATTTAATTCCGATGCAATTTCTGTGTTTCATCGTCAATACGAAGGTCAGAGGGATACAGTAAACCTGAAGTGAAGCATCGGTATCTATAAATAGTGTCACAGGAATGGTTCAAGGCTTAGACAGTAAGAAGGGTCAGTCTTCTTGTACTTAAGTCGGCATTGTGCCTTTTGTATTTAATTCCGATGCAATATCTGTGTTTCTTCGTCAATAAGAAGGTCAGAGGGATATAGAAATCCTGAAGGGATGCATGGAATCTATAACTAGTGTCACAGAAATGGTTCAAAACATAGACAGTAAGAAGAGCCAGTCTTCTTGTACTTGAGTCGGCATTGTGCCTTTTTTATTAAATTCCGATGCAATTTCTGTGTTTCATCGTCAATAAGAATTTTAGAGGGATACAGTAAACCTGAAGTGAAGCATCGGAATCTATAACTAGTGTCACAGGAATGGTTCAAAACATAGACAGTAAGAAGGGTCAGTCTTCTTGTACTGAAGTCGGCATTGTGCCTTTTGTATTTAATTCCGATGCAATATCTGTGTTTCTTCGTCATTAAGAAGGTCAGAGTTATACAGTAAAACTGAAGTGAAGCATCGGAATCTATAACTAGTGTCACAGAAATGGTTCAAAACATAGACAGTAAGAAGAGCCAGTCTGCTTGTATTTAAGTCGGCATTGTGCCTTTTGTATTTAATTAGGATGCAATTTCTGTGTTTCATTGTCAATAAGAAGGTCAGAGGGATACAGTAAACCTGAAGTGAAGCATCGGAATCTATGACTAGTGTCACAGGAATGGTTCAAAACATAGACAGTAAGAAGACCCATTCTTTTTGTACTTAAGTCGGCATTGTGCATTTTGTATTTAATTCCGATGCAATTTACGTGTTTCATCGTCAATAAGAAGGTCAGCTGGATACAGTAAACCTGAAGTGAAGCATCGGAATCTGTAACTAGTGTCACAGGAATGGTTCAAAACGTAGTCAGTAGGAAGAGTCAGTCTTCTTCTACTTAAGTCGGCATTGTGCCTTTTGTATTTAATTCCGATGCAATTTCTGTGTTTCATCGTCAATAAGAAGGTCAGAGGGATACAGTAAAACTGAAGTGAAGCATGGGAACCTGTAACTAATGTCACAGGAATGGTTCAAATCATAGACAGTTAGAAGAGTCACTCTTTTTGTACTTAAGTCGGCATTTTGCCATTTGTATTTAATTCCGATGCAATTTCTGTGTTTCATCGTCAATACGAAGGTCAGAGGGATACAGTGAACCTGAAGTGAAGCATCGGAATCTATAACTAGTGTCACAGGAATGGTTCAAAACAAAGACAGTGGGATGGGTCAGTCTTCTTGTACTTCAGTCGTCATTGTGCCTTTTGTATTTAATTCCGATGCAATATCTGTGTCTCTACGTCAATAAGAAGGTCAGAGGGATACAGTAAACCTGAAGTGAAGCATCGGAATCTATAACTAGTGTCACAGAAATGGTTTAAATCATAGACAGTAAGAAGAGCCAGTCTTCTTGTACTTGAGTCGGCATTGTGCCTTTTGTATTTAATTCCGATGCAATTTATGTGTTTCTTTGTCTATAAGAAGGTCAGAGGGAATCAGTAAACCTAAAGTCAAGCATCGGAATCTATAACTAGTGTCACAGGAAAGGTTCGAAACATAGACAGTAAGAAGAGTCAGTCTTTTTGTACTTAAGATGGCATTGTGCCTTTTGTATTTAATTCCGATGCAATTTCTGTGTTTCATCGTCAATACGAAGGTCAGAGGGATACAGTAAACCTGAAGTGAAGCATCGGTATCTATAACTAGTGTCACAGGAATGGTTCAAAACGTAGACAGTAAGAAGGGTCAGTCTTCTTGTACTTAAGTCGGCATTGTGCCTTTTGTATTTAATTCCGATGCAATATCTGTGTTTCTTCGTCATTAAGAAGGTCAGAGTTATACAGTAAAACTGAAGTGAAGCATCGGAATCTATAACTAGTGTCACAGAAATGGTTCAAAACATAGACAGTAAGAAGAGCCAGTCTTCTTGTACTTGAGTCGGCATTGTGCCTTTTGCATTTAATTAGGATGCAATTTCTGTGTTTCATTGTCAATAAGAAGGTCAGAGGGATACAGTAAACCTGAAGTGAAGCATCGGAATCTATAACTAGTGTCACAGGAATGGTTCAAAACATAGACAGTAAGAAGACCCATTCTTTTTGTACTTAAGTCGGCATTGTGCACTTTGTATTTAATTCCGATGCAATTTACGTGTTTCATCGTCAACAAGAAGGTCAGAGGGATACAGTAAACCCGAGGTGAAGCATCGGAATCTATAACTAGTGTCACAGGAATGGTTCAAAACATATACACTAAGAAGAGTCAGTCTTCTTATACTTAAGTCGGCATTGTGCCTTTTGTATATAATTACAATGCAATTTCTGTGTTTCGTCGTCAATAAGAAGGTCAGCTGGATACAGTTACCTGAAGTGAATCATCGGAATCTATAACTAATGTCACCGGAATGGTAGAAAACATTGACAATAAGAAGAGTCAGTCTTCTTGTACTTAAGTCGGCATTGTGCCCTTTGTATTTAATTAAGATGCAATTTCTGTGTTTCATCGTCGATAAAGAGGTCAGAGGGATAAATTAAAACTGAAGTGAAGCATGGGAACCTATAACTAGTGTCACAGGAATGGTTCAAATCATAGACAGTAAGAAGAGTCAGTCTTCTTGTACTTAAGTCGGCATTTTGCCTTTTGTATTTAATTCCGATGCAATTTCTGTGCTTCATCGTCAATAAGAAGGTCAGCTGGATACAATAAACCTGAAGTGAAGCATCGGAATCTATAACAAGTGTCACAGGAATGGTTCAAAACAAAGACAGTAGGATGTGTCAGTCTTCTTGTACTTAAGTCGGCATTGTGCCTTTTGTATTTAACTCCGATGCAATATCTGTGTAGCTTCGTCAATAAGAAGGTCAGAGGGATACAGTAAACCTGAAGTGAAGCATCGGAATCTATAACTAGTGTCACAGAAATGGTTTAAATCATAGACAGAAAGAAGAGCAAGTCTTCTTGTACTTGAGTCGGCATTATGCCTTTTGTATTTAATTCAGATGCAATTTATGTGTTTCTTTGTCTATAAGAAGGTCAGAGGGATTCAGTAAACCTAAAGTCAAGCATCGGAATCTATAACTAGTGTCACAGGAATGGTTCAAAACATAGACAGTAAGAAGAGTCAGTCTTTTTGTACTTAAGACGGCATTGTACCTTTTGTATTTAATTCCGATGCAATTTCTGTGTTTCATCATCAATACGAAGGTCAGAGGGATACAGTAAACCAAAAGTGAAGCATCGGTATCTATAACTAGTGTCACAGGATTGGTTCAAAACTTAGACAGTAAGAAGGGTCAGTCTTCTTGTACTTAAGTCGGCATTGTGCCTTTTGTATTTAATTCCGATGCAATAATTGTTTTTCTTCGTCATTAAGAAGTTCAGAGGGATAGAGTAAAACTGAAGTGAAGCATCGGAATCTATAACTAGTGTCACAGAAATGGTTCAAAACATAGACAGTAAGAAGAGCCAATCTTCTTGTACTTGAGTCGGCATTGTGCCTTTTGTATTTAATTAGGATGCAATTTCTGTGTTTCATTGTCAATAAGAAGGTCAGAGGGATACAGTAAACCTGAAGTGAAGCATCGGAATCTAAAACTAGTGTCACAGGAATGGTTCAAAACATAGACAGTAAGAAGACCCATTCTTTTAGTACTTAAGTCGGCATTGTGCATTTTGTATTTAATTCCGATGCAATTTACGTGTTTCATCGTCAATAAGAAGGTCAGAGGGATACAGTAAACCCGAAGTGAAGCATCGGAATCTACAACTAGTGTCACAGGAATGGTTCAAAACATAGTCAGTAGGAAGATACAGTTATTTTGTACTTAAGTCGGCTTTGTGCCATTTGTATTTAATTATGATGCTATTTCTGTGCTTCATCGTCAATAGGAAGGTGAAAGGGATACAGTAAACCTGAAGTGAAGCATCGGAATCTATAACTAGTGTCACAGGAATGGTTCAAAACATAGACAGTAGGAAGAGTCAGTCTTCTTGTACTTAAGTCGGCATTGTGCCTTTTGCATTTAATTCCAATGCAATTTCTGTGTTTCATCGTCAATAAGAAGGTCACAGGGATACAGTAAAACTGAAGTGAAGCATGGGATCCTATAACTAGTGTCACAGGAATGGTTCAAATCATAGACAGTAAGAAGAGTCAGTCTTCTTGTACTTAAGTCGGCATTTTGCCTTTTGTATTTCATTCCGATGCAATTTCTGTGCTTCATCGTCAATAAGAAGGTCAGCTGGATACAGTAAACCTGAAGTGACGCATCGGAATCTATAACTAGTGTCACAGGAATGGCTCAAAACATAGACAGTAAGAAGAGCCAGTCTTCTTGTACTTGAGTCGGCACTGTGCCTTTTGTATTTAATTCCGATGAATTTTCTGTGTTTCATCGTCAATAAGAAGCTCACAGGGATACAGTAAACCTGAAGTGAAGCATCGGAATCTATAACTAGTGTCACAGGAGTGGTACAAATCATAGACAGTAAGAAGAGTCACTCTTTTTGTTCTTAAGTCGGCATTGTGCCATTTGTATTTAATTTCGATGCAATTTCTGTGTTTCATCGTCAATACGAAGGTCAGAGGGATACAGTGAACCTGAAGTGAAGCATTGGAATCTATAACAAGTGTCACAGGAATGGTTCAAAACAAAGACAGTAGGATGGGTCAGTCTTCTTGTACTTAAGTCGGCATTGTGCCTTTTGTATTTAACTCCGATGCAATATGTGTGTTTCTTCGTCAATAAGAAGGTCAGAGGGATACAGTAAACCTGAAGTGAAGCATAGGAATCTATAACTAGTGTCACAGAAATGGTTTAAATCATAGACAGTAAGAAGAGCCAGTCTTCTTGTACTTGAGTCGGCATTGTGCCTTTTGTATTTAATTCCGATGAATTTTCTGTGTTTGATCGTCAATAAGAAGGTCGGAGGGATATAGTAAACCTGAAGTAAACCATCGGAATCTATAACTAGTGTCACAGGAATGGTTCAAAACATAGACAGTAGGAAGGGTCAGTCCTCTTGTACTTAAGTCGGCATTGTGCCTTTTGTATTTAATTCCAATGCAATTTCTGTGTTTCATCGTCAATAAGAAGGTCACAGGCATACAGTAAAACTGAAGTGAAGCATGGGAACCTATAACTAGTGTCACAGGAATGGTTCAAATCATAGACAGTAAGAAGAGTCAGTCTTCTTGTACTTAAGTCGGCATTTTGCCTTTTGTATTTAATTCCGATGCAATTTCTGTGCTTCATCGTCAATAAGAAGGTCAGCTGGATACAGTAAACCTGAAGTGAAGCATCGGAATCTATAACTAGTGTCACAGGAATGGCTCAATACATAGACAGTAAGAAGAGCCAGTCTTCTTGTACTTGAGTCGGCATTGTGCCTTTTGTATTTAATTCCGATGAATTTTCTGTGTTTCATCGTCAATAGGAAGCTCACAGGGATACAGTAAACCTGAAGTGAAGCATCGGAATCTATAACTAGTGTCACAGGAGTGGTTCAAAACATAGACAGTAAGAAGAGTCACTCTTTTTGTTCTTAAGTCGGCATTGTGCCATTTGTATTTAATTCCGATGCAATTTCTGTGTTTCATCGTCAATACGAAGGTCAGAGGGATACAGTGAACCTGAAGTGAAGCATCGGAATCTATAACAAGTGTCACAGGAATGGTTCAAAACAAAGACAGTAGGATGGGTCAGTCTTCTTGTACTTAAGTCGGCAATGTGCCTTTTGTATTTAACTCCGATGCAATATCTGTGTTTCTTCGTCAATAAGAGGGTCAGAGGGATACAGTAAACCTGAAGTGAAGCATCGGAATCTATAACTAGTGTCACAGAAATGGTTTAAATCATAGACAGTAAGAAGAGCCAGTCTTCTTGTACTTGAGTCGGCATAGTGCCTTTTGTATTTAATTCCGATGCAATTTATGTGTTTCTTTGTCTATAAGAAGGTCAGAGGGATTCAGTAAACCTAAAGTCAAGCATCGGAATCTATAACTAGTGTCACAGGAATGGTTCAAAACATAGACAGTAAGAAGAGTCAGTCTTTTTGTACTTAAGACGGCATTGTGCCTTTTGTCTTTAATTCCGATGAATTTTCTGTGTTTGATCGTCAATAAGAAGGTCAGAGGGATATAGTAAACCTGAAGTAAACCATCGGAATCTATAACTAGTGTCACAGGAATGGTTCAAAACATAGACTGTAGGAAGGGTCAGTCTTCTTGTACTTAAGTCGGCATTGTGCCTTTTGTATTTAATTCCAATGCAATTTCTGTGTTTCATCGTCAATAAGAAGGTCACAGGGATACAGTAAAACTGAAGTGAAGCATGGGAACCTATAACTAGTGTCACAGGAATGGTTCAAATCATAGACAGTAAGAAGAGTCAGTCTTCTTGTACTTAAGTCGGCATTTTTCCTTTTGTATTTAATTCCGATGCAATTTCTGTGCTTCATCGTCAATAAGAAGGTCAGCTGGATACAGTAAACCTGAAGTGAAGCATCGGAATCTATAACTAGTGTCACAGGAATGGCTCAAAACATAGACAGTAAGAAGAGCCAGTCTTCTTGTACTTGAGTCGGCATTGTGCCTTTTGTATTTAATTCCGATGAATTTTCTGTGTTTCATCGTCAATAAGAAGCTCACAGGGATACAGTAAACCTGAAGTGAAGCATCGGAATCTATAACTAGTGTCACAGGAGTGGTTCAAAACATAGACAGTAAGAAGAGTCACTCTTTTTGTTCTTAAGTCGGCATTGTGCCATTTGTATTTAATTCCGATGCAATTTCTGTGTTTCATCGTCAATACGAAGGTCAGAGGGATACAGTGAACCTGAAGTGAAGCATCGGAATCTATAACAAGTGTCAAAGGAATGGTTCAAAGCAAAGACAGTAGGATGGGTCAGTCTTCTTGTACTTAAGTCGGCATTGTGCCTTTTGTATTTAATTCCGATGCAATTTATGTGTTTCTTTGTCTATAAGAAGGTCAGAGGGATTCAGTAAACTTAAAGTCAAGCATCGGAATCTATAACTAGTGTCACAGGAATGGTTCAAAACATAGACAGTAAGAAGAGTCAGTCTTTTTGTACTTAAGACGGCATTGTGCCTTTTGTATTTAATTCCGATGCAATTTCTGTGTTTCATCGTCAATACGAAGGTCAGAGGGATACAGTAAACGTAAAGTGAAGCATCGGTATCTATAACTAGTGTCACAGGAATGGTTCAAAACTTAGACAGTAAGAAGGGACAGTCTTCTTGTACTTAAGTCGGTGTTGTGCCAATTGTATTTAATTCCTATGCAATATCTGTGTTTCTTCGTCAATAAGAAGGTCAGAGGGATACAGTAATCCTGAAGGGAAGCATCGTAATCTATAACTAGTGTCACAGAAATGGTTCAAAACATAGACAGTAAGAAGAAGCATTCCTCTTGTACTTGAGTCGGCATTGTGCCTTTTGTATTAAATTCCGATGTAATTTCTGTGTTTCATCGTCAATAAAAAGGTCAAAGGGATACAGTAAACCCGAAGTGAAGCATCAGAATCTATAACTAGTGTCACAGGAATGGTTCAAAACATTGACAGTAAGAAGGGTCAGTCTTCTTGTACTTAAGTCGGCATTGTGCCTTTTGTATTTAATTAGGATGCAATATCTGTGTTTCTTCGTCATTAAGAAGTTCAGAGGGATAGAGTAAAACTGAAGTGAAGCATCGGAATCTATAACTAGTGTCACAGAAATGGTTCAAAACATAGACAGTAAGAAGACCCATTCTTTTAGTACTTAAGTCGGCATTGTGCATTTTGTATTTAATTCCGATGCAATTTACGTGTTTCATCGTCAATAAGAAGGTCAGAGGGATACAGTAAACCCGAAGTGAAGCATCGGAATCTACAACTACTGTCACAGGAATGGTTCAAAACATAGTCAGTAGGAAGATACAGTTATTTTGTACTTAAGTCGGCTTTGTGCCATTTGTATTTAATTAAGATGCTATTTCTGTGCTTCATCGTCAATAGGAAGGTGAAAGGGATACAGTAAACCTGAAGTGAAGCATCGGAATCTATAACTAGTGTCACAGGAATGGTTCAAAACATAGACAGTAGGAAGAGTCAGTCTTCTTGTACTTAAGTCGGCATTGTGCCTTTTGTATTTAATTCCAATGCAATTTCTGTGTTTCATCGTCAATAAGAAGGTCACAGGGATACAGTAAAACTGAAGTGAAGCATGGGATCCTATAACTAGTGTCACAGGAATGGTTCAAATCATAGACAGTAAGAAGAGTCAGTCTTCTTGTACTTAAGTCGGCATTTTGCCTTTTGTATTTAATTCCGATGCAATTTCTGTGCTTCATCGTCAATAAGAAGGTCAGCTGGATACAGTAAACCTGAAGTGAAGCATCGGAATCTATAACTAGTGTCACAGGAATGGCTCAAAACATAGACAGTAAGAAGAGCCAGTCTTCTTGTACTTGAGTCGGCACTGTGCCTTTTGTATTTAATTCCGATGAATTTTCTGTGTTTCATCGTCAATAAGAAGCTCACAGGGATACAGTAAACCTGAAGTGAAGCATCGGAATCTATAACTAGTGTCACAGGAGTGGTTCAAAACATAGACAGTAAGAAGAGTCACTCTTTTTGTTCTTAAGTCGGCATTGTGCCATTTGTATTTAATTCCGATGCAATTTCTGTGTTTCATCGTCAATACGAAGGTCAGAGGGATACAGTGAACCTGAAGTGAAGCATCGGAATCTATAACAAGTGTCACAGGAATGGTTCAAAACATAGACAGTAAGAAGAGTCAGTCTTCGTGTACTTAAGTCGGCATTTTGCCTTTTGTATTTAATTCCGATGCAATTTCTGTGCTTCATCGTCAATAAGAAGGTCAGCTGGATACAGTAAACCTGAAGTGACGCATCGGAATCTATAACTAGTGTCACAGGAATGGCTCAAAACATAGACAGTAAGAAGAGCCAGTCTTCTTGTACTTGAGTCGGCACTGTGCCTTTTGTATTTAATTCCGATGAATTTTCTGTGTTTCATCGTCAATAAGAAGCTCACAGGGATACAGTAAACCTGAAGTGAAGCATCGGAATCTATAACTAGTGTCACAGGAGTGGTTCAAATCATAGACAGTAAGAAGAGTCACTCTTTTTGTTCTTAAGTCGGCATTGTGCCATTTGTATTTAATTTCGATGCAATTTCTGTGTTTCATCGTCAATACGAAGGTCAGAGGGATACAGTGAACCTGAAGTGAAGCATTGGAATCTATAACAAGTGTCACAGGAATGGTTCAAAACAAAGACAGTAGGATGGGTCAGTCTTCTTGTACTTAAGTCGGCATTGTGCCTTTTGTATTTAACTCCGATGCAATATGTGTGTTTCTTCGTCAATAAGAAGGTCAGAGGGATACAGAAAACCTGAAGTGAAGCATAGGAATCTATAACTAGTGTCACAGAAATGGTTTAAATCATAGACAGTAAGAAGAGCCAGTCTTCTTGTACTTGAGTCGGCATTGTGCCTTTTGTATTTAATTCCGATGAATTTTCTGTGTTTGATCGTCAATAAGAAGGTCGGAGGGATATAGTAAACCTGAAGTAAACCATCGGAATCTATAACTAGTGTCACAGGAATGGTTCAAAACATAGACAGTAGGAAGGGTCAGTCCTCTTGTACTTAAGTCGGCATTGTGCCTTTTGCATTTAATTCCAATGCAATTTCTGTGTTTCATCGTCAATAAGAAGGTCACAGGCATACAGTAAAACTGAAGTGAAGCATGGGAACCTATAACTAGTGTCACAGGAATGGTTCAAATCATAGACAGTAAGAAGAGTCAGTCTTCTTGTACTTAAGTCGGCATTTTGCCTTTTGTATTTAATTCCGATGCAATTTCTGTGCTTCATCGTCAATAAGAAGGTCAGCTGGATACAGTAAACCTGAAGTGAAGCATCGGAATCTATAACTAGTGTCACAGGAATGGCTCAATACATAGACAGTAAGAAGAGCCAGTCTTCTTGTACTTGAGTCGGCATTGTGCCTTTTGTATTTAATTCCGATGAATTTTCTGTGTTTCATCGTCAATAGGAAGCTCACAGGGATACAGTAAACCTGAAGTGAAGCATCGGAATCTATAACTAGTGTCACAGGAGTGGTTCAAAACATAGACAGTAAGAAGAGTCACTCTTTTTGTTCTTAAGTCGGCATTGTGCCATTTGTATTTAATTCCGATGCAATTTCTGTGTTTCATCGTCAATACGAAGGTCAGAGGGATACAGTGAACCTGAAGTGAAGCATCGGAATCTATAACAAGTGTCACAGGAATGGTTCAAAACAAAGACAGTAGGATGGGTCAGTCTTCTTGTACTTAAGTCGGCATTGTGCCTTTTGTATTTAACTCCGATGCAATATCTGTGTTTCTTCGTCAATAAGAGGGTCAGAGGGATACAGTAAACCTGAAGTGAAGCATCGGAATCTATAACTAGTGTCACAGAAATGGTTTAAATCATAGACAGTAAGAAGAGCCAGTCTTCTTGTACTTGAGTCGGCATAGTGCCTTTTGTATTTAATTCCGATGCAATTTATGTGTTTCTTTGTCTATAAGAAGGTCAGAGGGATTCAGTAAACCTAAAGTCAAGCATCGGAATCTATAACTAGTGTCACAGGAATGGCTCAAAACATAGACAGTAAGAAGAGTCAGTCTTTTTGTACTTAAGACGGCATTGTGCCTTTTGTATTTAATTCCGATGAATTTTCTGTGTTTGATCGTCAATAAGAAGGTCAGAGGGATATAGTAAACCTGAAGTAAACCATCGGAATCTATAACTAGTGTCACAGGAATGGTTCAAAACATAGACTGTAGGAAGGGTCAGTCTTCTTGTACTTAAGTCGGCATTGTGCCTTTTGTATTTAATTCCAATGCAATTTCTGTGTTTCATCGTCAATAAGAAGGTCACAGGGATACAGTAAAACTGAAGTGAAGCATGGGATCCTATAACTAGTGTCACAGGAATGGTTCAAATCATAGACAGTAAGAAGAGTCAGTCTTCTTGTACTTAAGTCGGCATTTTGCCTTTTGTATTTAATTCCGATGCAATTTCTGTGCTTCATCGTCAATAAGAAGGTCAGCTGGATACAGTAAACCTGAAGTGAAGCATCGGAATCTATAACTAGTGTCACAGGAATGGCTCAAAACATAGACAGTAAGAAGAGCCAGTCTTCTTGTACTTGAGTCGGCACTGTGCCTTTTGTATTTAATTCCGATGAATTTTCTGTGTTTCATCGTCAATAAGAAGCTCACAGGGATACAGTAAACCTGAAGTGAAGCATCGGAATCTATAACTAGTGTCACAGGAGTGGTTCAAAACATAGACAGTAAGAAGAGTCACTCTTTTTGTTCTTAAGTCGGCATTGTGCCATTTGTATTTAATTCCGATGCA
The DNA here is from genome assembly GCF_021461385.2 of Schistocerca piceifrons. Taxonomy (NCBI): domain Eukaryota; kingdom Metazoa; phylum Arthropoda; class Insecta; order Orthoptera; family Acrididae; genus Schistocerca; species Schistocerca piceifrons. The sequence goes on from NC_060149.1 coordinate 989,471,971, forward strand.
ATTTCTGTGTTTCATCGTCAATACGAAGGTCAGAGGGATACAGTGAACCTGAAGTGAAGCATCGGAATCTATAACAAGTGTCACAGGAATGGTTCAAAACAAAGACAGTAGGATGGGTCAGTCTTCTTGTACTTAAGTCGGCATTGTGCATTTTGTATTTAATTCCGATGCAATTTATGTGTTTCTTTGTCTATAAGTAGGTCAGAGGGATTCAGTAAACCTAAAGTCAAGCATCGGAATCTATAACTACTGTCACAGGAATGGTTCAAAACATAGACAGTAAGAAGAGTCAGTCTTTTTGTACTTAAGACGGCATTGTGCCTTTTGTATTTAATTCCGATGCAATTTCTGTGTTTCATCGTCAATACGAAGGTCAGAGGGATACAGTAAACCTAAAGTGAAGCATCGGTATCTATAACTAGTGTCACAGGAATGGTTCAAAACTTAGACAGTAAGAAGGGACAGTCTTCTTGTACTTAAGTCGGTATTGTGCCAATTGTATTTAATTCCTATGCAATATCAGTGTTTCTTCGTCAATAAGAAGGTCAGAGGGATACAGTAATCCTGAAGGGAAGCATCGTAATCTATAACTAGTGTCACAGAAATGGTTCAAAACATAGACAGTAAGAAGAAGCATTCCTCTTGTACTTGAGTCGGCATTGTGCCTTTTGTATTAAATTCCGATGTAATTTCTGTGTTTCATCGTCAATAAAAAGGTCAGAGGGATACAGTAAACCCGAAGTGAAGCATCAGAATCTATAACTAGTGTCACAGGAATGGTTCAAAACATAGACAGTAAGAAGGGTCAGTCTTCTTGTACTTAAGTCGGCATTGTGCCATTTGTATTTAATTAGGATGCAATATCTGTGTTTCTTCGTCATTAAGAAGTTCAGAGGGATAGAGTAAAACTGAAGTGAAGCATCGGAATCTATAACTAGTGTAACAGGAATGGTTCAAACCATTGACAGTAAGATGAGTTAGTGTTCTTGTACTGAAGTCGGCATTGTGCCTTTTGTATTTAATTAAGATGCTATTTCTGTGTGTCATCGTCAATAAGAAGCTCACAGGGGTACAGTAAACCTGAAGTGAAGCATCGGAATCTATAACTAATGTCACAGGAATGGTTCAAATCATAGACAGTGAGAAGAGTCACTCTTTTTGTACTTAAGTCGGCATTTTGCCATTTGTATTTAATTCCGATGCAATTTCTGTGTTTCATCGTCAATACGAAGGTCCGAGGGATACAGTGAACCTGAAGTGAAGCGTCGGAATCTATAACTAGTGTCACAGGAATGGTTCGAAACAAAGACAGTGGGATGGGTCAGTCTTCTTGTACTTCAGTCGGCATTGTGCCTTTTGTATTTAATTCCGATGCAATATCTGTGTTTCTACGTCAATAAGAAGGTCAGAGGGATACAGTAAACCTGAAGGGATGCATCAGAATCTATAACTAGTGTCACAGAAATGGTTCAAAACATAGACAGTAAGAAGAGTCAGTCCTTTTGTACTTAAGACGGCATTGTGCCTTTTGTATTTAATTCCGATGCAATTTCTGTGTTTCATCGTCAATACGAAGGTCAGAGGAATACAGTAAACCTGAAGTGAAGCATCGGAATCTATAACTAGTGTCACAGGAATGGCTCAAAACATATCAGTAAGAAGAGCCAGTCTTCTTGTACTTGAGTCGGCATTGTGCCTTTTGTATTTAATTCCGATGAATTTTCTGTGTTTCATCGTCAATAAGAAGCTCACAGGGATACAGTAAACCTGAAGTGAAGCATCGGAATCTATAACTAGTGTCACAGGAGTGGTTCAAAACATAGACAGTAAGAAGAGTCACTCTTTTTGTTCTTAAGTCGGCATTGTGCCATTTGTATTTAATTCCGATGCAATTTCTGTGTTTAATCGTCAATAAGAAGGTCAGAGGGATACAGTAAACCTGAAGTGAAGCATCGGAATCTATAACTAGTGTCACAGAAATGGTTTAAATCATAGACAGTAAGAAGAGCCAGTCTTCTTGTACTTGAGTCGGCATAGTGCCTTTTGTATTTAATTCCGATGCAATTTATGTGTTTCTTTGTCTATAAGAAGGTCAGAGGGATTCAGTAAACCTAAAGTCAAGCATCGGAATCTATAACTAGTGTCACAGGAATGGTTCAAAACATAGACAGTAAGAAGAGTCAGTCTTTTTGTACTTAAGACGGCATTGTGCCTTTTGTATTTAATTCCGATGCAATTTCTGTGTTTCATCGTCAATACGAAGGTCAGAGGGATACAGTAAACCTAAAGTGAAGCATCGGTATCTATAACTAGTGTAACAGGAATGGTTCAAAACTTAGACAGTAAGAAGGGACAGTCTTCTTGTACTTAAGTCGGTATTGTGCCAATTGTATTTAATTCCTATGCAATATCTGTGTTTCTTCGTCAATAAGAAGGTCAGAGGGATACAGTAATCCTGAAGGGAAGCATCAGAATCTATAACTAGTGTCGCAGGAATGGTTCAAAACATAGACAGTAAGAAGGGTCAGTCTTCTTGTACTTAAGTCGGCATTGTGCCTTTTGTATTTAATTAGGATGCAATTTCTGTGTTTCATCGTCAATAAGAAGGTCAGAGGGATACAGTAAACCTGAAGTGAAACATCGGAATCTATAACTAGTGTCACACGAATGGTTCAAAACATAGACACTAAGAAGACCCATTCTTCTTGTACTTAAGTCGGCATTGTGCCTTTTGTATTTAATTCCGATGCAATTTACGTGTTTCATCGTCAATAAGAAATTCAGAGGGATACAGTAAACCCAAAGTGAAGCATCGGAATCTATAACTAGTGTCACAGGAATGGTTCAAAACATAGACAGTAAGAAGAGTCAGTTTTCTTGTACATTAGTCGGCATTGTGCCTTTTGTATTTAATTCCGATGCAATTTCTGTGTTTCATCGTCAATAAGAAGGTCACAGGGATACAGTAAACCAGAAGTGAAGTATCGGAATCTATAACTAGTGTAACAGGAATGGTTCAAACCATTGACAGTAAGAAGAGTTAGTGTTCTTGTACTGAGGTCGGCATTGTGCCTTTTGTATTTAATTAAGATGCTATTTCTGTGTTTCATCGTCAATAAGAAGGTCGGAGGGATACAGTAAACCTGAAGTGAAGCGTCGGAATCTATAACTAGTGTCACAGGAATGGTTCAAAGCATAGACAGTAAGAAGAGTTAGTCTTCTTGTACTTAAGTCGGCATAGTGCCTTTTGTATATAATTACGATGCAATTTCTGTGTTTCATCGTCAATAAGAAGGTCAGCTGGATACAGTTACCTGAAGTGAATCATCGGAATCTATAACTAATGTCACCGGATTGGTAGAAAACATTGACAGTAAGAAGAGTCAGTCTTCTTGAACTTAAGTCGGCATTGTGCCTTTTGTATTTAATTCCGATGCAATTTCTGTGTTTCATCGTCGATACGAAGGCCAGAGGGATACAGTAAACCTGAAGTGAAGCATCGGTATCTCTAACTAGTGTCACAGGAATGGTTCAAAACTTATAGAGTAAGAAGGGTTAGTCTTCTTGTACTTAAGTCGGCATTGTGCCTTTTGTATTTAATTCCGATGCAATATCTGTGTTTCTTCGTCAATAAGAAGGTCAGAGGGATACAGTTATTTTGAAGGGAAGCATCGGAATCTATAACTAGTGTCACAGAAATTGTTGAAAAAAAAAGACAGTAAGAAGAGGCATTCTTCTTGTACTTGAGTCGGCATTGTGCCTTTTGTATTAAATTCCGATGCAATTTCTGTGTTTCATCGTCAATAGGAAGGTGAAAGGGATACAGTAAACCTGAAGTGAAGCTTCGGAATCTATAACTAGTGTCACAGGAATGGTTCAAAACTTATACAGTAGGAAGAGTCAGTCTTCTTGTACTTAAGTCGGCATTGTGCCTTTTGTATTTAATTCCGATGCAATTTCTGTGTTTCATCGTCGATACGAAGGTCAGAGGGATACAGTAAACCTGAAGTGAAGCATCGGTATCTCTAACTAGTGTCACAGGAATGGTTCAAAACTTATACAGTAAGAAGGGTTAGTCTTCTTGTACTTAAGTCGGCATTGTGCCTTTTGTACTTAATTCCGATGCAATATCTGTGTTTCTTCGTCAATAAGAAGGTCAGAGGGATACAGTTATTTTGAAGGGAAGCATCGGAATCTATAACTAGTGTCACAGAAATTGTTGAAAAAAAAAGACAGTAAGAAGAGGCATTCTTCTTGTACTTGAGTCGGCATTGTGCCTTTTGTATTAAATTCCGATGCAATTTCTGTGTTTCATCGTCAATAGGAAGGTGAAAGGGATACAGTAAACCTGAAGTGAAGCTTCGGAATCTATAACTAGTGTCACAGGAATGGTTCAAAACTTATACTGTAAGAAGGGTTAGTCTTCTTGTAGTTAAGTCGGCATTGTGCCTTTTGTACATAATTCCGATGCAATTTCTGTGTTTCATCGTCAATAAGAAGCTCAGAGGGACACAGTAAACCTGATGTGAAGCATCGGAATCAATAACTAGTGTCAGAGGTATGGTTCAAAACATAGACAGTAAGAAGATTCAGTTTTCTTGTACTTAAGTCGGCATTGTGCCTTTTGTATTTAATTCCGATGCAATTTCTGTGTTTCATCGTCAGTAAGAAGGTCAGAGGGTTACAGTAAACCTGAAGTGAAGCATCGGAATCTATAACTAGTGTCACAGGAATGGTTCAAAACGTAGACAGTAAGAAGAGTTATGCTTCTTGTACTTAAGTCGGCATTGTGCCTTTTGTATATAATTACGATGCAATTTCTGTGTTTCATCGTCAATAAAGAGGTCAGAGGGATACAGAAAACCTGAAGTGAAGCATCGGAATCTAAAACTAGTGTCACAGGATTGGTTCAAAACATAGACATTAGGAAGAGTCAGTCTTCTTGTACTTATGTCAGCATTGTGCCTTTTGTATTTAATTCCGATGCAATATCTGTGTTTCATCATCAATAAGAAGGTCAGAGGGATACAGTAAAACTGAAGTGAAGCACGGGAACCTATAACTAGTGTCACAGGAATGGTTCAAATCATAGACAGTAAGAAGAGTCAGTCTTCTTGTACTTAAGTCGCCATTTTGCCTTTTGTATTTAATTCCGAAGCAATTTCTGTGCTTCATCGTCAATTGGATGGTGAAAGGGATACTGTCAACCTGATGTGAAGCTTCGGAATCTATAACTAGTGTCACAGGAATGGTTCAAACATAGGCAGTAAGACGAGTCACTCTTCTTGTACTTAAGTCGGCATTGTGCCTTTTGTATATAATTACGATACAATTTCTGTTTTTCATCGTCAATAAGAAGGTCAGCTGGATACAGTTACCTGAAGTGAATCATCGGAATTTTTAACTAATGTCACCGGAATGGTAGAGAACATTGACAGTAAGAAGAGTCAGTCTTCTTGTACTTAAGTCGGCATTGTGCCTTTTGTATTTAATTAAGATGCAATTTCTGTGTGTCATCGTCAATAAGAAGGTCAGAGGGATACAGTAAAACTGAAGTGAAGCATGGGAACCTATAACTAGTGTCACAGGAATGGTTCAAAACATAGACAGTAAGAAGAGCCAGTCTTCTTGTACTTGAGTCGGCATTGTGCCTTTTGTATTTAATTCCGATGAATTTTCTGTGTTTGATCGTCAATAAGAAGGTCAGGGGGATACAGTAGACCTGAAGTGAAGTATCGGAATCTATAACTAGTGTAACAGGAATGGATCAAACCATTGACAGTAAGATGAGTTAGTGTTCTTGTACTGAAGTCGGCATTGTGCCTTTTGTACACAATTCCGATGCAATTTCTGTGTTTCATCGTCAATAAGGTCAGCTGGATACAGTTACCTGAAGTGAATCATCGGAATCTATAACTAATGTCACCGGAATGGTAGAAAACATTGACACTAAGAAGAGTCAGTCTTCTTGTTCTTATTTCGGCATTGTGCCTTTTGTATTTAATTAAGATGCAATTTCTGTGTTTCATCGTCAATAGGAAGGTGAAAGGGATACTGTAAACCAGAAGTGAAGCATCGGAATCTATAACTAGAGTCACAGGAATGGTTCAAAACATAGACAGTAAGAAGAGTCATTCTTCTTGTACTTAAGTCGGCATTGTGCCATTTCTATTTAATTCCGATGCAATTTCTGTGCTTCATCGTCAATACGAAGGTCAGAGGGATACAGTGAACCTGAAGTGAAACATCGGAATCAATAACTAGTGTCACAGGAATGGTTCAAAACAAAGACAGTAGGATGGGTCAGTCTTCTTGTACTTAAGTCGGCATTGTGCCTTTTGTATTTAATTTCGATGCAATATCTGTGTTTCTTCGTCATTAAGATGGTCAGAGGGATACAGTAAAACTGAAGTGAAGCATCGGAATCTATAACTAGTGTCACAGAAATGGTTCAAAACATAGACAGTAAGAAGACCCATTCTTCTTGTACTTAAGTCGGCATTGTGCCTTTTGTATTTAATTCCGATCCAATTTACGTGTTTCATCGTCAATAAGAAGGTCAGAGGGATACAGTAAACCCGAAGTGAAGCATCGGAATCTATAACAAGTGTCACAGGAATGGTTCAAAATATAGACAGTAAGAAGAGACAGTTTTCTTGTACATAAGTCGGTATTGTGCCTTTTGTATTTAATTCCGATGCAATTTCTGTGTTTCATCGTCAATAAGAAGGTCACAGGGATACAGTAAACCTGAAGTGAAGTATCGGAATCTATAACTAGTGTCACAGGAATGGTTCACAACATAGACAGTAAGAAGAGTCAGTCTTCTTGTACTTAAGTCGGCATTGTGCCTTTTGTATTTAATTAAGATGCTATTTCTGTGTTTCATCGTCAATAAGAAGGTCAGAGGGATACAGTAAACCTGAAGTGAATCATCGGAATCCATAACTAATGTCACCGGAATGGTAGAAAACATTGACAGTAAGATGAGTCAGTCTTCTTGTACTTAAGTCGGCATTGTGAGTTTTGTATTCAATTAAGATGCAATTTCTGTGTTTCATAGTCAATAAAGAGGTCAGAGGGATACAGAAAACCTGAAGTGAAGCATCGGAATCTAAAACTAGTGTCACAGGATTGGTTCAAAACATAGACATTAGGAAGAGTCAGTCTTCTTGTGCTTATGTCGGCATTGTGCCTTTTGTATTTAATTCCGATGCTATTTCTGTGTTTCATCGTCAATAAGAAGGTCAGAGGGATGCAGTAAAACTGAAGTGAAGCATGGGAACCTATAACTAGTGTCACAGGAATGGTTCAAATCATAGACAGTAAGAAGAGTCAGTCTTCTTGTACTTAAGTCGGCATTTTGCCTTTTGTATTTAATTCCGATGAATTTTCTGTGTTTTATCGTCAATAAGAAGGTCAGAGGGATACAGTAAACCTGAAGTAAAGCATCGGAAACTATAACTAGTGTCACAGGAATGGTTCAAAACATTGACAGTAAGAAGAGTCAGTCTTCTTGTACTTAAGTCGGCATTGTGCCTTTTGTATTAAATTCCGATGCAATTTCTGTGTTTCATCGTCAATAAGAAGGTCACAGGGATACAGTAAACCTGAAGTGAAGTATCGGAATCTATAACTAGTGTAACAGGAATGGTTCAAACCATTGACAGTAAGATGAGTTAGTGTTCATGTACTGAAGTCGGCATTGTGCCTTTTGTAGTTAATTAAGATGCTATTTCTGTGTTTCATCGTCAATAAGAAGGTCAGAGGGATACAGTAAACCTGAAGTGAAGCATCGGAATCCATAACTAGTGTCACAGGAATGGTTCAAAGCATAGACAGTAAGAAGAGTCAGTCTTCTTGTACTTAAGTCGGCATTGTGCCTTTTGTATTTAATTAAGATGCAATTTTTTGTTTCATCGTCAATAGGAAGGCGAAAGGGATACAGTAAACCTGAAGTGGAGCTTCGGAATCTATAACTAGTGTCACACGAATGGTTCAAAACATAGACAGTAGGAAGAGTCAGTCTTCTTGTACTTAAGTCGGCATTGTGCCTTTTGTATTTAATTCCGATGCAATATCTGTGTTTCTTCGTCAATAAGAAGGTCAGAGGGATACAGTTATTTTGAAGGGAAGCATCGGAATCTATAACTAGTGTCACAGAAATTGTTGAAAAAAAAGACAGTAAGAAGAGGCATTCTTCTTGTACTTGAGTCGGCATTGTGCCTTTTGTATTAAATTCCGATGCAATTTCTGTGTTTCATCGTCAATAGGAAGGTGAAAGGGATACAGTAAACCTGAAGTGAAGCTTCGGAATCTATAACTAGTGTCACAGGAATGGTTCAAAACATAGACAGTAGGAAGAGTCAGTCTTCTTGTACTTAAGTCGGCATTGTGCCTTTTGTACATAATTCCGATGCAATTTCTGTGTTTCATCGTCAATAAGAAGCTCAGAGGGACACAGTAAACCTGATGTGAAGCATCGGAATCAATAACTAGTGTCAGAGGTATGGTTCAAAACACAGACAGTAAGAAGATTCAGTTTTCTTGTACTTAGGTCGGCATTGTGCCTTTTGTATTTAATTCCGATGCAATTTCTGTGTTTCATCGTCAGTAAGAAGGTCAGAGGGTTACAGTAAACCTGAAGTGAAGCATCGGAATCTATAACTAGTGTCACAGGAATGGTTCAAAACATAGACAGTAAGAAGAGTTATGCTTCTTGTACTTAAGTCGGCATTGTGCCTTTTGTATATAATTACGATGCAATTTCTGTGTTTTTCTTCGTCAATAAAGAGGTCAGAGGGATACAGAAAACCTGAAGTGAAGCATCGGAATCTAAAACTAGTGCCACAGGATTGGTTCAAAACATAGACAGTAAGAAGAGTCAGTCGGCATTGTGACTCTTGTATTTAATTCCGATATAATTTACGTAATTCATCGTCAATAAGTAGGTCAGAGGGATAGAGTAGACCTGAAGTGAGGCATCGGAATCTATAACTAGTGTCACAGGAATGGTTCAAACCATAGACAGTAAGATGAGTTAGTGTTCTTGTACCGAAGTCGGCATTGCGCCTTTTGTATTTAATTAAGGTGCTATTTCTGTGTTTCATCGTCAATAAGAAGGTCAGAGGGATGCAGTAAAACTGAAGTGAAGCATGGGAACCTATAACTAGTGTCACAGGAATGGTTCAAATCATAGACAGTAAGAAGAGTCAGTCTTCTTGTACTTAAGTCGCCATTTTGCCTTTTGTATTTAATTCCGATGCAATTTCTGTGCTTCATCGTCAATTGGATGGTGAAAGGGATACTGTAAACCTGAAGTGAAGCTTCGGAATCTATAACTAGTGTCACAGGAATGGTTCAAAACATAGTCAGTAGGAAGAGTCAGTTATCTTGTACTTAAGTCGGCATTGTGCCTTTTGTATTTAATTAAGATGCAATTTCTGTGTTTCATCGTCAATAGGAAGGTGAAAGGGGTACTGTAAACCTGAAGTGAAGCTTCGGAATCTATAACTAGTGTCACAGGAATGGTTCAAAACATAGACAGTAAGAAGAGTCAGTCGGCATTGTGACTCTTGTATTTAATTCCGATATAATTTACGTAATTCATCGTCAATAAGTAGGTCAGAGGGATAGAGTAGACCTGAAGTGAGACATCGGAATCTATAACTAGTGTCACAGGAATGGTTCAAACCATAGACAGTAAGATGAGTTAGTGTTCTTGTACCGAAGTCGGCATTGTGCCTTTTGTATTTAATTAAGGTGCTATTTCTGTGTTTCATCGTCAATAAGAAGGTCAGAGGGATACAGTAAACCTGAAGTGAAGCATCGGAATCTATAACTAGTGTCACAGGAATGGTTCAAACATATGCAGTAAGACGAGTCACTCTTCTTGTACTTAAGTCGGCATTGTGCCTTTTGTATATAATTACGATACAATTTCTGTGTTTCATCATCAATAAGAAGGTCAGCTGGATACAGTTACCTGAAGTGAATCATCGGAATTTTTAACTAATGTCACCGGAATGGTAGAAAACATTGACACTAAGAAGAGTCAGTCTTCTTGTTCTTATTTCGGCATTGTGCCTTTTGTATTTAATTAAGATGCAATTTCTGTGTTTCATCGTCAATAGGAAGGTGAAAGGGATACTGTAAACCTGAAGTGAAGCATCGGAATCTATAACTAGAGTCACAGGAATGGTTCAAAACATAGACAGTAAGAAGAGCCAGTCTTCTTGTACTTGAGTCGGCATTGTGCCTTTTGTATTTAATTCCGATGAATTTTCTGTGTTTGATCGTCAATAAGAAGGTCAGGGGGATACAGTAAACTTGAAGTGAAGTATCGGAATCTATAACTAGTGTAACAGGAATGGATCAAACCATTGACAGTAAGATGAGTTAGTGTTCTTGTACTGAAGTCGGCATTGTGCCTTTTGTACACAATTCCGATGCAATTTCTGTGTTTCATCGTCAATAAGGTCAGCTGGATACAGTTACCTGAAGTGAATCATCGGAATCTATAACTAATGTCACCGGAATGGTAGAAAACATTGACACTAAGAAGAGTCAGTCTTCTTGTTCTTATTTCGGCATTGTGCCTTTTGTATTTAATTAAGATGCAATTTCTGTGTTTCATCGTCAATAGGAAGGTGAAAGGGATATTGTAAACCTGAAGTGAAGCATCGGAATCTATAACTAGAGTTACAGGAATGGTTCAAAACATAGACAGTAAGAAGAGTCATTCTTCTTGTACTTAAGTCGGCATTGTGCCATTTGTATTTAATTCCGATGCAATTTCTGTGTTTCATCGTCAATACGAAGGTCAGAGGGATACAGTGAACCTGAAGTGAAACATCGGAATCAATAACTAGTGTCACAGGAATGGTTCAAAACAAAGACAGTAGGATGGGTCAGTCTTCTTGTTCTTAAGTCGGCATTTTGCCTTTTGTATTTAATTCCGATGCAATATCTGTGTTTCTTCGTCAATAAGAAGGTCAGAGGGATACACTAAACCTGAAGTGAAGAATCGGAATCTATAACTAGTGTCACAGAAATGGTTTAAATCATAGACAGTAAGAAGAGCCAGTCTTCTTGTACTTGAGTCGGCATTGTGCCTTTTATATTTAATTCCGATGCAATTTATGTGTATCTTTGTCTATAAGTAGGTCAGAGGGATTCAGTAAACCTAAAGTCAAGCATCGGAATCTATAACTAGTGTCACAGGAATGGTTCAAAACATAGACAGTAAGAAGAGTCAGTCTTTTTGTACTTAAGACGGCATTATGCCTTTTGTATTTAATTCCGATGCAATTTCTGTGTTTCATGGTCAATACGAAGGTCAGAGGGATACAGTAAACCTGAAGTGAAGCATCGGTATCTATAACTAGTGTCACAGGAATGGTTCAAAACATAGACAGTAAGAAGAGCCAGTCTTCTTGTACTTGAGTCGGCATTGTGCCTTTTGTATTAAATTCCGATGCAAATTCTGTGTTTCATCGTCAATAAGAAGGTCAGAGGGATACAGTAAACCTGAAGTGAGGCATCGGAATCTATAACTACTGTCACAGGAATGGTTCAAAGCATAGACAGTAAGAAGGGTCAGTCTTCTTGTACTTAAGTCGGCATTGTGCCTTTTGTATTTAATTTCGATGCAATATCTGTGTTTCTTCGTCATTAAGATGGTCAGAGGGATACAGTAAAACTGAAGTGAAACATCGGAATCTATAACTAGTGTCACAGAAATGGTTCAAAACATAGACAGTAAGAAGACCCATTCTTCTTGTACTTAAGTCGGCATTGTGCCTTTTGTATTTAATTCCGATCCAATTAACGTGTTTCATCGTCAATAAGAAGGTCAGAGGGATACAGTAAACCCGAAACGAAGCATCGGAATCTATAACAAGTGTCACAAGAATGGTTCAAAACATAGACAGTAAGAAGAGTCAGTTTTCTTGTACATAAGTCGGTATTGTGCCTTTTGTATTTAATTCCGATGCAATTTCTGTGTTTCATCGTCAATAAGAAGGTCACAGGGATACAGTAAACCTGAAGTGAAGTATCGGAATCTATAACTAGTGTCACAGGAATGGTTCACAACATAGACAGTAAGAAGAGTCAGTCTTCTTGTACTTAAGTCGGCATTGTGCCTTTTGTATTTAATTAAGATGCTATTTCTGTGTTTCATCGTCAATAAGAAGGTCAGAGGGATACAGTAAACCTGAAGTGAAGCATCGGAATCTATAACTAGTGTCACAGGAATGGTTCACAACATAGACAGTAAGAAGAGTCAGCCTTCTTGTACTTATGTCGGCATTGTGCCTTTTGTATATAATTACGATGCAATTTGTGTGTTTCATCGTCAATAAGAAGGGCAGCTGGATACAGTTACCTGAAGTGAATCATCGGAATCCATAACTAATGTCACCGGAATGGTAGAAAACATTGACAGTAAGATGAGTCAGTCTTCTTGTACTTAAGTCGGCACTGTGACTTTTGTATTCAATTAAGATGCAATTTCTGTGTTTCATAGTCAATAAAGAGGTCAGAGGGATACAGAAAACCTGAAGTGAAGCATCGGAATCTAAAACTAGTGTCACAGGATTGGTTCAAAACATAGACAGTAAGAAGAGTCAGTCTTCTTGTACTTAAGTCGGCATTTTGCCTTTTGTATTTAATTCCGATGCAATTTCTGTGCTTCATCGTCAATAAGAAGGTCAGCTGGATACAGTAAACCTGAAGTGAAGCATCGGAATCTATAACTAGTGTCACAGGAATGGTTCAAAACATAGACAGTAAGAAGAGCCAGTCTTCTTGTACTTGAGTCGGCATTGTGCCTTTTGTATTTAATTCCGATGAATTTTCTGTGTTTTATCGTCAATAAGAAGGTCAGAGGGATACAGTAAACCTGAAGTAAAGCATCGGAAACTATAACTAGTGTCACAGGAATGGTTCAAAACATTGACAGTAAGAAGAGTCAGTCTTCTTGTACTTAAGTCGGCATTGTGCCTTTTGTATTAAATTCCGATGCAATTTCTGTGTTTCATCGTCAATAAGAAGGTCACAGGGATACAGTAAACCTGAAGTGAAGTATCGGAATCTATAACTAGTGTAACAGGAATGGTTCAAACCATTGACAGTAAGATGAGTTAGTGTTCTTGTACTGAAGTCGGCATTGTGCCTTTTGTAGTTAATTAAGATGCTATTTCTGTGTTTCATCGTCAATAAGAAGGTCAGATGGATACAGTAAACCTGAAGTGAAGCATCGGAATCCATAACTAGTGTCACAGGAATGGTTCAAAGCATAGACAGTAAGAAGAGTCAGTCTTCTTGTACTTAAGTCGGCATTGTGCCTTTTGTATATAATTACGATGCAATTTCTGTGTTTCATCGTCAATAAGAAGGGCAGCTGGATACAGTTACCTGAAGTGAATCATCGGAATCTATAACTAATGTCACCGGAATGGTAGAAAACATTGACAGTAAGATGAGTCAGTCTTCTTGTACTTAAGTCGGCATTGTGCCTTTTGTATTTAATTAAGATGCAATTTCTGTGTTTCATCGTCAATAAAGAGGTCAGAGGGATACAGAAAACCTGAAGTGAAGCATCGGAATCTAAAACTAGTGTCACAGGATTGGTTCAAAACATAGACATTAGAAAGAGTCAGTCTTCTTGTACTTATGTCAGCATTGTGCCTTTTGTATTTAATTCCGATGCAATTTCTGTGTTTCATCGTCAATAAGAAGGTCAGAGGGATACAGTAAAACTGAAGTGAAGCATGGGAACCTATAACTAGTGTCACAGGAATGGTTCAAAACAAAGACACTAGGATGGGTCAGTCTTCTTGTACTTAAGTCGGCATTGTGCCTTTTGTATTTAATTCCGATGCAATATCTGTGTTTCTTCGTCAATAAAAAGGTCAGAGGGATACAGTAAACCTGAAGTGAAGCATCGGAATCTATAACTAGTGTCACAGAAATGGTTTAAATCATAGACAGTAAGAAGAGCCTGTCTTCTTGTACTTAAGTCGGCATTGTGCCTTTTGTATTTAATTCCGATGCAATATCTGTGTTACTTCGTCAATAAGAAGGTCAGAGGGATACAGTAATCATAAAGGCAAGCATCGGAATCTATAACTAGTGTCACAGAAATGGTTCAAAACATAGACAGTAAAAAGACCCAGTCTTCTTGTACTTGAGTCGGCATTGTGCCTTTTGTATTAAATTCCGATGCAACTTCTGTGTTTCATCGTCAATAAGAAGGTCAGAGCGATACAGTAAACCCAAAGTGAAGCATCGGAATCTATAACTAGTGTCACAGGAATGGTTCTAAACATGGACAGTAAGAAGAGTCAGTATTCTTGTACATAAGTCGGCATTGTGCCTTTTGTATTTAATTTCGATGCAATTTCTGTGTTTCATCGTCAATAAGAAGGTCACAGGGATACAGTAAACCTGAAGTGAAGTATCGGAATCTATAACTATTGTCAAAAGAATGGTTAAAAACATAGAGAGTAAGAAGAGTCAGTGTTCTTGTACTTAAGTCGGCATTGGGCCTTTTGAATATAATTACGATGCAATTTCTGTGTTTCTTCGTCAATAAGGTCTGAGAGATACACTTACCCTGAAGGGAAGCATCGGAATCTATAACTAGTGTCACAGGAATGGTTCAAAACATAGACAATAGGAAGAGTCATCCTTCTTGTACTTATTTCGGCATTGTGCCTTTTGTATTTAATCAAGATTTAATTTCTGTGTTTCATCGTCAGTAATAAGGTCAGAGGGATACAGTAAACCTGAAGTGAAGCATCGGAATCTATAACTAGTGTCACAGGAATGTTTCAAATCATAGACAGTAAGAAGAGTCAATCTTCTTGTACTTAAGTCGGCATTGTGCCTTTTGTTTTTAATTAAGATGCAATTTCTGTGTTTCATCGTCAATAGGAAGGTGAAAGGGATACAGGAAACCTGAAGTGAAGCATCGGAATCTATAACTAGTGTCACAGGAATGGTTCAAAACATAGACAGTAAGAAGAGTCAGTCTTCTTGTACTTAAATCGGCATTTTGCCTTTTGTATATTATTCCGATGCAATTTACGTGTTTCATCGTCAGTAAGAAGGTCAGAGGGATACAGTAAACCCGAAGTGAAGCATCGGAATAAATAACCAGTGTCACAGGAATGGTTCAAAACATAGACAGTAAGAAGAGTCAGTTTTCTTGTACATAAGTCGGCATTGTGCCTTTTGTATTTAATTCCGATGCAATTTCTGTTTTTCATCGTCACTAAGATGGTCACAGGGAACAGTAAACCTGAAGTGAAGTATCGGAATCTATACCTAGTGTCAAAGGAAAGGTTAAAAACATAGACAGTAACAAGAGTCAATTTTCTGGTACTTAAGTCGGCATTGGGCTTTTTGAATATAATTACGATGCAATTTCCGTGTTTCTTCGTCAATAAGAAGGTCTGAGGGATACAGTAAACCTGAAGGGAAGCATCGGAATCCATAACTAGTGTCACAGAAATGGTTTAAAACATAGTCAGTAAGAAGAGCCAGTCTTCTTGTACTTGTGTCGGCATTGTGCCTTTTGTATTTAATTAGGATGCAATTTCTGTGTTTCATCGTCAATAAGAAGGTCAGAGGGATACAGTAAACCTGAAGTGAAGCATCGGAATCTATAACTAGTGTCACAGAAATGGTTTAAAACACAGTCAGTAAGAAGAGCCAGTCTTCTTGTACTTGTGTCGGCATTGTGCATTTTGTATTTAATTCCGATGCAATTTATGTGTTTCTTCGTCAGTAAGAAAGTCAGAGGGACACAGTAAACCTGAAGTGAAGCATCGGAATCTATAACTAGTGTCACAGGAATGGTTAAAAACGTAGACAGTAGGAAGAGTCAGTCTTCTTGTACTTATTTCGGCATTGTGCCTTTTGTATTTATTTAAGATTTAATTTCTGTGTTTCATCGGCAATAGTAAGGTCAGTGGGATACAGTAAACCTGAAATGAAGCATCGGAATCTATAACTAGTATCACAGGAATGTTTCAAAACATAGACAGTAAGAAGAGTCAATCTTCTTGTACTTAAGTCGGCTTTGTGCCTTTTGTATTTAATTAAGATGCAATTTCTGTGTTTCATTGTCAACAGGAAGGTGAAAGGGATACAGTAAACCTGAAGTGAAGCATCGGAATCTATAACTAGTGTCACAGGAATGGTTCAAAGCATAGATAGTAAGAAGACCCATTCTTCTTGTACTTAAGTCGGCATTGTGCCTTTTGTATTTAATTCCGATGCAATTTACGTGTTTCATCGTCAATAAGAAGGTCTGAGCGATACAGTAAACCCGGAGTGAAGCATCGGAATCTATAACTAGTGTCACAGGAATGGTTCAAAACATTGACAGTAAGAAGAGTCAGTTTTCTTGTACATAAGTCGGCATTGTGCCTTTTGTATTTAATTCCGATGCAATTTCTGTGTTTCATCGTCAATAAGAAGGTCCTAGGGATCCAGTAAACCTGAAGTGAAGTATCGGAATCTATAACTAGTGTCAAAGGAATGGTTAAAAACATAGACGGTAAGAAGAGTCAATTTTCTTGTACTTAAGTCGGCATTGGGCCTTTTGAATATAATTACGATCCAATTTCTGTGTTTCTTCGTCAATAAGAAGGTCTGAGGGATACAGTAAACCTGAAGAGAAGCATCGGAAGCTATAACTAGTGACACAGAAATGGTTTAAAACATAGTTAGCAAGAAGAGCCGGCCTTCTTGTACTTGCGTCGGCATTGTGCCTTTTGTATTTAATTAGGATGCAATATTTGTGTTTCATCGTCAATAAAAAGGTCAGAGGGATACAGTAAACCTGAAGTGAAGCATCGGAATTTATAACTAGTGTCACAGGAATGGTTCAAGCATAGACAGTAAGAAGACCCATTCTTCTTGTACTTAAGTCGGCATTGTGCCTTTTGTATTTAATTCCGATGCAATTTACGTGTTTCATCGTCTATAAGAAGGTCAGAGGGATACAGTAAAACCTGAAGTGAAGCATCGAAATCTATAACTAGTGTCAAAGGAATGATTAAAAACCTAGACAGTAAGAAGAGTCAGTTTACTTGTACTTAAGTCGGCATTGGGCCTTTTGAATATAATTACGATGCAATTTCTGTGTTTCTTCGTCAATAAGAAGGTCTGAGGGATACAGTAAGACTGAAGGGAAGCATCGGAATCTATAACTAGTGTCACAGAAATGGTTTAAAACATAGTCAGTAAGAAGAGCCAGTCTTCTTGTACTTGTGTCGGCATTGTGCGTTTTGTATTTAATTCGGATGCTATTTATGTGTTTCTTCGTCAATAAGAAGGTCAGAGGGACACAGTAACCCTGAAGTGAAGCATCGGAATCTATAACTAGTGTCACAGGAATGGTTCAAAACATAGACAGTAAGAGGAGCCAGCCTTCTTGTACTTGGGACGACATTGTGCCTTTTGTATTTAATTCGGATGCAACTTCTGTGTTTCATCGTCAATTAGAGCGTCAGACGGATGCAGTAAACCTGAAGTAAAGCATCGGAATCCATAACTAGTATCACAGGAATGGTTCAAAACATAGACAGTAGGAAGAGTCAGTTTTTTTGTACATAAGTCACCAATGTGCCTTTTGTATTTAATTCCGATGCAATTTCTGTGTTTTATCGTCAATAAGAAGGTCACAGGGATACAGTAAACCTGAAGTGAGGTATCGGAATCTATAACTAGTGTCACAGGAATGGTTCAAACCATAGACAGTATGATGAGTTAGTGTTCTTGTACTGAAGACGGCATTGTGCCTTTTGTATTTAATTAAGATGCTATTTCTGTGTTTCATCGTCTATAGGAAGGTCAGAGGGATACAGTAAACCTGAAGTGAAGCATCGGAATCTAAAACTAGTGTCACAGGAATGGTTCAAACCATAGACAGTAAGAAGAGTCAGCGTTCCTGTACTGAAGTCGGCATTGTGCCTTTTGTATTTAATTATGATGCAAATTATGTGTTTCATCGTCAATAATAAGGTCAGAGGGATACAGTAAACCTGAAGTGAAGCATCGGAATCTATAACTAGTGTCACAGAAATGGTTTAAATCATAGACAGTAAGAAGAGCCAATCTTCTTGTACTTGAGTCGGCATTGTGCCTTTTGTATTTAATTCCGATGCAATTTATGTGTTTCTTTGTTAATAAGAAGGTCAGAGGGATTCAGTAAACCTAAAGTCAACCATCGGAATCTATAACTAGTGTAACAGGAATGGTTCAAACATAGACAGTAAGAAGAGTCAGTCTTTTTGTACTTAAGTCGGCATTGTGACATTTGTATTTAATTACGATGCAATATCTGTGTTTCTTCGTCATTACGAATGTCAGAGGGATACAGTAAAACTGAAGTGAAGCATCGGAATCTATAACTAGTGTCACAGGAATTGTTCAAAACATAGACAGTTAGAAGACCCATTCTTCTTGTATTTAAGTCGGCATTGTGCCTTTTTTATTTAAGTCCGATGCAATTTCTGTGTTTCATCGTCAATAAGGAGGTCACAGGAATACAATAAACCCGAAGTGAAGCATCGGAATCTATAACTAGTGTCACAGGAATGGTTCAAAAGATAGGCAGTAGGAAGAGTCAGTCTTCGTGTACTTAATTCGGCATTGTGCCTTTTGTATTTAATTAAGATGCAATTTCCTTGTTTCATCGTCAATAGGAAGGTGAAAGGCATACAGTAAACCTGAAGTTAAGCATCGGAATCCATAACTAGTGTCACAGGAATAGTTCAAAACATAGACAGTAAGAAGAGTCAGTCTTTTTGTACTGAAGTCGGCATTGTGCCTTTTGTATTTAATTAAGATGCAATTTATGTGTTTCATCGTCAATAATAAGGTCAGAGGGATACAGTAAACCTGAAGTGAAGCATCGGAATCTATAACTAGTGTCACAGAAATGGTTTAAATCATAGACAGTAAGAAGAGCCAGTCTTCTTGTACTTGAGTCGGCATTGTGCCTTTTGTATTTAATTCCGATGCAATTTATGTGTTTCTTTGTTAATACGAAGGTCAGAGGGATTCAGTTCCTAAAGTCAAGCATCGGAATCTATAACTAGTGTAACAGGAATGGTTCAAACATAGACAGTAAGAAGAGTCAGTCTTTTTGTACTTAAGTCGGCATTGTGACATTTGTATTTAATTCCGATGCAATTTCTGTGTTTCATCGTCAATACGCAGGTCAGAGGGATACAGTAAACCTGAAGTGAAGCATCGGAATCTATAACGTGTCACAGAAATGATTCAAAACATAGACAGTAAGAAGGGTCAGTCTTCTTGTACTTAAGTCGGCATTGTGCCTTTTGTATTTAATTACGATGCAATATCTGTGTTTCTTCGTCATTACGAATGTCAGAGGGATACAGTAAAACTGAAGTGAAGCATCGGAATCTATAACTAGTGTCACAGAAATGGTTCAAAACATAGACAGTAAGAAGAGCCAGTCTTCTTGTACTTGAGTCAGCATTGTGCCTTTTGTATTTAATTAGGATGCAATTTCTGTGTTTCATCGTCAATAGGAAGGTCAGAGGGATACAGTAAACCTGAAGTGAAGCATCGAAATCTATAACTAGTGTCACAGGAATGGTTCAAAACATAGACAGTAAGAAGACCCATTCTTCTTGTACTTAAGTCGGCATTGTGCCTTTTGTATTTAATTCCGATGCAATTTACGTGTTTCATCGTGAATAAGAAGGTCAGAGGGATACAGTAAACCTGAAGTGAAGCATCGGAATCCATAACTAGTGTCACAGGAATGGTTCAAAACATAGACAGTAAGAAGAGTCAGTTTTCTTGTACATAAGTCGGCATTGTGCCTTTTGTATTTAAGTCCCATGCAATTTCTGTGTTTCATCGTCAATAAGGAGGTCACAGGGATACAATAAACCCGAAGTGAAGCATCGGAATCTATAACTAGTGTCACAGGAATGGTTCAAATGATAGACAGTAGGAAGAGTCAGTCTTCGTGTACTTAATTCGGCATTGTGCCTTTTGTATTTAATTCCGATGCAATTTCTGTGTTTCATCGTCAATAGGAAGGTGAAAGGCATACAGTAAACCTGAAGTGAAGCATCGGAATCCATAACTAGTGTCACAGGAATGGTTCAAAACATAGACAGTAAGAAGAGTCAGTCTTTTTGTACTTAAGTCGGCATTGTGCCTTTTGTATATAATTCCGATGCAATTTCTGTGTTTCATCGTCAATAAGAAGCTCAAAGGGATACAGTAAACCTGAAGTGAAACATCGGAATCATTAGGTAGTGTCACAGGTATGGTTCAAATCATAGCCAGTTCGAAGAGTTAGTTTTCTTGTACCTAAGTCGGCATTGTGCCTTATGTATTTAATTCCGATGCAATTTCTGTGTGTCATCGTCAATAAGAAGGTCACAGGGATACAGTAAACCTGAAATGAAGCATCAGAATCTATAACTAGTGTCACAGGAATGGTTCAAAACATAAACAGTAAAACGAGTCAGCTTTCTTGTACTTAGGTCGGCATTGTGCCTTTTGTATTTAATTTCCATATAATTTACGTAATTCATCGTCAATAAGTAGGTCAGAGGGATACAGTAAACCTGAAGTGTGGCATCGGAATCTATAACTAGTGTCACAGGAATGGTTCAAACCATAGACAGTAAGATGAGTTAGTGTTCTTGTACTGAAGACGGCATTGTGCCTTTTGTATTTAATTCCGATGCAATTTCTGTGTTTCATCGTCAACAAGAAGGTCAGAGGGATACAGTAAACCTGAAGTGAAGCATCGGAATCTATAACCAGTGTCACAGGAATGGTTCAAAACATAGACAGTAAGAGAATCAGTCTTCTTGTACTTAAGTCGGCATTGTGCCTTTTGTATATATTTCCGATGCAATTTCTGTGTTTCATCGTCAATAAGAAGGTCAGCTGGACACAGTTACCTGAAGTGAATGATCAGAATCTATAACTAATGTCACCGGAATGGTAGAAAACATTGACAGTACGAAGAGTCAGTCTTCTTGTACTTAAGTCGGCATTGTGCCTTTTGTATTTAATTAAGATGCAATTTCTGTGTTTCATCGTCAATAAGGAGGTCAGAGGGATACAGTAAACCTGAAGTGAAGCATCGGAATCTATAACTAGTGTCACAGGAATGTTTCAAATCATAGACAGTAAGAAGAGTCAATCTTCTTGTACTTAAGTCGGCATTGTGCCTTTTGTTTTTAATTAAGATGCAATTTCTGTGTTTCATCATCAATAGGAAGGTGAAAGGGATACAGGAAACCTGAAGTGAAGCATCGGAATCTATAACTAGTGTCACAGGAATGGTTCAAAACATAGACAGTAAGAAGAGTCAGTCTCCTTGTACTTAAGTCGGCATTTTGCCTTTTGTATATAATTCCGATGCAATTTACGTGTTTCATCGTCAGTAAGAAGGTCAGAGGGATACAGTAAACCCGAAGGGAAGCATCGGAATAAATAACCAGTGTCACAGGAATGGTTCAAAACATAGACAGTAAGAAGAGTCAGTTTTCTTGTACATAAGTCGGCATTGTGCCTTTTGTATTTAATTCCGATGCAATTTCTGTTTTTCATCGTCACTAAGATGGTCACAGGGAACAGTAAACCTGAAGTGAAGTATCGGAATCTATACCTAGTGTCAAAGGAAAGGTTAAAAACATAGACAGTAACAAGAGTCAATTTTCTGGTACTTAAGTCGGCATTGGGCTTTTTGAATATAATTACGATGCAATTTCCGTGTTTCTTCGTACAGAAATGGTTTAAAACATAGTCAGTAAGAAGAGCCAGTCTTCTTGTACTTGTGTCGGCATTGTGCCTTTTGTATTTAATTAGGATGCAATTTCTGTGTTTCATCGTCAACAAGAAGGTCAGAGGGATACAGTAAACCTGAAGTGAAGCATCGGAATCTATAACTAGTGTCACAGAAATGGTTTAAAACACAGTCAGTAAGAAGAGCCAGTCTTCTTGTACTTGTGTCGGCATTGTGCCTTTTGTATTTAATTCCGATGCAATTTATGTGTTTCTTCGTCAGTAAGAAAGTCAGAGGGACACAGTAAACCTGAAGTGAAGCATCGGAATCTATAACTAGTGTCACAGGAATGGTTAAAAACGTAGACAGTAGGAAGAGTCAGTCTTCTTGTACTTATTTCGGCATTGTGCCTTTTGTATTTATTTAAGATTTAATTTCTGTGTTTCATCGGCAATAGTAAGGTCAGTGGGATACAGTAAACCTGAAATGAAGCATCGGAATCTATAACTAGTATCACAGGAATGTTTCAAAACATAGACAGTAAGAAGAGTCAATCTTCTTGTACTTAAGTCGGCTTTGTGCCTTTTGTATTTAATTAAGATGCAATTTCTGTGTTTCATTGTCAACAGGAAGGTGAAAGGGATACAGTAAACCTGAAGTGAAGCATCGGAATCTATAACTAGTGTCACAGGAATGGTTCAAAGCATAGATAGTAAGAAGACCCATTCTTCTTGTACTTAAGTCGGCATTGTGCCTTTTGTATTTAATACCGATGCAATTTACGTGTTTCATCGTCAATAAGAAGGTCTGAGCGATACAGTAAACCCGGAGTGAAGCATCGGAATCTATAACTAGTGTCACAGGAATGGTTCAAAACATTGACAGTAAGAAGAGTCAGTTTTCTTGTACATAAGTCGGCATTGTGCCTTTTGTATTTAATTCCGATGCAATTTCTGTGTTTCATCGTCAATAAGAAGGTCACAGGGATCCAGTAAACCTGAAGTGAAGTATCGGAATCTATAACTAGTGTCAAAGGAATGGTTAAAAACATAGACGGTAAGAAGAGTCAATTTTCTTGTACTTAAGTCGGCATTGGGTCTTTTGAATATAATTACGATCCAATTTCTGTGTTTCTTCGTCAATAAGAAGCTCTGAGGGATACAGTAAACCTGAAGAGAAGCATCGGAAGCTATAACTAGTGTCACAGAAATGGTTTAAAACATAGTTAGCAAGAAGAGCCAGCCTTCTTGTACTTGTGTCGGCATTGTGCCTTTTGTATTTAATTAGGATGCAATATTTGTGTTTCATCGTCAATAAAAAGGTCAGAGGGATACAGTAAACCTGAAGTGAAGCATCGGAATCTATAACTAGTGTCACAGGAATGGTTCAAACATAGACAGTAAGAAGACCCATTCTTCTTGTACTTAAGTCGGCATTGTGCCTTTTGTATTTAATTCCGATGCAATTTACGTGTTTCATCGTCTATAAGAAGGTCAGAGGGATACAGTAAAACCTGAAGTGAAGCATCGAAATCTATAACTAGTGTCAAAGGAATGATTAAAAACCTAGACAGTAAGAAGAGTCAGTTTACTTGTACTTAAGTCGGCATTGGGCCTTTTGAATATAATTACGATGCAATTTCTGTGTTTCTTCGTCAATAAGAAGGTCTGAGGGATACAGTAAGACTGAAGGGAAGCATCGGAATCTATAACTAGTGTCACAGAAATGGTTTAAAACATAGTCAGTAAGAAGAGCCAGTCTTCTTGTACTTGTGTCGGCATTGTGCCTTTTGTATTTAATTCCGGTGCTATTTATGTGTTTCTTCGTCAATAAGAAGGTCAGAGGGACACAGTAACCCTGAAGTGAAGCATCGGAATCTATAACTAGTGTCACAGGAATGGTTCAAAACATAGACAGTAAGAAGAGCCAGCCTTCTTGTACTTGGGTCGACATTGTGCCTTTTGTATTTAATTCGGATGCAACTTCTGTGTTTCATCGTCAATTAGAGCGTCAGACGGATGCAGTAAACCTGAAGTAAAGCATCGGAATCCATAACTAGTGTCACAGGAATGGTTCAAAACATAGACAGTAGGAAGAGTCAGTTTTTTTGTACATAAGTCACCAATGTGCCTTTTGTATTTAATTCCGATGCAATTTCTGTGTTTTATCGTCAATAAGAAGGTCACAGGGATACAGTAAACCTGAAGTGAGGTATCGGAATCTATAACTAGTGTCACAGGAATGGTTCAAACCATAGACAGTATGATGAGTTAGTGTTCTTGTACTGAAGACGGCATTGTGCCTTTTGTATTTAATTAAGATGCTATTTCTGTGTTTCATCGTCTATAGGAAGGTCAGAGGGATACAGTAAACCTGAAGTGAAGCATCGGAATCTATAACTAGTGTCACAGGAATGGTTCAAACCATAGACAGTAAGAAGAGTCAGTGTTCCTGTACTGAAGTCGGCATTGTGCCTTTTGTATTTAATTAGGATGCAATTTATGTGTTTCATCGTCAATAATAAGGTCAGAGGGATACAGTAAACCTGAAGTGAAGCATCGGAATCTATAACTAGGGTCACAGAAATGGTTTAAATCATAGACAGTAAGAAGAGCCAACCTTCTTGTACTTGAGTCGGCATTGTGCCTTTTGTATTTAATTCCGACGCAATTTATGTGTTTCTTTGTTAATAAGAAGGTCAGAGGGATTCAGTAAACCTAAAGCCAACCATCGGAATCTATAACTAGTGTAACAGGAATGGTTCAAACATAGACAGTAAGAAGAGTCAGTCTTTTTGTACTTAAGTCGGCATTGTGACATTTGTATTTAATTACGATGCAATATCTGTGTTTCTGCGTCATTACGAATGTCAGAGGGATACAGTAAAACTGAAGTGAAGCATCGGAATCTATAACTAGTGTCACAGGAATTGTTCAAAACATAGACAGTTAGAAGACCCATTCTTCTTGTACTTAAGTCGGCATTGTGCCTTTTTTATTTAAGTCCGATGCAATTTCTGTGTTTCATCGTCAATAAGGAGGTCACAGGAATACAATAAACCCGAAGTGAAGCATCGGAATCTATAACTAGTGTCACAGGAATGGTTCAAAAGATAGGCAGTAGGAAGAGTCAGTCTTCGTGTACTTAATTCGGCATTGTGCCTTTTGTATTTAATTAAGATGCAATTTCCTTGTTTCATCGTCAATAGGAAGGTGAAAGGCATACAGTAAACCTGAAGTGAAGCATCGGAATCCATAACTAGTGTCACAGGAATAGTTCAAAACATAGACAGTAAGAAGAGTCAGTCTTTTTGTACTTAAGTCGGCATTGTGCCTTTTGTATATAATTCCGATGCAATTTCTGTTTTTCATCGTCAATAAGAAGCTCAGAGGGATACAGTAAACCTGAAGTGAAACATCGGAATCATTAGGTAGTGTCACAGGTATGGTTCAAATCTTAGCCAGTTCGAAGAGTTAGTTTTCTTGTACTTAAGTCGGCATTGTGCCTTATGTATTTAATTCCGATGCAATTCCTATGTTTCATCGTCAATACGAAGGTCAGAGGGATACAGTAAACCTGAAGTGAAGCATCGGAATCTATAACTAGTGTCACAGGAATGGTTCAAACCATAGACAGTAAGATGAGTTAGTGTTCTTGTACTGAAGTCGGCATTGTGCCTTTTGTATTTAATTAAGATGCTATTTCTGTGTTTCATCGTCTATAGGAAGGTCAGAGGGATACAGTAAACCTGAAGTGAAGCATCGGAATCTATAACTAGTGTCACAGGAATGGTTCAAACCATAGACAGTAAGGAGAGTCAGTGTTCCTGTACTGAAGTCGGCATTGTGCCTTTTGTATTTAATTAAGATGCAATTTATGTGTATCATCGTCAATAATAAGGTCAGAGGGATACAGTAAACCTGAAGTGAAGCATCGGAATCTATAACTAGTGTCACAGAAATGGTTTAAATCATAGACAGTAAGAAGAGCCAGTCTTCTTGTACTTGAGTCGGCATTGTGCCTTTTGTATTTAATTCCGATGCAATTTATGTGTTTCTTTGTTAATACGAAGGTCAGAGGGATTCAGTAAACCTAAAGTCAAGCATCGGAATCTATAACTAGTGTAACAGGAATGGTTCAAACATAGACAGTAAGAAGAGTCAGTCTTTTTGTACTTAAGTCGGCATTGTGACATTTGTATTTAATTCCGATGCAATTTCTGTGTTTCATCGTCAATACGCAGGTCAGAGGGATACAGTAAACCTGAAGTGAAGCATCGGAATCTATAACGTGTCACAGAAATGATTCAAAACATAGACAGTAAGAAGGGTCAGTCTTCTTGTACTTAAGTCGGCATTGTGCCTTTTGTATTTAATTACGATGCAATATCTGTGTTTCTTCGTCATTACGAATGTCAGAGGGATACAGTAAAACTGAAGTGAAGCATCGGAATCTATAACTAGTGTCACAGAAATGGTTCAAAACATAGACAGTAAGAAGAGCCAGTCTTCTTGTACTTGAGTCAGCATTGTGCCTTTTGTATTTAATTAGGATGCAATTTCTGTGTTTCATCGTCAATAGGAAGGTCAGAGGGATACAGTAAACCTGAAGTGAAGCATCGAAATCTATAACTAGTGTCACAGGAATGGTTCAAAACATAGACAGTAAGAAGACCCATTCTTCTTGTACTTAAGTCGGCATTGTGCCTTTTGTATTTAATTCCGATGCAATTTACGAGTTTCATCGTGAATAAGAAGGTCAGAGGGATACAGTAAACCTGAAGTGAAGCATCGGAATCCATAACTAGTGTCACAGGAATGGTTCAATACATAGACAGTAAGAAGAGTCAGTTTTCTTGTACATAAGTCGGCATTGTGCCTTTTGTATTTAAGTCCCATGCAATTTCTGTGTTTCATCGTCAATAAGGAGGTCACAGGGATACAATAAACCCGAAGTGAAGCATCGGAATCTATAACTAGTGTCACAGGAATGGTTCAAAAGATAGACAGTAGGAAGAGTCAGTCTTCGTGTACTTAATTCGGCATTGTGCCTTTTGTATTTAATTCCGATGCAATTTCTGTGTTTCATCGTCAATAGGAAGGTGAAGGGCATACAGTAAACCTGAAGTGAAGCATCGGAATCCATAACTAGTGTCACAGGAATGGTTCAAAACATAGACAGTAAGAAGAGTCAGTCTTTTTGTACTTAAGTCGGCATTGTGCCTTTTGTATATAATTCCGATGCAATTTCTGTGTTTCATCGTCAATAAGAAGCTCAGAGGGATACAGTAAACCTGAAGTGAAACATCGGAATCAATAGGTAGTGTCACAGGTATGTTTCAAATCATAGCCAGTTCGAAGAGTTAGTTTTCTTGTACCTAAGTCGGCATTGTGCCTTATGTATTTAATTCCGATGCAATTTCTGTGTGTCATCGTCAATAAGAAGGTCACAGGGATACAGTAAACCTGAAATGAAGCATCAGAATTTATAACTAGTGTCACAGGAATGGTTCAAAACATAAACAGTAAAACGAGTCAGCTTTCTTGTACTTAGGTCGGCATTGTGCCTTTTGTATTTAATTTCCATATAATTTACGTAATTCATCGTCAATAAGTAGGTCAGAGGGATACAGTAAACCTGAAGTGTGGCATCGGAATCTCTAACTAGTGTCACAGGAATGGTTCAAACCATAGACAGTAAGATGAGTTAGTGTTCTTGTACTGAAGACGGCATTGTGCCTTTTGTATTTAATTCCGATGCAATTTCTGTGTTTCATCGTCAACAAGAAGGTCAGAGGGATACAGTAAACCTGAAGTGAAGCATCGGAATCTATAACCAGTGTCACAGGAATGGTTCAAAACATAGACAGTAAGAGAATCAGTCTTCTTGTATTTAAGTCGGCATTGTGCCTTTTGTATATAATTCCGATGCAATTTCTGTGTTTCATCGTCAATAAGAAGGTCAGCTGGACACAGTTACCTGAAGTGAATGATCAGAATCTATAACTAATGTCACCGGAATGGTAGAAAACATTGACAGTAAGAAGAGTCAGTCTTCTTGTACTTAAGTCGGCATTGTACCTTTTGTATTTAATTAAGATGCAATTTCTGTGTTTCATCGTCAATAAGGAGGTCAGAGGGATACAGAAAACCTGAAGTGAAGCATCGGAATCTAAAACTAGTGTCACAGGAATGGTTCAAAGCAAAGACATTTGGAAGAGTCAGTCTTCTTATTCTTATGTCGGCATTGTGCCTTTTGTATTTAATTCCGATGCAATTTCTGTGCTTCATCGTCAATAAGAAAGTCAGAGAGATACAGTGAAACTGAAGTGAAGCATGGGAGCCTATAACTAGTGTCACAGGAATGGTGCAAATCATAGACAGCAAGAAGAGTCAGTCTTCTTGTACTTAAGTCGGCATTGTACCTTTTGTATTTAATTAAGATTTAATTTCTGTGTTTCATCGTCAATAATAAGGTCAGAGGGATACAGTAAACCTGAAGTGAAGCATCGGAATCTATAACTAGTGTCACAGGAATTGTTCAAAAATATAGACAGTAAGAAGAGTCTATCTTCTTGTACTTAAGTCGGCATTGTGCATTTTGTATTTAATTAAGATGCAATTTCTGTGTTTCATCGTCAATAGGAAGGTGAAAGGGATACAGTAAACCTGAAGTGAAGCATCGGAATCTATAACTAGTGTCACAGGAATGGTTCAAAACATAGACAGTAAGAAGAGACACTCTTTTTGTACTTAAGTCGGCATTGTGCCTTTTGTATTTAATTCCGATGCAATTTCTGTGTTTCATCGTCAATACGAAGGTCAGAGGGATACAGTAAACCTGAAGT
Organism: Schistocerca piceifrons; assembly: GCF_021461385.2. Lineage (NCBI taxonomy): Eukaryota > Metazoa > Arthropoda > Insecta > Orthoptera > Acrididae > Schistocerca > Schistocerca piceifrons. Next base: position 989,500,623 of record NC_060149.1, read on the forward strand.
GAAGCATCGGAATCTATAACTAGTGTCACAGGAGTGGTTCAAAACATAGACTGTAAGAAGAGTCAGTGTTTTTGTACTGAAGTCAGCATTGCGCATTTTGTATTTAATTCCGATCCAATTTCTGTGTTTCATCGTCAATACGAAGGTCAGAGGGATACAGTAAAGCTGAAGTGAAGCTTCGGAATCTATAACAAGTGTCACAGGAGTGGTTCAAAACATAGACAGTAAGAAGAGGCATTCTTCTTGTACTTATGTCGCCATTGTGCCTTTTGTATTTAAATAAGATTTAACTTCTGTGTTTCTTCGTCAATAAGAAGCTCAGAGGGATACAGTAAACCAGAAGTGAAGCTTCGGAATCTATAACTAGTGTCACAGAAATGGTTCCCAACATAAGACAGTAAGAAGAGCCAGTCTTCTTGTACTTGAGTCGGCATTGTGCCTTTTGTATTTAATTCCGATGCAATTTCTGTGTTTTATCGTCAATAAGAAGCTCACAGGGATACAGTAAACCTGAAGTGAAGCGTCGGAATCTATAACTAGTGTCACAGGAATGGTTCAAAACATAGACAGTAAGAAGGGTCTGTCTTCTTGTACTTAAGTCGGCACTGTGCTATTTGTATTTAATTCCGTTGCAATATCAGTGTTTCATCGTCATTACGAAGGTCAGAGGGATACAGTAAAACTGAAGTGAAGCATCGGAATCTATAACTAGTGTCAAAGGAATGGTTCGAAACATAGACAGTAAGAAGAGTCAGTCTTCTTATACTTAAGTCGGCATTGTGCCTTTTCTATTTAATTCCGATGCAAATTTCTGTCCTTCATCGTCAATAAGAAGGTCAGAGGGATACAGTAAACCTGAAGTGAAGCATCGGTATCTATCACTAGTGTCACAGGAATGGTTCAAAACATAGACAGTAGGAAGAGTTAGTCTCCTTGTACTTAAGTCGGCATTGTGCCTTTTCTATTTAATTCCGATGCAATTTCTGTGTTTCATCGTCAATAAGAAATACGAGGGATACAGTAAACCAGAAGTGGGGCATCGGAATCTATAACTAGTGTCACAGGAATGGTTCAAAACATAGAAAGTAGGAAGAGTCAGTCTTCTTATACTTTACTCGGCATTGTGCATTTTCTATTTAATTCCGTTGCACTTTCTGTGTTTCATCGTCAATAAGAAGGTCCAAGGGATACAGTAATCCTGAAATGAAGCATCGCAATCTGTAACTAGTGTCACAGGAATGGTTCAAAACACAGACAATAAGAAGAGTCAGTCTTCTTGTACTGGAGTCGGCATTGTGCATTTTGTATTTAATTCCGATGCAATTTCTTTGTTTCATCGTCAATATAAGGGTCGGAGGGATACAGTAAACCTGAAGTGAAGCATCGGAATCTATAACTAGTGTCAAAGGAATGGTTCGAAACATAGACAGTAAGAAGAGTCAGTCTTATTGTACTTATGTCGGCATTGTGCTTTTCTATTTCATTCCGTTGCAATTTCTGTGTTTCATAGTCAATAAGAAGGTCAGAGAGATACAGTAAACCTGAGGTGAAACATCGGAATCTATAACTAGTGTCACAGGAATGGTTCAAAACATAGTCAGTAGGAAGAGTCAGTCTTCTTATTCTTAAGTCGGCATTGTGCCTTTTCTATTTAATTCCGATGCAAATTTCTGTCTTTCATCGTCAATAAGAACGTCAGAGGGATACAGTAAACCTGAAGTGAAGCATCGGAATCTATCACTAGTGTCACAGGAATGGTTCAAAACATAGACAGTAGGAAGAGTTAGTCTCCTTGTACTTAAGTCGGCATTGTGCCTTTTCTATTTAATTCCGATGCAATTTCTGTGTTTCATCGTCAATAAGAAATACGAGGGATACAGTAAACCTGAAGTGAGGCATCGGAATCTATAACTAGTGTCACGGGAATGGTTCAAAACATAGAAAGTAGGAAGAGGCAGTCTTCTTGTACTTTACTCGGCATTGTGCATTTTCTATTTAATTCCGTTGCACTTTCTGTGTTTCATCGTCAATAAGAAGGTCCTAGGGATACAGTAATCCTGAAATGAAGCATCGCAATCTGTAACTAGTGTCACAGGAATGGTTCAAAACACAGACAATAAGAAGAGTCAGTCTTCTTGTACTTAAGTCGGCATTGTGCCTTTTGTATTTAATTCCGATGCAATTTCAGTCTTTCATCGACATCAAGAAAGTCAGATCGATACAGTAAACCTGAAGTGAAGCATCGGAATCCATAACTAGTGTCACAGGAATGGTTCAAAGTATAGACAGTAGTAAGAGTCAGTCTTCTGGTACTTAAGTCGGCATTGTGCTTTTGTATTTAATTCCGATACAACTTCTGTGTTTCATCGTCAATAAGAAGGTCAGAGGGATACAGTAAACGTGAAGTGAAGAATTGGATTCTATAACTAGTGTCACAGGAATGGTTCAAAAGCATAGAAAGTAGGAACAGTGAGTCTTCTTGTACTTAAGTCGGCATTGTGCCTTTTCTATTTTATTCCGATGCAATTACTGTGTTTCATCGTCAATAAGAAAGTCAGAGGGATACAGTAAACCTGAAGTAAGGCATCGGAATCTATAACTAGTGTCACAGGAATGGTTCAAAACATAGACAGTAGGAGGAGTCAGTCTTCTTGTACTTAACTCGGCATTGTGCCTTTTCTATTTAATTCTGTTGCACTTTCTGTGTTTCATCGTCAATAAGAAGGTCCAAGGGATACAGTAATCCTGAAATGAAGCATCGGATTCCATAACTAGTGTCACAGGAATGGTTCAAAGCATACACAGTAGGAAGAATCAGTTTACATGTACTTAAGTCGGCATTGTGCCTTTTGTATTTAATTCCGATGCAATTTCTTTGGTTCATCGTCAATAAGAAGGTCAGAGGGATACAGTAAACCTTAAGTCAAGCATCGGAATCTATAACTATTGTCACAGGAATGGCTCAAAACATAGTCAGTAATAAGAGTCAGTCTTCTTGTACTTAAGTCGATATTGTGCCTTTTCTATTTAATTCCCATGCAATTTCTGTGTCTCACCGTCATTAAGATGGTTAGAGGGATACAGTAAAGCTGAAGGGAAGCATCGTAATTTGTAAATAGCGTCACAGGCATGGGTCAAAACATAGACAGTAAGAAGAGTCAGTCTTCTTGTACTTAAGTCGGCATTGTGCCTTTTGTATTTTATACCGATGCAATTTCTGTGTTTCATCGTCAATACGAAGGTCCAAGGGATACAGTTAACCTGAAAGGAAGCATCGGAATCTATAACTAAGGTCGCAGGAATGTTTCAAAACATAGACAGTAGGAAGAATCAGCCTACATGTACTTAAGTCGGCATTGTGCCTTTTGTATTTAATACCGATGCAATTTCTGTGTTTCATCGTCAATAAGAAGGTTAGAGGGATACCGTAAACCTGAAGTGAAGCATCGGAATCTGTAAATAGCGTCACAGGCATGGTTCAAAACATAGACAGTAGGAAGAGGCAGTCTTCTTGTACTTAAGTCTGCATTGTGCCTTTTGTACTTAATTCCGATGCAATTTCTGTGTTTCATCTTCAATAACAAAGTCCAAGGGATACAGTAAAACTTAAGTGAAGTATCGGAATCTATAACTAGTGTCACAGGAATGGTTCAAATCATAGACAGTAAGATGAGTCAGTCATCGAGTATTTAATTCCGATGCTATTTCTGTGTTTCATCGTCAAAAAGAAGGTCAGAGGGATACAGTAAACCTGACGTGAAGCATCGGAATCTATAACTAGTGTCACAGGAATGGTTCCAATCATAGTCGGTAAGAAGAGCCAGTCTTCTTGTACTTAAGTCGGCATTGTGCATTTTCTATTTAATTCCGATGAAATTTCTTAGTTTCATCGTCAATAAGAAGGTCCAAGGGATGCAGTAAACCTGAAGTGAAGCATCGGAATCTGTAACTAGCGTCACAGGAATGGTTCAAAACACAGACAATAAGAAGAGTCAGTCTTCTTGTCCTTAAGTCGGCTTTGTGCCTTTTGTATTTAATTCCGATGCAATTTCTGTCTTTTATCGACAACAAGACAGTCAGATCGATACAGTAAACCTGAAGAGAAGCATCAGAATCTATAACTAGTGTCACAGGAATGGTTCAAACCATAGTCAGTAAGAAGAGTCAGTCTACTTGTACTTAAGTCGGCATTGTGCCTTTTGTATTTAATTCCGATGCAATTTCTGTGTTTCATCTTCAATAACAAAGTCCAAGGGATACAGTACAACTGAAGTAAAGTTTCGGAATCTATAACTAGTGTCACAGGAATGGTTTAAATCATAGACAGTAAGATGAGTCAGTCTTCTAGTACTTAATTCAGCATTGTGCCTTTTCTATTTAATTCCGATGCAATTTCTGATTTCATCTTCAAAAAGAAGGTCAGAGGGATACAGTAAACCTGAAGTTAAGCAGCGGATTCTATAACTAATGTCACAGGATTGGTTCAAAACATAGACAGTAGGAAGAGTCAGTCTCCTTGTACTTGAGTCGGCGTTGTGCCTTTTGTATTTAATTACGATGCAATTTCTGTGTTTCATCGTCAATAAGAAGATCAGAGGGATACAGTAAACCTGAAGTTAAGCATCGGAATCTATAACTAGTTTCACAGGAATGGTTCAAAACATAGACAGGAGGAAGAGTCAGGCTTCTTGTACTTAAGTCGGCATTGTGCCTTTTCCATTTAATTCCGATGCAATTTCTGTGTTTAATCGTCAACAAGAAGGTCAGAGGGATACAGTAAACCTGAAGTGAGCCATCGGAATCTATAACTAGTCACAGGAATGTTTCAAAACATAGACAGTAAGTAGAGTCAGTCTTCTTGTATTTGAGTTGGCATTGTGCCTTTTGTATTTAATTCCGATGCAATTTCTGTGTTTCATCGTCAATAATAAGGTCAGAGGGATACAGTAAACCTGAAGTGAAGCATCGGATTCTATAACTAGTCTCACAGGAATGGTTCAAAAGCATAGAAAGTAGGAAGAGTTAGTCTCCTTGTACTTAAGTCCGCATTGTGCCTTTTCTATTTAATTCCGATGCAATTTCTGTGATTCATCGTCAATAAGAAATCAGAGGGATACAGTAAACCTTAAGTGAGGCATCGGAATCTATATCTAGTGTCACAGGAATGGTTCAAAACATAGAAAGTAGGAAGAGTCAGTCTTCTTGTACTTAAGTCGGCATTGTGCCTTTTGTATTTAATTCCGATGCAATTTCTGTGTTTCATCGTCAATAAGAAGGTCAGAGTGATGCAGTAAACCTGAAGTGAAGCATCGGAATCTGTAACTAGCGTCACAGGAATGGGTCAAAACACAGACAATAAGAAGAGACAGTCTTCTTGTACTTAAGTCAGCATTGTGCCTTTTGTATTTAATTCCGATGCAATTTCTGCCTTTCATTGACAACAGGAAGGTCAGAGGGATGCAGTAATCGTGAAATGAAGCATCGGAATCTGTAACTAGCGTCACAGGAGTGGTTCAAAACACAGTCAATAAGAAGAGTCAGTCTTCTTGTACTTAAGTCGATATTGTATCTTTTCTATTTAATTCCGATGCAATTTCTGTGTTTCATCGTCAATAGGAAGGTCAGAGGGTAGCAGTAAACCTGAAGTGAAGCATCGGAATCTGTAAGTAGCGTCACAGGAATGGTACAAAACACAGACAATAAGAAGAGTCAGTCTTCTTGTACTTAAGTCGGCATTGTGCATTTTGTATTTAATTCTGATGCAATTTCTGTCTTTCATCGACAACAAGATGGTCAAATCGATACAGTAAACCTGAAGTGAAGCATCGGAATCTATAACTAGTGTCACAGCAATGGTTCAAAGCATAGACAGTAGTAAGAGTCAGTCTTCTTGTACTTAAGTCGGCACTGTGCCTTTTCTATTTATTTCCGATGCAATTTCTGTGTTTCATCGTCATTAAGATGGTTAGAGGGATACAGTAAAGCTGAAGTGAAGCATCGGAATTTGTAAATAGCGTCACAGGCATTGGTCAAAACATAGACAGTAAGAAGAGTCAGTCTTCTTGTGCTTAAGTCGGCATTGTGCCTTTTGTATTTAATTCCGATGATATTTCTGTGTTTTATCGTCAATAAGAAGATCAGAGGGATACAGTAAACCTGAAGTCAAGCATCGGAATCTATAACTAGTGTCACAGGAATGGTTCAAAACATAGACAGTAAGACGGGTCAGTCTTCTTGTACTTAAGTCGGCATTGTGCCTTTTGTATTTTATACCGATGCAATTTCTGTGTTTCATCGTCAATAAGAAGGTCAGAGGGATACAGTAAACCTGAAGTGAAGCATCGGAATCTATAACTAGTGTCACAGGAATGGTTCAAAACATAGACAGTAAGGAGAGTCAGTCTTCTTGTACTTAATTCGGCATTGTGCCATTTGTATATAATTCCGATGCAATTTCTGTGTTTCATCGTCAATAAGAAGGTCAGAGGGATACAGTAAACCTGAAGTAAAGCATCGGAATCTATAACTAGTGTCACAGGAATGGTTCAAAACAGTTAGTAAGAAGAGTCAGTCTTCTTGTACTTAAGTCGGCATTGTGCCTTTTCTATTTAATTCAGATGCAATTTCTGTGATTCTTCGTAAATAAGAACGTCCGAGGGATACAGTAAACCTGCAGTGAAACGTCGGAATCTATAATTAGTGTCACAGGAATGATTCAAAACATAGGCAGTAGGAAGAGCCAGTCTTCTTGTACTTAAGTGGGCATTGTGTCATTTTTATTTAATTCCGATGCACTTTCTGTGTTTCATCGTCAATAAGAAGGTCCAAGGGATACAGTTAACCTGAAAGGAAGCATCGGAATCTATTACTAAGGTCACAGGAATGTTTCAAAACATAGACAGTCGGAAGAATCAGTCTACATGTACTTAAGTCGGCATTGTGCCTTTTGTATTAAGTTCCGATGCAATTTCTGTCTTTCATCGACAACAAGAAGGTCAGAGGGATGCAGTAATCCTGAAATGAAGCATCGGAATCTGTAACTAGCGTCACAGGAGTGGTTCAAAACACAGTCAATAAGAAGAGTAAGTCTTCTTGTACTTAAGTCGGCATTGTGCCTTTTGTATTTAATTCCGATGCAATATCTGTCTTTCATCGACAACAAGAAGGTCAGATCGATACAGTAAACCTGAAGTGAAACATCGGAATCTATAACTAGTGTCACAGGAATGGTTCAAAGCATAGACAGGAGGAGGAGTCAGGCTTCTTGTACTTAAGTGGGCATTGTGCCTTTTCTGTGCAATTTCTGTGTTTAATCGTCAATAAGAAGGTCAGAGGGATACAGTAAACCTGAAGTGAGGCATCGGAATCTATAACTAGTGTCACAGGTACGGTTCAAAACATAGACAGTAAGTAGAGTCAGTCTTCTTGTACTTAAGTCGGCACTGTGCCTTTTCTATTTATTTCCGATGCAATTTCTGTGTTTCATCGTCATTAAGATGGTTAGAGGGATACAGTAAAGCTGAAGTGAAGCATCGGAATTTGTAAATAGCGTCACAGGCATGGGTGAAAACATAGACAGTAAGAAGAGTCAGTCTTCTTGTACGTAAGTCGGCATTGTGCCTTTTCTACTTAATTCCGATGCAATTTCTGTGTTTCATCAATAAGAAGGTCCAAATCATACAGTAAACCTGAAGTGAAGCATCGGAATCTATAACTAGTGTCACTGGAATGTTTCAAACCATAGACAGTAAGAAGAGTCAGTCTTCTTGTACTTAAGTCGGCATTGTGCCTTTTGTATTTAATTCCGATGATATTTCTGTGTTATATCGTCAATAAGAAGATCAGAGGGATACAGTAAACCTGAAGTCAAGCATCGGAATCTATAACTAGTGTCACAGGAATGGTTCAAACATGGACAGTAAGACGGGTCAGTCTTCTTGTACTTAAATCGGCATTGTGCCTTTTGTATTTTATACCGATGCAATTTCTGTGTTTCATCGTCAATAAGAAGGTCAGAGGGATACAGTAAACCTGAAGTGAAGCATCGGAATCTATAACTAGTGTCACAGGAATGGTTCAAAACATAGACAGTAAGGAGAGTCAGTGTTCTTGTACTTAATTCGGCATTGTGCCATTTGTATATAATTCCGATGCAATTTCTGTGTTTCATCGTCAATAAGAAGGTCAGAGGGATACAGTAAACTTGAAGTAAAGCATCGGAATCTATAACTAGTGTCACAGGAATGGTTCAAAACATAGACAGAAGGAAGAGTCAGTCTTCTTGTACTTAAGTCGGCATTGTGCCTTTTCTATTTAATTCCGTTGCACTTTCTGTGTTTCATCGTCAATAAGAAGGTCCAAGGGATACAGTAATCCTGAAATGAAGCATCGTATTCTATAACTAGTGTCACAGGAGTGTTTCAAAGCATAGACAGTAGGAAGAGTCAGTCTACATGTACTTAAGTCGGCATTGTGCCTTTTGTATTTAATTCCGATGCAATTTCTGTGTTTCGTCGTCAATAAGAAGGTTTAAGGGATACAGTAAACCTGAAGTGAATCATCGGAATCAATAACTAGTGTCACAGGAAGGGTTCAAAACATAGTCAGTAATAAGAGTCAGTCTTCTTGTACTTAAGTCGAAATTGTGCCTTTTCTATTTAATTCCGATGCAATTTCTGTGTTTCATCGTCAATAAGAAGGTCAGAGGGATGCAGTAAACCTGAAGTGAAGCATCGGAATCTGTAACTAGCGTCACAGGAATCGTTCAAAACACAGACAATAAGAAGAATCAGTCTTCTTGTACTTAAGTCGGCATTGTGCCTTTTGTATTTAATTCCGATGCAATTTCTGTCTATCATCGACAACGAGAAGGTCAGATCGATACAGTAAACCTGAAGTGAAGCATCGGAATCTATAACTAGTGTCACAGGAATGGTTCAAAGCATAGACAGTAGTAAGAGTCAGTCTTCTTGTACTGATGTCGGCACTGTGCTTTTTCTATTTAATTCCGATACAATTTTAGTGTTTCATCGTCAATAAGAACGTCCAAGGGATACAGTAAACCTGAAGTGAGGCATCGGAATCTATAACTAGTGTCACAGAAATGGTTCAAAACATAGACAGTAAGTAGAGTCAGTCTTCTTGTACTTGAGTCAGCATTGTGCCTTTTGTATTTAATTGCGATGCAATTTCTGTGTTTCATCGTCAATAAGAAGCTTCGGAATCTATAAGTGGTGTCACAGGAATGGTTCAAATCATAGTCAGTAAGAAGAGTCAGTCATCTTGTACTTAAGTCGGCACTGTGCTTTTTCTATTTAATTCCGATACAATTTCAGTGTTCCATCGTCAATAAGAACGTCCAAGAGATACAGTAAACCTGAAGTGAAGCATTGGAATCTATAACTAGTGTCACAGGAATGGTTCAAAACATAGACAGGAGGAAGAGTCAGTCTTCTTGTACTTTAGTCCTCATCGTGCCATTTCTCTTTCATTCTGATGCAATTTCTGTGTTTCATCGTCATTAAGAAGGTCAGAGGGATACAGAAAACCTGAAGTGAAGCATGGGAATCTGTAACTAGCGTCACAGGAATGGTTCAAAACATAGACAGTAAGAAGAGTCACTTTACTTGTACTGTAGTCGGCATTGTGCTTCTTCTATTTAATTCCGATGCAATATCTGTGTTTCATCGTCTATGAGAAGGTCAGAGGGATACAGTGAACCTGAAGTGATGCATCGGAATCTATAACTAGCGTCACCGGAATGGTTCAAACATAGACAGTAAGGAGAGTCAGTCTTCTTGTACTTAAGTCGGCATTGTGCCTTTTGTATTTCATTCCTTCGCAATATCTGTGTTTCATCGTCAATAAGAAGGTCCGATGGATACAGTAAACCTGAAGTGAAGCATCGGAATCTATAACTAGTGTCACAGGAATGATTCAAAGCATAGACAGTCTTCTTGTACTTAAGTCGGCATTGTGCCTTTTCTATTTAATTCCGATGCACTTTCTGTGTTTCATCGTCAATAAGAATCTCCATGGGATACAGTAAACCTGAAGAGAAGCATCGGAATCTATAACTAGTGTCACAGGAATGGTTCAAAACATAGTAAGTAGGGTCAGTCTTCTTGTACTTAAGTCGGCATTTTGCCTTTTCTAATTAATTCCGATGCAATTTCTGTATTTCGTCGCCAATAAGGTGGTCCAAAGGATACAGTATACCTGAAGTGAAGCATCGGAATCCATAACTAAAGTCACAGGAATCGTTCAAAACATAGACAGTAGCAAGAGCCAGTCTTCTTGTACTTAAGTCGGCATTGTGCCTTTTGTATTTAGTTCCGTTGCAATATCTGTGTTTCATCGTCAATATGAAGGTCCTAGGGATAGAGTAAACCTGATGTGAAGCATCAGAATCTATAACTAGTGTCACAGGAATGGTTCAAAATGCAGTCAATAAGAAGAGTCAGCTTTCTTGTACTTAAGTCGGCATTGTGCCTTTTGTATATAATTCCGATGCAATTTCTGTGTTTCATCGTCAATACGAAGGTCCAAGGGAGACAGTAGACCTGAAATGAAGCATCGGAATCTATAACTAGTGTCATAGGAATGGTTCAAAACATAGTCAGTAAGAAGAGTCAGTCTTCTTGTACTTAAGTTGGCATTGTGCCCTTTGTATTTAACTCCGATGCAAATTCTGCGTTTCATCGTCAATACGTAGGTCAGAGGGATACAGTAAACCGGAAGTGAAGCATCGGAATCTATAACTAGTGTCACAGGACTGGTTCAATACAGTCAGTAAGAAGAGTCTGTCTTCTTGTACTTAAGTCGGCATTGTGCCTTTTCTATTTAATTCCGATGCAATTTCTGTGTTTCATCGTCAATAAGAAGGTCCAAAGGATACAGTAAACCTGAAGTGAAGCATCGGAATCTATAACTAGTGTCACAGGAATGGTTCAAAACATAGACAGTAAGAAGAGTCAGTCTTCTTGTACTTAAGGAAGCATCGTGCTTTTTGTATTTAGTTCCGATGCAATTTCTGTGATTCATCGTCAATAAGAAAGTCCTAGGCATAGGGTAAACCTGAAGCATCGGAATCTATAACTAGTGTCACAGGAATGGTTCAAAACATAGACAGTAGGAAGAGTCAGTCTTCTTGTACTTAAGTCGGCATTGTGCCTTTTGTATTTAATTCCGATGCAATTTCTGTGTTTCATCGTCAATACGAAGGTCCAAGGGATACAGTAAACCTGAAGTGAAGCATCGGAATCTATAACTAGTGTCACAGGAATGGTTCAAAACGTAGTCAGTAAGAAGAGTCACTTTTCTTGTACTTAAGTTGGCACTGTGCCTTTTGTATGTACTTCCGATGCAAATTCTGTGTTTCATCGTCAATAAGAAGGTCAGAGGGATACAGTAAACCGGAAGTGAAGCATCGGAATCTATAACTAGTGTCACAGGAATGTTTCAAAGCAGTCAGTAAGAAGCGTCAGTCTTCTTGTACTTAAGTCGGCATTGTGCCTTTTCTATTTAAATCCGATGCAATTTCTGTGTTTCATCTTCAATAACAAGGTCAAAGGGAAGCAGTAAACCTGAAGTGAAGCATCGGAATCTATAACTAGTGTCACAGGAATGGTTCAAACAATGACAGTAAGAAGAGTCAGTCTTCTTGTACTTAAGTCGGCATTGTGCCTTTTCTATTTAATTCCGATGCAATTTCTGTGTTTCATCGTCAATAAGAAGGGCAGATTAATACAGTAACCCTGATGTGAAGCATCGGAATCTGTAACTAGCGTCACAGGAATGGTTCAAAACATAGACAGTAACAAGAGTCGATCTTCTTGTACTTAAGTCGGCATTGTGCCTCTTCTATTTAATTCCGATGCAATTTCTGTGTTTCATCGTCAGCAAGAAGGTCCAAGGGATACAGTAAACCTGAAGTGAAGCATCGGAATCTATAACTAGTGTCACAGGAATGGTTCAAAACATAGACAGTAGTAAGGGTCAGTCTTCTTGTACTTAAGTCGTCATTGTGCCTTCTCTATTTAATTCCGATGCAATTTCTGTGTTTCATCGTCAATAAGAAGGTCAGAGGGATACAGTAAACCAGAAGTGAAGCATCGGAATATATAACTAGTGTCACAGGAATGGTACAAAACGTAGTCAGTAAAAGAGTCAGACTTCTTGTACTTAAGTCGGCATTGTGCAGTATCAATTTAATTCCAATGCAATTACTGTGTTTCATCGTCAATGAGAAGGTCAGAGAGATACAGAAAACCTGAAGTGAAGCATCGGAATCTGTAACTAGCGTCACAGGAATGGTTCAAAACATAGACAGTACGAAGAGTCAGTCTTCTTGTACTTAAGTCGGCATTGTGCTTCTTCTATTTAATTCCGATACAATTTTAGTGTTTCATCGTCAATAAGAACGTCCAACGGATACAGTAAACCTGAAGTGAGGCATCGGAATCTATAACTAGTGTCACAGGAATGGTTCAAAACATAGACAGTAAGAAGAGTCCGTCTTCTTGTACTTAAGTCGGCATTGTGCCTTTTGTATTTAATTCCAATGCAATATCTGTGTTTCATCGTCAATAAGAAGGTCAGAGGGATACAGTAAACCTGAAGTGAAGCATCGGAATCTATAACTAGTGTCACAGGAATGGTTCAAAACATAGACAGTAAGGAGAGTCAGTCTTCTTGTACTTAATTCGGCATTGTGCCATTTGTATATAATTCCGATGCAATTTCTGTGTTTCATCGTCAATAAGAAGGTCAGAGGGATACAGTAAACCTGAAGTAAAGCATCGGAATCTATAACTAGTGTCACAGGAATGGTTCAAAACAGTTAGTAAGAAGAGTCAGTCTTCTTGTACTTAAGTCGGCATTGTGCCTTTTCTATTTAATTCAGATGCAATTTCTGTGATTCTTCGTAAATAAGAACGTCCGAGGGATACAGTAAACCTGCAGTGAAACGTCGGAATCTATAATTAGTGTCACAGGAATGATTCAAAACATAGGCAGTAGGAAGAGCCAGTCTTCTTGTACTTAAGTGGGCATTGTGTCATTTTTATTTAATTCCGATGCACTTTCTGTGTTTCATCGTCAATAAGAAGGTCCAAGGGATACAGTTAACCTGAAAGGAAGCATCGGAATCTATTACTAAGGTCACAGGAATGTTTCAAAACATAGACAGTCGGAAGAATCAGTCTACATGTACTTAAGTCGGCATTGTGCCTTTTGTATTAAGTTCCGATGCAATTTCTGTCTTTCATCGACAACAAGAAGGTCAGAGGGATGCAGTAATCCTGAAATGAAGCATCGGAATCTGTAACTAGCGTCACAGGAGTGGTTCAAAACACAGTCAATAAGAAGAGTAAGTCTTCTTGTACTTAAGTCGGCATTGTGCCTTTTGTATTTAATTCCGATGCAATATCTGTCTTTCATCGACAACAAGAAGGTCAGATCGATACAGTAAACCTGAAGTGAAACATCGGAATCTATAACTAGTGTCACAGGAATGGTTCAAAGCATAGACAGGAGGAGGAGTCAGGCTTCTTGTACTTAAGTGGGCATTGTGCCTTTTCTGTGCAATTTCTGTGTTTAATCGTCAATAAGAAGGTCAGAGGGATACAGTAAACCTGAAGTGAGGCATCGGAATCTATAACTAGTGTCACAGGTACGGTTCAAAACATAGACAGTAAGTAGAGTCAGTCTTCTTGTACTTAAGTCGGCACTGTGCCTTTTCTATTTATTTCCGATGCAATTTCTGTGTTTCATCGTCATTAAGATGGTTAGAGGGATACAGTAAAGCTGAAGTGAAGCATCGGAATTTGTAAATAGCGTCACAGGCATGGGTGAAAACATAGACAGTAAGAAGAGTCAGTCTTCTTGTACGTAAGTCGGCATTGTGCCTTTTCTACTTAATTCCGATGCAATTTCTGTGTTTCATCAATAAGAAGGTCCAAATCATACAGTAAACCTGAAGTGAAGCATCGGAATCTATAACTAGTGTCACTGGAATGTTTCAAACCATAGACAGTAAGAAGAGTCAGTCTTCTTGTACTTAAGTCGGCATTGTGCCTTTTGTATTTAATTCCGATGATATTTCTGTGTTATATCGTCAATAAGAAGATCAGAGGGATACAGTAAACCTGAAGTCAAGCATCGGAATCTATAACTAGTGTCACAGGAATGGTTCAAACATGGACAGTAAGACGGGTCAGTCTTCTTGTACTTAAATCGGCATTGTGCCTTTTGTATTTTATACCGATGCAATTTCTGTGTTTCATCGTCAATAAGAAGGTCAGAGGGATACAGTAAACCTGAAGTGAAGCATCGGAATCTATAACTAGTGTCACAGGAATGGTTCAAAACATAGACAGTAAGGAGAGTCAGTGTTCTTGTACTTAATTCGGCATTGTGCCATTTGTATATAATTCCGATGCAATTTCTGTGTTTCATCGTCAATAAGAAGGTCAGAGGGATACAGTAAACTTGAAGTAAAGCATCGGAATCTATAACTAGTGTCACAGGAATGGTTCAAAACATAGACAGAAGGAAGAGTCAGTCTTCTTGTACTTAAGTCGGCATTGTGCCTTTTCTATTTAATTCCGTTGCACTTTCTGTGTTTCATCGTCAATAAGAAGGTCCAAGGGATACAGTAATCCTGAAATGAAGCATCGTATTCTATAACTAGTGTCACAGGAGTGTTTCAAAGCATAGACAGTAGGAAGAGTCAGTCTACATGTACTTAAGTCGGCATTGTGCCTTTTGTATTTAATTCCGATGCAATTTCTGTGTTTCGTCGTCAATAAGAAGGTTTAAGGGATACAGTAAACCTGAAGTGAATCATCGGAATCAATAACTAGTGTCACAGGAAGGGTTCAAAACATAGTCAGTAATAAGAGTCAGTCTTCTTGTACTTAAGTCGAAATTGTGCCTTTTCTATTTAATTCCGATGCAATTTCTGTGTTTCATCGTCAATAAGAAGGTCAGAGGGATGCAGTAAACCTGAAGTGAAGCATCGGAATCTGTAACTAGCGTCACAGGAATCGTTCAAAACACAGACAATAAGAAGAATCAGTCTTCTTGTACTTAAGTCGGCATTGTGCCTTTTGTATTTAATTCCGATGCAATTTCTGTCTATCATCGACAACGAGAAGGTCAGATCGATACAGTAAACCTGAAGTGAAGCATCGGAATCTATAACTAGTGTCACAGGAATGGTTCAAAGCATAGACAGTAGTAAGAGTCAGTCTTCTTGTACTGATGTCGGCACTGTGCTTTTTCTATTTAATTCCGATACAATTTTAGTGTTTCATCGTCAATAAGAACGTCCAAGGGATACAGTAAACCTGAAGTGAGGCATCGGAATCTATAACTAGTGTCACAGAAATGGTTCAAAACATAGACAGTAAGTAGAGTCAGTCTTCTTGTACTTGAGTCAGCATTGTGCCTTTTGTATTTAATTGCGATGCAATTTCTGTGTTTCATCGTCAATAAGAAGCTTCGGAATCTATAAGTGGTGTCACAGGAATGGTTCAAATCATAGTCAGTAAGAAGAGTCAGTCATCTTGTACTTAAGTCGGCACTGTGCTTTTTCTATTTAATTCCGATACAATTTCAGTGTTCCATCGTCAATAAGAACGTCCAAGAGATACAGTAAACCTGAAGTGAAGCATTGGAATCTATAACTAGTGTCACAGGAATGGTTCAAAACATAGACAGGAGGAAGAGTCAGTCTTCTTGTACTTTAGTCCTCATCGTGCCATTTCTCTTTCATTCTGATGCAATTTCTGTGTTTCATCGTCATTAAGAAGGTCAGAGGGATACAGAAAACCTGAAGTGAAGCATGGGAATCTGTAACTAGCGTCACAGGAATGGTTCAAAACATAGACAGTAAGAAGAGTCACTTTACTTGTACTGTAGTCGGCATTGTGCTTCTTCTATTTAATTCCGATGCAATATCTGTGTTTCATCGTCTATGAGAAGGTCAGAGGGATACAGTGAACCTGAAGTGATGCATCGGAATCTATAACTAGCGTCACCGGAATGGTTCAAACATAGACAGTAAGGAGAGTCAGTCTTCTTGTACTTAAGTCGGCATTGTGCCTTTTGTATTTCATTCCTTCGCAATATCTGTGTTTCATCGTCAATAAGAAGGTCCGATGGATACAGTAAACCTGAAGTGAAGCATCGGAATCTATAACTAGTGTCACAGGAATGATTCAAAGCATAGACAGTCTTCTTGTACTTAAGTCGGCATTGTGCCTTTTCTATTTAATTCCGATGCACTTTCTGTGTTTCATCGTCAATAAGAATCTCCATGGGATACAGTAAACCTGAAGAGAAGCATCGGAATCTATAACTAGTGTCACAGGAATGGTTCAAAACATAGTAAGTAGGGTCAGTCTTCTTGTACTTAAGTCGGCATTTTGCCTTTTCTAATTAATTCCGATGCAATTTCTGTATTTCGTCGCCAATAAGGTGGTCCAAAGGATACAGTATACCTGAAGTGAAGCATCGGAATCCATAACTAAAGTCACAGGAATCGTTCAAAACATAGACAGTAGCAAGAGCCAGTCTTCTTGTACTTAAGTCGGCATTGTGCCTTTTGTATTTAGTTCCGTTGCAATATCTGTGTTTCATCGTCAATATGAAGGTCCTAGGGATAGAGTAAACCTGATGTGAAGCATCAGAATCTATAACTAGTGTCACAGGAATGGTTCAAAATGCAGTCAATAAGAAGAGTCAGCTTTCTTGTACTTAAGTCGGCATTGTGCCTTTTGTATATAATTCCGATGCAATTTCTGTGTTTCATCGTCAATACGAAGGTCCAAGGGAGACAGTAGACCTGAAATGAAGCATCGGAATCTATAACTAGTGTCATAGGAATGGTTCAAAACATAGTCAGTAAGAAGAGTCAGTCTTCTTGTACTTAAGTTGGCATTGTGCCCTTTGTATTTAACTCCGATGCAAATTCTGCGTTTCATCGTCAATACGTAGGTCAGAGGGATACAGTAAACCGGAAGTGAAGCATCGGAATCTATAACTAGTGTCACAGGACTGGTTCAATACAGTCAGTAAGAAGAGTCTGTCTTCTTGTACTTAAGTCGGCATTGTGCCTTTTCTATTTAATTCCGATGCAATTTCTGTGTTTCATCGTCAATAAGAAGGTCCAAAGGATACAGTAAACCTGAAGTGAAGCATCGGAATCTATAACTAGTGTCACAGGAATGGTTCAAAACATAGACAGTAAGAAGAGTCAGTCTTCTTGTACTTAAGGAAGCATCGTGCTTTTTGTATTTAGTTCCGATGCAATTTCTGTGATTCATCGTCAATAAGAAAGTCCTAGGCATAGGGTAAACCTGAAGCATCGGAATCTATAACTAGTGTCACAGGAATGGTTCAAAACATAGACAGTAGGAAGAGTCAGTCTTCTTGTACTTAAGTCGGCATTGTGCCTTTTGTATTTAATTCCGATGCAATTTCTGTGTTTCATCGTCAATACGAAGGTCCAAGGGATACAGTAAACCTGAAGTGAAGCATCGGAATCTATAACTAGTGTCACAGGAATGGTTCAAAACGTAGTCAGTAAGAAGAGTCACTTTTCTTGTACTTAAGTTGGCACTGTGCCTTTTGTATGTACTTCCGATGCAAATTCTGTGTTTCATCGTCAATAAGAAGGTCAGAGGGATACAGTAAACCGGAAGTGAAGCATCGGAATCTATAACTAGTGTCACAGGAATGGTTCAAAGCAGTCAGTAAGAAGCGTCAGTCTTCTTGTACTTAAGTCGGCATTGTGCCTTTTCTATTTAAATCCGATGCAATTTCTGTGTTTCATCTTCAATAACAAGGTCAAAGGGAAGCAGTAAACCTGAAGTGAAGCATCGGAATCTATAACTAGTGTCACAGGAATGGTTCAAACAATGACAGTAAGAAGAGTCAGTCTTCTTGTACTTAAGTCGGCATTGTGCCTTTTCTATTTAATTCCGATGCAATTTCTGTGTTTCATCGTCAATAAGAAGGGCAGATTAATACAGTAACCCTGATGTGAAGCATCGGAATCTGTAACTAGCGTCACAGGAATGGTTCAAAACATAGACAGTAACAAGAGTCGATCTTCTTGTACTTAAGTCGGCATTGTGCCTCTTCTATTTAATTCCGATGCAATTTCTGTGTTTCATCGTCAGCAAGAAGGTCCAAGGGATACAGTAAACCTGAAGTGAAGCATCGGAATCTATAACTAGTGTCACAGGAATGGTTCAAAACATAGACAGTAGTAAGGGTCAGTCTTCTTGTACTTAAGTCGTCATTGTGCCTTCTCTATTTAATTCCGATGCAATTTCTGTGTTTCATCGTCAATAAGAAGGTCAGAGGGATACAGTAAACCAGAAGTGAAGCATCGGAATATATAACTAGTGTCACAGGAATGGTACAAAACGTAGTCAGTAAAAGAGTCAGACTTCTTGTACTTAAGTCGGCATTGTGCAGTATCAATTTAATTCCAATGCAATTACTGTGTTTCATCGTCAATGAGAAGGTCAGAGAGATACAGAAAACCTGAAGTGAAGCATCGGAATCTGTAACTAGCGTCACAGGAATGGTTCAAAACATAGACAGTACGAAGAGTCAGTCTTCTTGTACTTAAGTCGGCATTGTGCTTCTTCTATTTAATTCCGATACAATTTTAGTGTTTCATCGTCAATAAGAACGTCCAACGGATACAGTAAACCTGAAGTGAGGCATCGGAATCTATAACTAGTGTCACAGGAATGGTTCAAAACATAGACAGTAAGAAGAGTCCGTCTTCTTGTACTTAAGTCGGCATTGTGCCTTTTGTATTTAATTCCAATGCAATATCTGTGTTTCATCGTCAATAAGAAGGTCAGAGGGATACAGTAAACCTGAAGTGAAGCATCGGAATCTATAACTAGTGTCACAGGAATGGTTCAAAACATAGACAGTAAGGAGAGTCAGTCTTCTTGTACTTAATTCGGCATTGTGCCATTTGTATATAATTCCGATGCAATTTCTGTGTTTCATCGTCAATAAGAAGGTCAGAGGGATACAGTAAACCTGAAGTAAAGCATCGGAATCTATAACTAGTGTCACAGGAATGGTTCAAAACAGTTAGTAAGAAGAGTCAGTCTTCTTGTACTTAAGTCGGCATTGTGCCTTTTCTATTTAATTCAGATGCAATTTCTGTGATTCTTCGTAAATAAGAACGTCCGAGGGATACAGTAAACCTGCAGTGAAACGTCGGAATCTATAATTAGTGTCACAGGAATGATTCAAAACATAGGCAGTAGGAAGAGCCAGTCTTCTTGTACTTAAGTGGGCATTGTGTCATTTTTATTTAATTCCGATGCACTTTCTGTGTTTCATCGTCAATAAGAAGGTCCAAGGGATACAGTTAACCTGAAAGGAAGCATCGGAATCTATTACTAAGGTCACAGGAATGTTTCAAAACATAGACAGTCGGAAGAATCAGTCTACATGTACTTAAGTCGGCATTGTGCCTTTTGTATTAAGTTCCGATGCAATTTCTGTCTTTCATCGACAACAAGAAGGTCAGAGGGATGCAGTAATCCTGAAATGAAGCATCGGAATCTGTAACTAGCGTCACAGGAGTGGTTCAAAACACAGTCAATAAGAAGAGTAAGTCTTCTTGTACTTAAGTCGGCATTGTGCCTTTTGTATTTAATTCCGATGCAATATCTGTCTTTCATCGACAACAAGAAGGTCAGATCGATACAGTAAACCTGAAGTGAAACATCGGAATCTATAACTAGTGTCACAGGAATGGTTCAAAGCATAGACAGGAGGAGGAGTCAGGCTTCTTGTACTTAAGTGGGCATTGTGCCTTTTCTGTGCAATTTCTGTGTTTAATCGTCAATAAGAAGGTCAGAGGGATACAGTAAACCTGAAGTGAGGCATCGGAATCTATAACTAGTGTCACAGGTACGGTTCAAAACATAGACAGTAAGTAGAGTCAGTCTTCTTGTACTTAAGTCGGCACTGTGCCTTTTCTATTTATTTCCGATGCAATTTCTGTGTTTCATCGTCATTAAGATGGTTAGAGGGATACAGTAAAGCTGAAGTGAAGCATCGGAATTTGTAAATAGCGTCACAGGCATGGGTGAAAACATAGACAGTAAGAAGAGTCAGTCTTCTTGTACGTAAGTCGGCATTGTGCCTTTTCTACTTAATTCCGATGCAATTTCTGTGTTTCATCAATAAGAAGGTCCAAATCATACAGTAAACCTGAAGTGAAGCATCGGAATCTATAACTAGTGTCACTGGAATGTTTCAAACCATAGACAGTAAGAAGAGTCAGTCTTCTTGTACTTAAGTCGGCATTGTGCCTTTTGTATTTAATTCCGATGATATTTCTGTGTTATATCGTCAATAAGAAGATCAGAGGGATACAGTAAACCTGAAGTCAAGCATCGGAATCTATAACTAGTGTCACAGGAATGGTTCAAACATGGACAGTAAGACGGGTCAGTCTTCTTGTACTTAAATCGGCATTGTGCCTTTTGTATTTTATACCGATGCAATTTCTGTGTTTCATCGTCAATAAGAAGGTCAGAGGGATACAGTAAACCTGAAGTGAAGCATCGGAATCTATAACTAGTGTCACAGGAATGGTTCAAAACATAGACAGTAAGGAGAGTCAGTGTTCTTGTACTTAATTCGGCATTGTGCCATTTGTATATAATTCCGATGCAATTTCTGTGTTTCATCGTCAATAAGAAGGTCAGAGGGATACAGTAAACTTGAAGTAAAGCATCGGAATCTATAACTAGTGTCACAGGAATGGTTCAAAACATAGACAGAAGGAAGAGTCAGTCTTCTTGTACTTAAGTCGGCATTGTGCCTTTTCTATTTAATTCCGTTGCACTTTCTGTGTTTCATCGTCAATAAGAAGGTCCAAGGGATACAGTAATCCTGAAATGAAGCATCGTATTCTATAACTAGTGTCACAGGAGTGTTTCAAAGCATAGACAGTAGGAAGAGTCAGTCTACATGTACTTAAGTCGGCATTGTGCCTTTTGTATTTAATTCCGATGCAATTTCTGTGTTTCGTCGTCAATAAGAAGGTTTAAGGGATACAGTAAACCTGAAGTGAATCATCGGAATCAATAACTAGTGTCACAGGAAGGGTTCAAAACATAGTCAGTAATAAGAGTCAGTCTTCTTGTACTTAAGTCGAAATTGTGCCTTTTCTATTTAATTCCGATGCAATTTCTGTGTTTCATCGTCAATAAGAAGGTCAGAGGGATGCAGTAAACCTGAAGTGAAGCATCGGAATCTGTAACTAGCGTCACAGGAATCGTTCAAAACACAGACAATAAGAAGAATCAGTCTTCTTGTACTTAAGTCGGCATTGTGCCTTTTGTATTTAATTCCGATGCAATTTCTGTCTATCATCGACAACGAGAAGGTCAGATCGATACAGTAAACCTGAAGTGAAGCATCGGAATCTATAACTAGTGTCACAGGAATGGTTCAAAGCATAGACAGTAGTAAGAGTCAGTCTTCTTGTACTGATGTCGGCACTGTGCTTTTTCTATTTAATTCCGATACAATTTTAGTGTTTCATCGTCAATAAGAACGTCCAAGGGATACAGTAAACCTGAAGTGAGGCATCGGAATCTATAACTAGTGTCACAGAAATGGTTCAAAACATAGACAGTAAGTAGAGTCAGTCTTCTTGTACTTGAGTCAGCATTGTGCCTTTTGTATTTAATTGCGATGCAATTTCTGTGTTTCATCGTCAATAAGAAGCTTCGGAATCTATAAGTGGTGTCACAGGAATGGTTCAAATCATAGTCAGTAAGAAGAGTCAGTCATCTTGTACTTAAGTCGGCACTGTGCTTTTTCTATTTAATTCCGATACAATTTCAGTGTTCCATCGTCAATAAGAACGTCCAAGAGATACAGTAAACCTGAAGTGAAGCATTGGAATCTATAACTAGTGTCACAGGAATGGTTCAAAACATAGACAGGAGGAAGAGTCAGTCTTCTTGTACTTTAGTCCTCATCGTGCCATTTCTCTTTCATTCTGATGCAATTTCTGTGTTTCATCGTCATTAAGAAGGTCAGAGGGATACAGAAAACCTGAAGTGAAGCATGGGAATCTGTAACTAGCGTCACAGGAATGGTTCAAAACATAGACAGTAAGAAGAGTCACTTTACTTGTACTGTAGTCGGCATTGTGCTTCTTCTATTTAATTCCGATGCAATATCTGTGTTTCATCGTCTATGAGAAGGTCAGAGGGATACAGTGAACCTGAAGTGATGCATCGGAATCTATAACTAGCGTCACCGGAATGGTTCAAACATAGACAGTAAGGAGAGTCAGTCTTCTTGTACTTAAGTCGGCATTGTGCCTTTTGTATTTCATTCCTTCGCAATATCTGTGTTTCATCGTCAATAAGAAGGTCCGATGGATACAGTAAACCTGAAGTGAAGCATCGGAATCTATAACTAGTGTCACAGGAATGATTCAAAGCATAGACAGTCTTCTTGTACTTAAGTCGGCATTGTGCCTTTTCTATTTAATTCCGATGCACTTTCTGTGTTTCATCGTCAATAAGAATCTCCATGGGATACAGTAAACCTGAAGAGAAGCATCGGAATCTATAACTAGTGTCACAGGAATGGTTCAAAACATAGTAAGTAGGGTCAGTCTTCTTGTACTTAAGTCGGCATTTTGCCTTTTCTAATTAATTCCGATGCAATTTCTGTATTTCGTCGCCAATAAGGTGGTCCAAAGGATACAGTATACCTGAAGTGAAGCATCGGAATCCATAACTAAAGTCACAGGAATCGTTCAAAACATAGACAGTAGCAAGAGCCAGTCTTCTTGTACTTAAGTCGGCATTGTGCCTTTTGTATTTAGTTCCGTTGCAATATCTGTGTTTCATCGTCAATATGAAGGTCCTAGGGATAGAGTAAACCTGATGTGAAGCATCAGAATCTATAACTAGTGTCACAGGAATGGTTCAAAATGCAGTCAATAAGAAGAGTCAGCTTTCTTGTACTTAAGTCGGCATTGTGCCTTTTGTATATAATTCCGATGCAATTTCTGTGTTTCATCGTCAATACGAAGGTCCAAGGGAGACAGTAGACCTGAAATGAAGCATCGGAATCTATAACTAGTGTCATAGGAATGGTTCAAAACATAGTCAGTAAGAAGAGTCAGTCTTCTTGTACTTAAGTTGGCATTGTGCCCTTTGTATTTAACTCCGATGCAAATTCTGCGTTTCATCGTCAATACGTAGGTCAGAGGGATACAGTAAACCGGAAGTGAAGCATCGGAATCTATAACTAGTGTCACAGGACTGGTTCAATACAGTCAGTAAGAAGAGTCTGTCTTCTTGTACTTAAGTCGGCATTGTGCCTTTTCTATTTAATTCCGATGCAATTTCTGTGTTTCATCGTCAATAAGAAGGTCCAAAGGATACAGTAAACCTGAAGTGAAGCATCGGAATCTATAACTAGTGTCACAGGAATGGTTCAAAACATAGACAGTAAGAAGAGTCAGTCTTCTTGTACTTAAGGAAGCATCGTGCTTTTTGTATTTAGTTCCGATGCAATTTCTGTGATTCATCGTCAATAAGAAAGTCCTAGGCATAGGGTAAACCTGAAGCATCGGAATCTATAACTAGTGTCACAGGAATGGTTCAAAACATAGACAGTAGGAAGAGTCAGTCTTCTTGTACTTAAGTCGGCATTGTGCCTTTTGTATTTAATTCCGATGCAATTTCTGTGTTTCATCGTCAATACGAAGGTCCAAGGGATACAGTAAACCTGAAGTGAAGCATCGGAATCTATAACTAGTGTCACAGGAATGGTTCAAAACGTAGTCAGTAAGAAGAGTCACTTTTCTTGTACTTAAGTTGGCACTGTGCCTTTTGTATGTACTTCCGATGCAAATTCTGTGTTTCATCGTCAATAAGAAGGTCAGAGGGATACAGTAAACCGGAAGTGAAGCATCGGAATCTATAACTAGTGTCACAGGAATGGTTCAAAGCAGTCAGTAAGAAGCGTCAGTCTTCTTGTACTTAAGTCGGCATTGTGCCTTTTCTATTTAAATCCGATGCAATTTCTGTGTTTCATCTTCAATAACAAGGTCAAAGGGAAGCAGTAAACCTGAAGTGAAGCATCGGAATCTATAACTAGTGTCACAGGAATGGTTCAAACAATGACAGTAAGAAGAGTCAGTCTTCTTGTACTTAAGTCGGCATTGTGCCTTTTCTATTTAATTCCGATGCAATTTCTGTGTTTCATCGTCAATAAGAAGGGCAGATTAATACAGTAACCCTGATGTGAAGCATCGGAATCTGTAACTAGCGTCACAGGAATGGTTCAAAACATAGACAGTAACAAGAGTCGATCTTCTTGTACTTAAGTCGGCATTGTGCCTCTTCTATTTAATTCCGATGCAATTTCTGTGTTTCATCGTCAGCAAGAAGGTCCAAGGGATACAGTAAACCTGAAGTGAAGCATCGGAATCTATAACTAGTGTCACAGGAATGGTTCAAAACATAGACAGTAGTAAGGGTCAGTCTTCTTGTACTTAAGTCGTCATTGTGCCTTCTCTATTTAATTCCGATGCAATTTCTGTGTTTCATCGTCAATAAGAAGGTCAGAGGGATACAGTAAACCAGAAGTGAAGCATCGGAATATATAACTAGTGTCACAGGAATGGTACAAAACGTAGTCAGTAAAAGAGTCAGACTTCTTGTACTTAAGTCGGCATTGTGCAGTATCAATTTAATTCCAATGCAATTACTGTGTTTCATCGTCAATGAGAAGGTCAGAGAGATACAGAAAACCTGAAGTGAAGCATCGGAATCTGTAACTAGCGTCACAGGAATGGTTCAAAACATAGACAGTACGAAGAGTCAGTCTTCTTGTACTTAAGTCGGCATTGTGCTTCTTCTATTTAATTCCGATACAATTTTAGTGTTTCATCGTCAATAAGAACGTCCAACGGATACAGTAAACCTGAAGTGAGGCATCGGAATCTATAACTAGTGTCACAGGAATGGTTCAAAACATAGACAGTAAGAAGAGTCCGTCTTCTTGTACTTAAGTCGGCATTGTGCCTTTTGTATTTAATTCCAATGCAATATCTGTGTTTCATCGTCAATAAGATAGTCAGAGGGATACAGTAAACCAGAAGTGAAGCATCGGAATCTATAACTAGAGTCACAGGAACGGTTCAAAACAGTTAGTAAGAAGAGTCAGTCTTCTTGTATTTAAGTCGGCATTGTGCCTTTTGTATTTAATTCCAATGCATTTGCTGTGTTTCATCGTCAATGAGAAGGTCCAAGGGATAATGTAGACCTGAAGTGAAGCATCGGAATCTATAACTAGTGTCACAGGAATGGTTCAAAACATAGTAAGTAGGGTCAGTCTTCTTGTACTTAAGTCGGCATTTTGCCTTTTCTAATTAATTCCGATGCAATTTCTGTATTTCGTCGCCAATAAGGTGGTCCAAAGGATACAGTATACCTGAAGTGAAGCATCGGAATCCATAACTAAAGTCACAGGAATCGTTCAAAACATAGACAGTAGCAAGAGCCAGTCTTCTTGTACTTAAGTCGGCATTGTGCCTTTTGTATTTAGTTCCGTTGCAATATCTGTGTTTCATCGTCAATATGAAGGTCCTAGGGATAGAGTAAACCTGATGTGAAGCATCAGAATCTATAACTAGTGTCACAGGAATGGTTCAAAATGCAGTCAATAAGAAGAGTCAGCTTTCTTGTACTTAAGTCGGCATTGTGCCTTTTGTATATAATTCCGATGCAATTTCTGTGTTTCATCGTCAATACGAAGGTCCAAGGGAGACAGTAGACCTGAAATGAAGCATCGGAATCTATAACTAGTGTCATAGGAATGGTTCAAAACATAGTCAGTAAGAAGAGTCAGTCTTCTTGTACTTAAGTTGGCATTGTGCCCTTTGTATTTAACTCCGATGCAAATTCTGCGTTTCATCGTCAATAAGTAGGTCAGAGGGATACAGTAAACCGGAAGTGAAGCATCGGAATCTATAACTAGTGTCACAGGACTGGTTCAATACAGTCAGTAAGAAGAGTCAGTCTTCTTGTACTTAAGTCGGCATTGTGCCTTTTCTATTTAATTCCGATGCAATTTCTGTGTTTCATCGTCAATAAGAAGGTCCAAAGGATACAGTAAACCTGAAGTGAAGCATCGGAATCTATAACTAGTGTCACAGGAATGGTTCAAAACATAGACAGTAAGAAGAGTCAGTCTTCTTGTACTTAAGGAAGCATCGTGCTTTTTGTATTTAGTTCCGATGCAATTTCTGTGATTCATCGTCAATAAGAAAGTCCTAGGCATAGGGTAAACCTGAAGCATCGGAATCTGTAACTAGTGTCACAGGAATGGTTCAAAACATAGACAGTAGGAAGAGTCAGTCTTCTTGTACTTAAGTCGGCATTGTGCCTTTTGTATTTAATTCCGATGCAATTTCTGTGTTTCATCGTCAATACGAAGGTCCAAGGGATACAGTAAACCTGAAGTGAAGCATCGGAATCTATAACTAGTGTCACAGGAATGGTTCAAAACGTAGTCAGTAAGAAGAGTCACTTTTCTTGTACTTAAGTTGGCACTGTGCCTTTTGTATGTACTTCCGATGCAAATTCTGTGTTTCATCGTCAATAAGAAGGTCAGAGGGATACAGTAAACCGGAAGTGAAGCATCGGAATCTATAACTAGTGTCACAGGAATGGTTCAAAGCAGTCAGTAAGAAGCGTCAGTCTTCTTGTACTTAAGTCGGCATTGTGCCTTTTCTATTTAATTCCGTTGCAATTTCTGTGTTTCATCTTCAATAACAAGGTCAAAGGGAAGCAGTAAACCTGAAGTGAAGCATCGGAATCTATAACTAGTGTCACAGGAATGGTTCAAACAATGACAGTAAGAAGAGTCAGTCTTCTTTTACTTAAGTCGGCATTGTGCCTTTTGTATTTAGTTCCGTTGCAATTTCTGTGCTTCATCGTCAATAAGAAGGTCCTAGGGATATGGTAAACCTGAAGTGAAGCATCGGAATCTATAACTAGTGTCACAGGAATGGTTCAAAACATAGACAGTAGGAAGAGTCAGTCTTCTTGTACTTAAGTCGGCATTGTGCCTTTTCTATTTAATTCCGATGCAATTTCTGTGTTTCATCGTCAATAAGAAGGGCAGATTAATACAGTAACCCTGATGTGAAGCATCGGAATCTGTAACTAGCGTCACAGGAATGGTTCAAAACATAGACAGTAACAAGAGTCGATCTTCTTGTACTTAAGTCGGCATTGTGCCTCTTCTATTTAATTCCGATGCAATTTCTGTGTTTCATCGTCAGCAAGAAGGTCCAAGGGATACAGTAAACCTGAAGTGAAGCATCGGAATCTATAACTAGTGTCACAGGAATGGTTCAAAACATAGACAGTAGTAAGGGTCAGTCTTCTTGTACTTAAGTCGTCATTGTGCCTTCTCTATTTAATTCCGATGCAATTTCTGTGTTTCATCGTCAATAAGAAGGTCAGAGGGATACAGTAAACCAGAAGTGAAGCATCGGAATATATAACTAGTGTCACAGGAATGGTACAAAACGTAGTCAGTAAAAGAGTCAGACTTCTTGTACTTAAGCGGCATTGTGCCTTTTCAATTTACTTCCGATGCAATATCTGTGTTTCATCGTCATGAAGAAGGTCAGAGGGATACGGTAAACCTGAAGTGAAGCATCGGAATCTATAACTAGTGTCACAGGAATGGTTCAAAACATAGACAGTAGGAAGAGTCAGTCTTCTTGTACTTAAGTCGGCATTGTGCCTTTTCTATTTAATTCCGATGCAATTTCTGTGTTTCATCGTCAATAAGAAGGTCCAAGGGATACAGTAATCCTGAAATGAAGCATCGTATTCTATAACTAGTGTCACAGGAGTGTTTCAAAGCATAGACAGTAGGAAGAGTCAGTCTACATGTACTTAAGTCGGCATTGTGCCTTTTCTATTTAATTCCGATGCAATTTCTGTGTTTCGTCGTCAATAAGAAGGTTTAAGGGATACAGTAAACCTGAAGTGAGTCATCGGAATCAATAACTAGTGTCACAGGAAGAGTTCAAAACATAGTCAGTAATAAGAGTCAGTCTTCTTGTACTTAAGTCGATATTGTGCCTTTTCTATTTAATTCCGATGCAATTTCTGTGTTTCATCGTCAATAAGAAGGTCAGAGGGATGCAGTAAACCTGAAGTGAAGCATCGGAATCTGTAACTAGCGTCACAGGAATGGTTCAAAACACAGACAATAAGAAGAGTCAGTCTTCTTGTACTTAAGTCGGCATTGTGCCTTTTGTATTTAATTCCGATGCAATTTCAGTCTATCATCGACAACAAGAAGGTCAGATCGATACAGTAAACCTGAAGTGAAGCATCGGAATCTATAACTAGTGTCACAGGAATGGTTCAAAGCATAGACAGTAGTAAGAGTCAGTCTTCTTGTACTGATGTCGGCACTGTGCTTTTTCTATTTAATTCCGATACAATTTCAGTGTTCCATCGTCAATAAGAACGTCCAAGGGATACAGTAAACCTGAAGTGAAGCATCGGAATCTATAACTAGTGTTACAGGAATGATTCAAAACATAGACAGTCTTCTTGTACTTAAGTCGGCATTGTGCCTTTTCTATTTAATTCCGATGCACTTTCTGTGTTTCATCGTCAATAAGAATCTCCATGGGATACAGTAAACCTGAAGAGAAGCATCGGAATCTATAACTAGTGACACAGGAATGCTTCAAAACATAGACAGTAAGAAGAGTCAGTCTTCTTGTACTTAAGTCGGCATTGTGCAGTATCAATTTAATTCCAATGCAATTACTGTGTTTCATCGTCAATGAGAAGGTCAGAGAGATACAGTAAACCTGAAGTGAAGCATCGGAATCTGTAACTAGCGTCACAGGAATGGTTCAAAACATAGACAGTACGAAGAGTCAGTCTTCTTGTACTTAAGTCGGCATTGTGCTTCTTCTATTTAATTCCGATACAATTTTAGTGTTTCATCGTCAATAAGAACGTCCAACGGATACAGTAAACCTGAAGTGAGGCATCGGAATCTATAACTAGTGACACAGGAATGCTTCAAAACATAGACAGTAAGTAGAGTCAGTCTTCTTGTACTTGAGTCAGCATTGTGCCTTTTGTATTTAATTCCGATGCAATTTCAGTGCTTCATCGTCAATAAGAAGGTCAGCTGGATACAGTAAACCTGAAGTGAAGCATCGGAATCTATAACTAGAGTCACAGGAACGGTTCAAAACAGTTAGTAAGAAGAGTCAGTCTTCTTGTATTTAAGTCGGCATTGTGCCTTTTGTATTTAATTCCGATGCAATTTCTGTGTTTCATCGACAATAAGAAGGTCAGAGGGATACAGTAAAACTGAAGTGAAGCATGGGAACCTATAACTAGTGTCACAGGAATGGTTCAAATCATAGACAGTAAGAAGAGTCAGTCTTCTTGTACTTAAGTCTGCATTTTGCCTTTTGTATTTAATTCCGATGCAATTTCTGTGCTTCATCGTCAATAAGAAGGTCAGCTGGATACAGTAAACCTGAAGTGAAGCATCGGAATCTATAACTAGTGTCACAGGAATGGTTCTTCAAAACGTAGTCAGTAGGAAGAGTCAGTTATCTTGTACTAAAGTCGACATTGTGCCTTTTGTATTTAATTAAGATGCAATTTCTGTGTTTCTTCGTCAATAGAAAGGTGAAAGGGATACAGTAAACCTGAAGTGAAGCAATGGAATCTATAACTAGTGTCACAGGAATGGTTCAAATCATAGACAGTAGGAAGAGTCAGTCTTCTTCTACTTAAGTCGGCATCGTGCCTTTTGTATTTAATTCCGATGAATTTTCTGTGTTTGATCGTCAATAAGAAGGTCAGAGGGATATAGTAAACCTGAAGTAAACCATCGGAATCTATAACTAGTGTCACAGGAATGGTTCAAAACTTAGACAGTAAGAAGGGTCAGTCTTCTTGTAGTGAAGTCCTCATTGTGCCTTTTGTATTTAATTCCGATGCAATTTCTGTGTTTCATCGTCAATAAGAAGGTCAGAGGGATACAGTAAACCTGAAGTGAAGCATCGGAATCTATAACTAGTGTCACAGGAATGGTTGAAAACATAGACAGTACGAAGGGTCAGTCTTCTTGTAGTGAAGTCCTCATTGTGCCTTTTGTATTTAATTCCGATGCAATATCTGTTTTTCTTCGTCATTAAGAAGGTCAGAGTTATACAGTAAAACTGAAGTGAAGCATCGGTATCTATAACTAGTGTCACAGAAATGGTTCAAAACGTAGTCAGTAGGAAGAGTCAGTTATCTTGTACTTAAGTCGGCATTGTGCCTTTTGTATTTAATTAAAATGCAATTTCTGTGTTTCATCGTCAATAGGAAGGTCAGCTGGATACAGTAAACCTGAAGTGAAGCATCGGAATCTATAACTAGTGTCACAGGAATGGTTCAAATCATAGACAGTAGGAAGAGTCAGTCTTCTTCTACTTAAGTCGGCATTGTGCCTTTTGTATTTAATTCCGATGCAATTTCTGTGTTTCATCGTCAATAAGAAGGTCAGAGGGATACAGTAAAACTGAAGTGAAGCATGGGAACCTGTAACTAGTGTCACAGGAATGGTTCAAATCATAGACAGTAAGAAGAGTCAGTCTTCTTATACTTAAGTCGGCATTTTGCCTTTTGTATTTAATTCCGATGCAATTTCAGTGCTTCATCGTCAATAAGAAGGTCAGCTGGATACAGTAAACCTGAAGTGAAGCATCGGAATCTATAACTAGTGTCACAGGAATGGCTCAAAACATAGACAGTAAGAAGAGCCAGTCGTCTTGTACTTGAGTCGGCATTGTGCCTTTTGTATTTAATTCCGATCCAATTTCTGTGTTTCATCGTCAATAAGAAGCTCACAGGGATACAGTAAACCTGAAGTGAAGCATCGGAATCTATAACTAGTGTCACAGGAATGGTTCAAATCATAGACAGTAAGAAGAGTCACTCTTTTTGTACTTAAGTCGGCATTTTGCCATTTGTATTTAATTCCGATGCAATTTCTGTGTTTGATCGTCAATACGAAGGTCAGAGGGATACAGTGAACCTGAACTGAAGCATCGGAATCTATAACAAGTGTCACAGGAATGGTTCAAAACAAAGACAGTGGGATGGGTCAGTCTTCTTGTACTTAAGTCGTCATTGTGCCTTTTGTATTTAATTCCGATGCAATATCTGTGTTTCTACGTCAATAAGAAGGTCAGAGGCATACAGTAAACCTGAAGTGAAGCATCGGAATCTATAACTAGTGTCACAGAAATGGTTTAAATCATAGACAGTAAGAAGAGCCAGTCTTTTTGTACTTGAGTCGGCATTGTGCCTTTTGTATTTAATTCCGATGCAAGTTATGTGTTTCTTTGTCTATAAGACGGTCAGAGGGAATCAATAAACCTAAAGTCAAGCATCGGAATCTATAACTAGTGTCACAGGAAAGGTTCGAAACATAGACAGTAAGAAGAGTCAGTCTTTTTGTACTTAAGATGGCATTGTGCCTTTTGTATTTAATTCCGATGCAATTTCTGTGTTTCATCGTCAATACGAAGGTCAGAGGGATACAGTAAACCTGAAGTGAAGCATCGGTATCTATAAATAGTGTCACAGGAATGGTTCAAGACTTAGACAGTAAGAAGAGCCAGTCTTCTTGTACTTGAGTCGGCATTGTGCCTTTTGTATTAAATTCCGATGCAATTTCTGTGTTTCATCGTCAATAAGAAGGTCAGAGGGATACAGTAAACCTGAAGTGAAGCATCGGAATCTATAACTAGTGTCACAGGAATGGTTCAAATCATAGACAGTAAGAAGGGTCAGTCTTCTTGTACTGAAGTCGGCATTGTGCCTTTTGTATTTAATTCCGATGCAATATCTGTGTTTCTTCGTCATTAAGAAGGTCAGAGTTATACAGTAAAACTGATGTGAAGCATCGGAATCTATAACTAGTGTCACAGAAATGGTTCAAAACATAGACAGTAAGAAGAGCCAGTCTGCTTGTATTTGAGTCGGCATTGTGCCTTTTGTATTTAATTAGGATGCAATTTCTGTGTTTCATTGTCAATAAGAAGGTCAGAGGGATACAGTAAACCTGAAGTGAAGCATCGGAATCTATGACTAGTGTCACAGGAATGGTTCAAAACATAGACAGTAAGAAGACCCATTCTTTTTGTACTTAAGTCGGCATTGTGCATTTTGTATTTAATTCCGATGCAATTTACGTGTTTCATCGTCAATAAGAAGGTCAGCTGGATACAGTAAACCTGA
The DNA here is from genome assembly GCF_021461385.2 of Schistocerca piceifrons. Lineage (NCBI taxonomy): Eukaryota > Metazoa > Arthropoda > Insecta > Orthoptera > Acrididae > Schistocerca > Schistocerca piceifrons. The sequence goes on from NC_060149.1 coordinate 989,533,010, forward strand.
AGTGAAGCATCGGAATCTATAACTAGTGTCACAGGAATGGTTCAAAACAAAGACAGTGGGATGGGTCAGTCTTCTTGTACTTCAGTCGTCATTGTGCCTTTTGTATTTAATTCCGATGCAATATCTGTGTCTCTACGTCAATACGAAGGTCAGAGGGATACAGTAAACCTGAAGTGAAGCAACGGAATCTATAACTAGTGTCACAGAAATGGTTTAAATCATAGACAGTAAGAAGAGCCAGTCTTCTTGTACTTTAGTCGGCATTGTGCCTTTTGTATTTAATTCCGATGCAATTTATGTGTTTCTTTGTCTATAAGAAGGTCAGAGGGAATCAGTAAACCTAAAGTCAAGCATCGGAATCTATAACTAGTGTCACAGGAAAGGTTCGAAACATAGACAGTAAGAAGAGTCAGTCTTTTTGTACTTAAGATGGCATTGTCCCTTTTGTATTTAATTCCGATGCAATTTCTGTGTTTCATCGTCAATACGAAGGTCAGAGGGATACAGTAAACCTGAAGTGAAGCATCGGTATCTATAACTAGTGTCACAGGAATGGTTCAAAACGTAGACAGTAAGAAGGGTCAGTCTTCTTGTATTTAAGTCGGCATTGTGCCTTTTGTATTTAATTCCGATGCAATATCTGTGTTTCTTCGTCATTAAGAAGGTCAGAGTTATACACTAAAAGTGAAGTGAAGCATCGGAATCTATAACTAGTGTCACAGAAATGGTTCAAAACATAGACAGTAAGAAGAGCCAGTCTTCTTGTACTTGAGTCGGCATTGTGCCTTTTGCATTTAATTAGGATGCAATTTCTGTGTTTCATTGTCAATAAGAAGGTCAGAGGGATACAGTAAACCTGAAGTGAAGCATCGGAATCTATAACTAGTGTCACAGGAATGGTTCAAATCATAGACAGTAAGAAGACCCATTCTTTTTGTACTTAAGTCGGCATTGTGCACTTTGTATTTAATTCCGATGCAATTTACGTGTTTCATCGTCAACAAGAAGGTCAGAGGGATACAGTAAACCCGAGGTGAAGCATCGGAATCTATAACTAGTGTAACAGGAATGGTTCAAACCATTGACTGTCAGATGAGTTAGTGTTCTTGTACTGAAGTCGGCATTGTGCCTTTTGTATTTAATTAAGATGCTATTTCTGTGTTTCATCGTCAATAAGAAGGTCAGAGGGATACTGTAAACCTGAAGTGAAGCATCGGAATCTATAACTAGTGTCACAGGAATGGTTCAAAACATATACACTAAGAAGAGTCAGTCTTCTTGTACTTAAGTCGGCATTGTGCCTTTTGTATATAATTACAATGCAATTTCTGTGTTTCGTCGTCAATAAAGAGGTCAGAGGGATAAATTAAAACTGAAGTGAAGCATGGGAACCTATAACTAGTGTCACAGGAATGGTTCACATCATAGACAGTAAGAAGAGTCAGTCTTCTTGTTCTTAAGTCGGCATTTTGCCTTTTGTATTTAATTCCGATGCAATTTCTGTGCTTCATCGTCAATAAGAAGGTCAGCTGGATACAATAAACCTGAAGTGAAGCATCGGAATCTATAACTAGTGTCACAGGACTGGTTCAAAACATAGTCATTAGGAAGAGGCAGTTATTTTGTACTTAAGTCGGCATTGTGCCATTTGTATTTAATTAAGATGCAATTTCTGTCTTTCATCGTCAATAGGAATGTGAGAGGGATAAAGTAAACCTGAAGTGAAGCATCGGAATCTATAACTAGTGTCATGGGAATGGTTCAAAACTTAGACAGTAAGAAGGGTCAGTCTTCTTGTAGTGAAGTCCTCATTGTGCCTTTTGTATTTAATTCCGATGCAATTTCTGTGTTTCATCGTCAATAAGAAGGTCAGCTGGATACAGTAAACCTGAAGTGAAGCATCGGAATCTATAACTAGTGTCACAGGAATGGTTCTTCAAAACGTAGTCAGTAGGAAGAGTCAGTTATCTTGTACTAAAGTCGACATTGTGCCTTTTGTATTTAATTAAGATGCAATTTCTGTGTTTCTTCGTCAATAGAAAGGTGAAAGGGATACAGTAAACCTGAAGTGAAGCAATGGAATCTATAACTAGTGTCACAGGAATGGTTCAAATCATAGACAGTAGGAAGAGTCATTCTTCTTCTACTTAAGTCGGCATTGTGCCTTTTGTATTTAATTCCGATGCAATTTCTGTGTTTCATCGTCAATAAGAAGGTCAGAGGGATACAGTAAAACTGAAGTGAAGCATGGGAACCTGTAACTAGTGTCACAGGAATGGTTCAAATCATAGACAGTAAGAAGAGTCAGTCTTCTTATACTTAAGTCGGCATTTTGCCTTTTGTATTTAATTCCGATGCAATTTCAGTGCTTCATCGTCAATAAGAAGGTCAGCTGGATACAGTAAACCTGAAGTGAAGCATCGGAATCTATAACTAGTGTCACAGGAATGGCTCAAAACATAGACAGTAAGAAGAGCCAGTCGTCTTGTACTTGAGTCGGCATTGTGCCTTTTGTATTTAATTCCGATCCAATTTCTGTGTTTCATCGTCAATAAGAAGCTCACAGGGATACAGTAAACCTGAAGTGAAGCATCGGAATCTATAACTAGTGTCACAGGAATGGTTCAAATCATAGACAGTAAGAAGAGTCACTCTTTTTGTACTTAAGTCGGCATTTTGCCATTTGTATTTAATTCCTATGCAATTTCTGTGTTTCATCGTCAATACGAAGGTCAGAGGGATACAGTGAACCTGAACTGAAGCATCGGAATCTATAACTAGTGTCACAGGAATGGTTCAAAACAAAGACAGTGGGATGGGTCAGTCTTCTTGTACTTAAGTCGTCATTGTGCCTTTTGTATTTAATTCCGATGCAATATCTGTGTTTCTACGTCAATAAGAAGGTCAGAGGGATACAGTAAACCTGAAGTGAAGCATCGGAATCTATAACTAGTGTCACAGAAATGGTTTAAATCATAGACAGTAAGAAGAGCCAGTCTTCTTGTACTTGAGTCGGCATTGTGCCTTTTGTATTTAATTCCGATGCAATTTATGTGTTTCTTTGTCTATAAGACGGTCAGAGGGAATCAATAAACCTAAAGTCAAGCATCGGAATCTATAACTAGTGTCACAGGAAAGGTTCGAAACATAGACAGTAAGAAGAGTCAGTCTTTTTGTACTTAAGATGGCATTGTGCCTTTTGTATTTAATTCCGATGCAATTTCTGTGTTTCATCGTCAATACGAAGGTCAGAGGGATACAGTAAACCTGAAGTGAAGCATCGGTATCTATAAATAGTGTCACAGGAATGGTTCAAGACTTAGACAGTAAGAAGGGTCAGTCTTCTTGTACTTAAGTCGGCATTGTGCCTTTTGTATTTAATTCCGATGCAATATCTGTGTTTCTTCGTCAATAAGAAGGTCAGAGGGATATAGTAATCCTGAAGGGATGCATCGGAATCTATAACTAGTGTCACAGAAATGGTTCAAAACATAGACAGTAAGAAGAGCCAGTCTTCTTGTACTTGAGTCGGCATTGTGCCTTTTGTATTAAATTCCGATGCAATTTCTGTGTTTCATCGTCAATAAGAAGGTCAGAGGGATACAGTAAACCTGAAGTGAAGCATCGGAATCTATAACTAGTGTCACAGGAATGGTTCAAAACATAGACAGTAAGAAGGGTCAGTCTTCTTGTACTGAAGTCGGCATTGTGCCTTTTGTATTTAATTCCGATGCAATATCTGTGTTTCTTCGTCATTAAGAAGGTCAGAGTTATACAGTAAAACTGAAGTGAAGCATCGGAATCTATAACTAGTGTCACAGAAATGGTTCAAAACATAGACAGTAAGAAGAGCCAGTCTGCTTGTATTTGAGTCGGCATTGTGCCTTTTGTATTTAATTAGGATGCAATTTCTGTGTTTCATTGTCAATAAGAAGGTCAGAGGGATACAGTAAAACTGAAGTGAAGCATGGGAACCTGTAACTAATGTCACAGGAATGGTTCAAATCATAGACAGTTAGAAGAGTCACTCTTTTTGTACTTAAGTCGGCATTTTGCCATTTGTATTTAATTCCGATGCAATTTCTGTGTTTCATCGTCAATACGAAGGTCAGAGGGATACAGTGAACCTGAAGTGAAGCATCGGTATCTATAACTAGTGTCACAGGAATGGTTCAAAACAAAGACAGTGGGATGGGTCAGTCTTCTTGTACTTCAGTCGTCATTGTGCCTTTTGTATTTAATTCCGATGCAATATCTGTGTCTCTACGTCAATAAGAAGGTCAGAGGGATACAGTAAACCTGAAGTGAAGCAACGGAATCTATAACTAGTGTCACAGAAATGGTTTAAATCATAGACAGTAAGAAGAGCCAGTCTTCTTGTACTTGAGTCGGCATTGTGCCTTTTGTATTTAATTCCGATGCAATTTATGTGTTTCTTTGTCTATAAGAAGGTCAGAGGGAATCAGTAAACCTAAAGTCAAGCATCGGAATCTATAACTAGTGTCACAGGAAATGTTCGAAACATAGACAGTAAGAAGAGTCAGTCTTTTTGTACTTAAGATGGCATTGTGCCTTTTGTATTTAATTCCGATGCAATTTCTGTGTTTCATCGTCAATACGAAGGTCAGAGGGATACAGTAAACCTGAAGTGAAGCATCGGTATCTATAACTAGTGTCACAGGAATGGTTCAAAACGTAGACAGTAAGAAGGGTCAGTCTTCTTGTATTTAAGTCGGCATTGTGCCTTTTGTATTTAATTCCGATGCAATATCTGTGTTTCTTCGTCATTAAGAAGGTCAGAGTTATACAGTAAAACTGAAGTGAAGCATCGGAATCTATAACTAGTGTCACAGAAATGGTTCAAAACTTAGACAGTAAGAAGAGCCAGTCTTCTTGTACTTGAGTCGGCATTGTGCCTTTTGCATTTAATTAGGATGCAATTTCTGTGTTTCATTGTCAATAAGAAGGTCAGAGGGATACAGTAAACCTGAAGTGAAGCATCGGAATCTATAACTAGTGTCACAGGAATGGTTCAAAACATAGACAGTAAGAAGACCCATTCTTTTTGTACTTAAGTCGGCATTGTGCACTTTGTATTTAATTCCGATGCAATTTACGTGTTTCATCGTCAACAAGAAGGTCAGAGGGATACAGTAAACCCGAGGTGAAGCATCGGAATCTATAACTAGTGTAACAGGAATGGTTCAAACCATTGACTGTCAGATGAGTTAGTGTTCTTGTACTGAAGTCGGCATTGTGCCTTTTGTATTTAATTAAGATGCTATTTCTGTGTTTCATCGTCAATAAGAAGGTCAGAGGGATACAGTAAACCTGAAGTGAAGCATCGGAATCTATAACTAGTGTCACAGGAATGGTTCAAAACATATACACTAAGAAGAGTCAGTCTTCTTGTACTTAAGTCGGCATTGTGCCTTTTGTATATGATTACAATGCAATTTCTGTGTTTCGTCGTCAATAAGAAGGTCAGCTGGATACAGTTACCTGAAGTGAATCATCGGAATCCATAACTAATGTCACCGGAATGGTAGAAAACATTGACAATAAGAAGAGTCAGTCTTCTTGTACTTAAGTCGGCATTGTGCCCTTTGTATTTAATTAAGATGCAATTTCTGTGTTTCATCGTCGATAAAGAGGTCAGAGGGATAAATTAAAACTGAAGTGAAGCATGGGAACCTATAACTAGTGTCACAGGAATGGTTCAAATCATAGACAGTAAGAAGAGTCAGTCTTCTTGTACTTAAGTCGGCATTTTGCCTTTTGTATTTAATTCCGATGCAATTTCTGTGCTTCATCGTCAATAAGAAGGTCAGCTGGATACAATAAACCTGAAGTGAAGCATCGGAATCTATAACTAGTGTCACAGGACTGGTTCAAAACATAGTCATTAAGAAGAGGCAGTTATTTTGTACTTAAGTCGGCATTGTGCCATTTGTATTTAATTAAGATGCAATTTCTGTCTTTCATCGTCAATAGGAATGTGAGAGGGATAAAGTAAACCTGAAGTGAAGCATCGGAATCTATAACTAGTGTCATGGATATGGTTCGAAACATAGACAGTAGGAAGAGTCAGTCTTCTTGTACTTAAGTAGGCATTGTGCCTTTTGTATTTAATTCCAATGCAATTTCTGTGTTTCATCGTCAATAAGAAGGTCAGAGGGATACAGTGAACCTGAAGTGAAGCATTGGAATCTATAACAAGTGTCACAGGAATGGTTCAAAACAAAGACAGTAGGATGGGTCAGTCTTCTTGTACTTAAGTCGGCATTGTGCCTTTTGTATTTAACTCCGATGCAATATGTGTGTTTCTTCGTCAATAAGAAGGTCAGAGGGATACAGTAAACCTGAAGTGAAGCATAGGAATCTATAACTAGTGTCACAGAAATGGTTTAAATCATAGACAGTAAGAAGAGCCAGTCTTCTTGTACTTGAGTCGGCATTGTGCCTTTTGTATTTAATTCCGATGAATTTTCTGTGTTTGATCGTCAATAAGAAGGTCGGAGGGATATAGTAAACCTGAAGTAAACCATCGGAATCTATAACTAGTGTCACAGGAATGGTTCAAAACATAGACAGTAGGAAGGGTCAGTCTTCTTGTACTTAAGTCGGCATTGTGCCTTTTGTATTTAATTCCAATGCAATTTCTGTGTTTCATCGTCAATAAGAAGGTCACAGGCATACAGTAAAACTGAAGTGAAGCATGGGAACCTATAACTAGTGTCACAGGAATGGTTCAAATCATAGACAGTAAGAAGAGTCAGTCTTCTTGTACTTAAGTCGGCATTTTGCCTTTTGTATTTAATTCCGATGCAATTTCTGTGCTTCATCGTCAATAAGAAGGTCAGCTGGATACAGTAAACCTGAAGTGAAGCATCGGAATCTATAACTAGTGTCACAGGAATGGCTCAATACATAGACAGTAAGAAGAGCCAGTCTTCTTGTACTTGAGTCGGCATTGTGCCTTTTGTATTTAATTCCGATGAATTTTCTGTGTTTCATCGTCAATAAGAAGCTCACAGGGATACAGTAAACCTGAAGTGAAGCATCGGAATCTATAACTAGTGTCATGGGAATGGTTCAAAACATAGACAGTAGGAAGAGTCAGTCTTCTTGTACTTAAGTCGGCATTGTGCCTTTTGTATTTAATTCCAATGCAATTTCTGTGTTTCATCGTCAATAAGAAGGTCAGAGGGATACAGTAAAACTGAAGTGAACCATGCGAACCTATAACTAGTGTCACAGGAATGGTTCAAATCATAGACAGTAAGAAGAGTCAGTCTTCTTGTACTCAAGTCGGCATTTTGCCTTTTGTATTTAATTCCGATGCAATTTCTGTGTTTCATCGTCAATACGAAGGTCAGAGGGATACAGTGAACCTGAAGTGAAGCATCGGAATCTATAACAAGTGTCACAGGAATGGTTCAAAACAAAGACAGTAGGATGTGTCAGTCTTCTTGTACTTAAGTCGGCATTGTGCCTTTTGTATTTAACTCCGATGCAATATCTGTGTAGCTTCGTCAATAAGAAGGTCAGAGGGATACAGTAAACCTGAAGTGAAGCATCGGAATCTATAACTAGTGTCACAGAAATGTTTTAAATCATAGACAGAAAGAAGAGCAAGTCTTCTTGTACTTGAGTCGGCATTGTGCCTTTTGTATTTAATTCAGATGCAATTTATGTGTTTCTTTGTCTATAAGAAGGTCAGAGGGATTCAGTAAACCTAAAGTCAAGCATCGGAATCTATAACTAGTGTCACAGGAATGGTTCAAAACATAGACTGTAAGAAGAGTCAGTGTTTTTGTACTTAAGACGGCATTGTACCTTTTGTATTTAATTCCGATGCAATTTCTGTGTTTCATCATCAATACGAAGGTCAGAGGGATACAGTAAACCAAAAGTGAAGCATCGGTATCTATAACTAGTGTCACAGGAATGGTTCAAAACTTAGACAGTAAGAAGGGTCAGTCTTCTTGTACATAAGTCGGCATTGTGCCTTTTGTATTTAATTCCGATGCAATAATTGTTTTTCTTCGTCATTAAGAAGTTCAGAGGGATAGAGTAAAACTGAAGTGAAGCATCGGAATCTATAACTAGTGTCACAGAAATGGTTCAAAACATAGACAGTAAGAAGAGCCAATCTTCTTGTACTTGAGTCGGCATTGTGCCTTTTGTATTTAATTAGGATGCAATTTCTGTGTTTCATTGTCAATAAGAAGGTCAGAGGGATACAGTAAACCTGAAGTGAAGCATCGGAATCTAAAACTACTGTCACAGGAATGGTTCAAAACATAGACAGTAAGAAGACCCATTCTTTTAGTACTTAAGTCGGCATTGTGCATTTTGTATTTAATTCCGATGCAATTTACGTGTTTCATCGTCAATAAGAAGGTCAGAGGGATACAGTAAACCCGAAGTGAAGCATCGGAATCTACAACTAGTGTCACAGGAATGGTTCAAAACATAGTCAGTAGGAAGATACAGTTATTTTGTTCTTAAGTCGGCTTTGTGCCATTTGTATTTAATTAAGATGCTATTTCTGTGCTTCATCGTCAATAGGAAGGTGAAAGGGATACAGTAAACCTGAAGTGAAGCATCGGAATCTATAACTAGTGTCACAGGAATGGTTCAAAACATAGACAGTAGGAAGAGTCAGTCTTCTTGTACTTAAGTCGGCATTGTGCCTTTTGCATTTAATTCCAATGCAATTTCTGTGTTTCATCGTCAATAAGAAGGTCACAGGGATACAGTAAAACTGAAGTGAAGCATGGGATCCTATAACTAGTGTCACAGGAATGGTTCAAATCATAGACAGTAAGAAGAGTCAGTCTTCTTGTACTTAAGTCGGCATTTTGCCTTTTGTATTTAATTCCGATGCAATTTCTGTGCTTCATCGTCAATAAGAAGGTCAGCTGGATACAGTAAACCTGAAGTGAAGCATCGGAATCTATAACTAGTGTCACAGGAATGGCTCAAAACATAGACAGTAAGAAGAGCCAGTCTTCTTGTACTTGAGTCGGCACTGTGCCTTTTGTATTTAATTCCGATGAATTTTCTGTGTTTCATCGTCAATAAGAAGCTCACAGGGATACAGTAAACCTGAAGTGAAGCATCGGAATCTATAACTAGTGTCACAGGAGTGGTTCAAAACATAGTCAGTAAGAAGAGTCACTCTTTTTGTTCTTAAGTCGGCATTGTGCCATTTGTATTTAATTCCGATGCAATTTCTGTGTTTCATCGTCAATACGAAGGTCAGAGGGATACAGTGAACCTGAAGTGAAGCATTGGAATCTATAACAAGTGTCACAGGAATGGTTCAAAACAAAGACAGTAGGATGGGTCAGTCTTCTTGTACTTCAGTCGGCATTGTGCCTTTTGTATTTAACTCCGATGCAATATGTGTGTTTCTTCGTCAATAAGAAGGTCAGAGGGATACAGTAAACCTGAAGTGAAGCATAGGAATCTATAACTAGTGTCACAGAAATGGTTTAAATCATAGACAGTAAGAAGAGCCAGTCTTCTTGTACTTGAGTCGGCATTGTGCCTTTTGTATTTAATTCCGATGAATTTTCTGTGTTTGATCGTCAATAAGAAGGTCGGAGGGATATAGTAAACCTGAAGTAAACCATCGGAATCTATAACTAGTGTCACAGGAATGGTTCAAAACATAGACAGTAGGAAGGGTCAGTCTTCTTGTACTTAAGTCGGCATTGTGCCTTTTGTATTTAATTTCAATGCAATTTCTGTGTTTCATCGTCAATAAGAAGGTCACAGGCATACAGTAAAACTGAAGTGAAGCATGGGAACCTATAACTAGTGTCACAGGAATGGTTCAAATCATAGACAGTAAGAAGAGTCAGTCTTCTTGTACTTAAGTCGGCATTTTGCCTTTTGTATTTAATTCCGATGCAATTTCTGTGCTTCATCGTCAATAAGAAGGTCAGCTGGATACAGTAAACCTGAAGTGAAGCATCGGAATCCATAACTAGTGTCACAGGAATGGCTCAATTCATAGACAGTAAGAAGAGCCAGTCTTCTTGTACTTGAGTCGGCATTGTGCCTTTTGTATTTAATTCCGATGAATTTTCTGTGTTTCATCGTCAATAAGAAGCTCACAGGGATACAGTAAACCTGAAGTGAAGCATCCGAATCTATAACTAGTGTCACAGGAATGGTTCAAATCATAGACAGTAAGAAGAGTCACTCTTTTTGTACTTAAGTCGGCATTTTGCCATTTGTATTTAATTCCGATGCAATTTCTGTGTTTCATCGTCAATACGAAGGTCAGAGGGATACAGTGAACCTGAAGTGAAGCATCGGAATCTATAACTAGTGTCACAGAAATGGTTTAAATCATAGACAGTAAGAAGAGCCAGTCTTCTTGTACTTGAGTCGGCATTGTGCCTTTTGTATTTATTTCCGATGCAATTTATGTGTTTCTTTGTCTATAAGAAGGTCAGAGGGAATCAGTAACCTTAAAGTCAAGCATCGGAATCTATAACTAGTGTCACAGGAAAGATTCGAAACATAGACAGTAACCAGAGTCAGTCTTTTTGTACTTAAGATGGCATTGTGCCTTTTGTATTTAATTCCGATGCAATTTCTGTGTTTCATCGTCAATACGAAGGTCAGAGGGATACAGTAAACCTGAAGTGAAGCATCGGTATCTATAACTAGTGTCACAGGAATGGTTCAAAACTTAGACAGTAAGAAGGGTCAGTCTTCTTGTACTTAAGTCGGCATTGTGCCTTTTGTATTTAATTCCGATGCAATATCTGTGTTTCTTCGTCAATAAGAAGGTCAGAGGGATATAGTAATCCTGAAGGGATGCATCGGAATCTATAACTAGTGTCACAGAAATGGTTCAAAACATAGACAGTAAGAAGAGCCAGTCTTCTTGTACTTGAGTCGGCATTGTGCCTTTTGTATTAAATTCCGATACAATTTCTGTGTTTCATCGTCAATAAGAAGGTCAGTGGGATACAGTAAACCTGAAGTGAAGCATCGGAATCTATAACTAGTGTCACAGGAATGGTTCAAAACATAGACAGTAAGAAGGGTCAGTCTTCTTGTACTGAAGTCGGCATTGTGCCTTTTGTATTTAATTAGGATGCAATTTCTGTGTTTCATTGTCAATAAGAAGGTCAGAGGGATACAGTAAACCTGAAGTGAAGCATCGGAATCTATAGCTAGTGTCACAGGAATGGCTCAAAACATAGACAGTAAGAAGAGCCAGTCGTCTTGTACTTGGGTCGGCATTGTGCCTTTTGTATTTAATTCCGATGAATTTTCTGTGTTTGATCGTCAATAAGAAGGTCAGAGGGATATAGTGAACCTGAAGTAAACCATCGGAATCTATAACTAGTGTCACAGGAATGGTTCAAAACATTGACAGTAAGAAGAGTCAGTCTTCTTGTAATTAAGTCGGCATTGTGCCTTTTGTATATAATTCCGATGCAATTTCTGTGTTTCATCGTCAATAAGAAGCTCTCAGGGATACAGTAAACCTGATGTGAAGCATCGGAATCTATAACTAGTGTCACAGGAATGGTTCAAATTATAGACACTAAGAAGAGTCACTCTTTTTGCACTTAAGTCGGCATTTTGCCTTTTGTATTTAATTCCGATGCAATTTCTGTGTTTCATCGTCAATACGAAGGTCAGAGGGATACAGTGAACCTGAAGTGAAGCATCGGAATCTATAACTAGTGTCACAGGAATGGTTCAAAACAAAGACAGGGGGATGGGTCAGTCGTCTTGTACTTAAGTCGTCATTGTGCCTTTTGTATTTAATTCTGATGCAATATCTGTGTTTCTACGTCAATAAGAAGGTCAGAGGGATACAGTAAACCTGAAGTGAAGCATCGGAATCTATAACTAGTGTCACAGAAATGGTTTAAATCATAGACAGTAAGAAGAGCCAGTCTTCTTGTACTTGAGTCGGCATTGTGCCTTTTGTATTTATTTCCGATGCAATTTATGTGTTTCTTTGTCTATAAGTAGGTCAGAGGGAATCAGTAAACCTAAAGTCAAGCATCGGAATCTATAACTAGTGTCACAGGAAAGGTTCGAAACATAGACAGTAACCAGAGTCAGTCTTTTTGTACTTAAGATGGCATTGTGCCTTTTGTATTTAATTCCGATGCAATTTCTGTGTTTCATCGTCAATAAGAAAGGTCAGAGGGATACAGTAAACCTGAAGTGAAGCATCGGTATCTATAACTAGTGTCACAGGAATGGTTCAAAACTTAGACAGTAAGAAGAGCCAGTCTTCTTGTACTTGAGTCGGCATTGTGCCTTTTGTATTAAATTCCGATGCAATTTCTGTGTTTCATCGTCAATAAGATGGTCAGTGGGATACAGTAAACCTGAAGTGAAGCATCGGAATCTATAACTAGTGTCACAGGAATGGTTCAAAACATAGACAGTAAGAAGGGTCAGTCTTCTTGTACTGAAGTCGGCATTGTGCCTTTTGTATTTAATTCCGATGCAATATCTGTGTTTCTTCGTCATTAAGAAGGTCAGAGTTATACAGTAAAACTGAAGTGAAGCAACGGAATCTATAACTAGTGTCACAGAAATGGTTGAAAACGTAGACAGTAAGAAGAGCCATCTTCTTGTATTTGAGTCGGCATTGTGCCTTTTGTATTTAATTAGGATGCAATTTACGTGTTTCATCGTCAATAAGAAGGTCAGCTGGATACAGTAAACCTGACCTGAAGCGTCGGAATCTATAACTAGTGTCACAGGAATGGTTCAAAACATAGACAGTAAGATGACCCATTCTTTTTGTACTTAAGTCGGCATTGTGCATTTTGTATTTAATTCCGATGCAATTTACGTGTTTCATCGTCAATAAGAAGGTCAGCTGGATACAGTAAACCTGAAGTGAAGCATCGGAATCTATAACGAGTGTCACAGGAATGGTTCAAATCATAGACAGTAGAAAGAGTCAGTCTTCTTCTACTTAAGTCGGCATTGTGCCTTTTGTATTTAATTCCGATGCAATTTCTGTGTTTCATCGTCAATAAGAAGGTCAGAGGGATACAGTAAAACTGAAGTGAAGCATGGGAACCTGTAACTAGTGTCACAGGAATGGTTCAAAACATAGACAGTAAGAAGAGCCAGTCGTCTTTTACTTGAGTCGGCATTTTGCCTTTTGTATTTAATTCCGATGAATTTTCTGTGTTTGATCGTCAATAAGAAGGTCAGAGGGATATAGTAAACCTGAAGTAAACCATCGGAATCTATAACTAGTGTCACAGGAATGGTTCAAAACATTGACAGTAAGAAGGGTCAGTCTTCTTTTACTTAAGTCGGCATTGTGCCTTTTGTATATAATTCCGATGCAATTTCTGTGTTTCATCGTCAATAAGAAGCTCACAGGGATACAGTAAACCTGAAGTGAAGCATCGGAATCTATAACTAGTGTCACAGGAATGGTTCAAATCATAGACAGTAAGAAGAGTTAGTGTTCTTGCACTGAAGTCGGCATTGTGCCTTTTGTATTTAATTAAGATGCTATTTCTGTGTTTCATCGTCAATAAGAAGGTCAGAGGGATACAGTAAACCTGAAGTGAAGCATCGGAATCTATAACTAGTGTCACAGGAATGGTTCAAAACATATACAGTAAGAAGAGTCAGTCTTCTTGTACTTAAGTCGGCATTGTGCCTTTTGTATTTAATTCCGATGCAATATCTGTGTTTCTTCGTCAATAAGAAGGTCAGAGGGATATAGTAATCCTGAAGGGATGCATCGGAATCTATAACTAGTGTCACAGGAATGGTTCAAAACATAGACAGTACGAAGGGTCAGTCTTCTTGTAGTGAAGTCCTCATTGTGCCTTTTGTATTTTATTCCGATGCAATATCTGTGTTTCTTCGTCAATAAGAAGGTCAGAGGGATATAGTAATCCTGAAGGGATGCATCGGAGTCTATAACTAGTGTCACAGAAATGGTTCAAAACATAGACAGTAAGAAGAGCCAGTCTTCTTGTACTTGAGTCGGCATTGTGCCTTTTGTATTAAATTCCGATGCAATTTCTGTGTTTCATCGTCAATAAGAAGGTCAGCTGGATACAGTAAACCTGAAGTGAAGCATCGGAATCTATAACTAGTGTCACAGGAATGGCTCAATACATAGACAGTAAGAAGAGCCAGTCTTCTTGTACTTGAGTCGGCATTGTGCCTTTTGTATTTACTTCCGATGAATTTTCTGTGTTTCATCGTCAATAAGAAGCTCACAGGGATACAGTAAACCTGAAGTGAAGCATCGGAATCTATAACTAGTGTCACAGGAATGGTTCAAATCATAGACAGTAAGAAGAGCCAGTCTTCTTGTACTTGAGTCGGCATTGTGCCTTTTGTATTTATTTCCGATGCAATTTATGTGTTTCTTTGTCTATAAGAAGGTCAGAGGGAATCAGTAACCTTAAAGTCAAGCATCGGAATCTATAACTAGTGTCACAGGAAAGATTCGAAACATAGACAGTAACCAGAGTCAGTCTTTTTGTACTTAAGATGGCATTGTGCCTTTTGTATTTAATTCCGATGCAATTTCTGTGTTTCATCGTCAATACGAAGGTCAGAGGGATACAGTAAACCTGAAGTGAAGCATCGGTATCTATAACTAGTGTCACAGGAATGGTTCAAAACTTAGACAGTAAGAAGGGTCAGTCTTCTTGTACTTAAGTCGGCATTGTGCCTTTTGTATTTAATTCCGATGCAATATCTGTGTTTCTTCGTCAATAAGAAGGTCAGAGGGATATAGTAATCCTGAAGGGATGCATCAGAATCTATAACTAGTGTCACAGAAATGGTTCAAAACATAGACAGTAAGAAGAGCCAGTCTTCTTGTACTTGAGTCGGCATTGTGCCTTTTGTATTAAATTCCGATACAATTTCTGTGTTTCATCGTCAATAAGAAGGTCAGTGGGATACAGTAAACCTGAAGTGAAGCATCGGAATCTATAACTAGTGTCACAGGAATGGTTCAAAACATAGACAGTAAGAAGGGTCAGTCTTCTTGTACTGAAGTCGGCATTGTGCCTTTTGTATTTAATTAGGATGCAATTTCTGTGTTTCATTGTCAATAAGAAGGTCAGAGGGATACAGTAAACCTGAAGTGAAGCATCGGAATCTATAGCTAGTGTCACAGGAATGGCTCAAAACATAGACAGTAAGAAGAGCCAGTCGTCTTGTACTTGAGTCGGCATTGTGCCTTTTGTATTTAATTCCGATGAATTTTCTGTGTTTCATCGTCAATAAGAAGCTCACAGGGATACAGTAAACCTGAAGTGAAGCATCCGAATCTATAACTAGTGTCACAGGAAAGGTTCAAATCATAGACAGTAAGAAGAGTCACTCTTTTTGTACTTAAGTCGGCATTTTGCCATTTGTATTTAATTCCGATGCAATTTCTGTGTTTCATCGTCAATACGAAGGTCAGAGGGATACAGTGAACCTGAAGTGAAGCATCGGAATCTATAACTAGTGTCACAGAAATGGTTTAAATCATAGACAGTAAGAAGAGCCAGTCTTCTTGTACTTGAGTCGGCATTGTGCCTTTTGTATTTATTTCCGATGCAATTTATGTGTTTCTTTGTCTATAAGAAGGTCAGAGGGAATCAGTAACCTTAAAGTCAAGCATCGGAATCTATAACTAGTGTCACAGGAAAGATTCGAAACATAGACAGTAACCAGAGTCAGTCTTTTTGTACTTAAGATGGCATTGTGCCTTTTGTATTTAATTCCGATGCAATATCTGTGTTTCTTCGTCAATAAGAAGGTCAGAGGGATATAGTAATCCTGAAGGGATGCATCGGAATCTATAACTAGTGTCACAGAAATGGTTCAAAACATAGACAGTAAGAAGAGCCAGTCTTCTTGTACTTGAGTCGGCATTGTGCCTTTTGTATTAAATTCCGATACAATTTCTGTGTTTCATCGTCAATAAGAAGGTCAGTGGGATACAGTAAACCTGAAGTGAAGCATCGGAATCTATAACTAGTGTCACAGGAATGGTTCAAAACATAGACAGTAAGAAGGGTCAGTCTTCTTGTACTGAAGTCGGCATTGTGCCTTTTGTATTTAATTCCGATGCAATATCTGTGTTTCTTCGTCATTAAGAAGGTCAGAGTTATACAGTAAAACTGAAGTGAAGCAACGGAATCTATAACTAGTGTCACAGAAATGGTTGAAAACGTAGACAGTAAGAAGAGCCATCTTCTTGTATTTGAGTCGGCATTGTGCCTTTTGTATTTAATTAGGATGCAATTTACGTGTTTCATCGTCAATAAGAAGGTCAGCTGGATACAGTAAACCTGACCTGAAGCGTCGGAATCTATAACTAGTGTCACAGGAATGGTTCAAAACATAGACAGTAAGATGACCCATTCTTTTTGTACTTAAGTCGGCATTGTGCATTTTGTATTTAATTCCGATGCAATTTACGTGTTTCATCGTCAATAAGAAGGTCAGCTGGATACAGTAAACCTGAAGTGAAGCATCGGAATCTATAACGAGTGTCACAGGAATGGTTCAAATCATAGACAGTAGAAAGAGTCAGTCTTCTTCTACTTAAGTCGGCATTGTGCCTTTTGTATTTAATTCCGATGCAATTTCTGTGTTTCATCGTCAATAAGAAGGTCAGAGGGATACAGTAAAACTGAAGTGAAGCATGGGAACCTGTAACTAGTGTCACAGGAATGGTTCAAAACATAGACAGTAAGAAGAGCCAGTCGTCTTTTACTTGAGTCGGCATTTTGCCTTTTGTATTTAATTCCGATGAATTTTCTGTGTTTGATCGTCAATAAGAAGGTCAGAGGGATATAGTAAACCTGAAGTAAACCATCGGAATCTATAACTAGTGTCACAGGAATGGTTCAAAACATTGACAGTAAGAAGAGTCAGTCTTCTTTTACTTAAGTCGGCATTGTGCCTTTTGTATATAATTCCGATGCAATTTCTGTGTTTCATCGTCAATAAGAAGCTCACAGGGATACAGTAAACCTGAAGTGAAGCATCGGAATCTATAACTAGTGTCACAGGAATGGTTCAAATCATAGACAGTAAGAAGAGTCATTCTTTTTGTACTTAAGTCGGCATTTTGCCATTTGTATTTAATTCCGATGCAATTTCTGTGTTTCATCGTCAATACGAAGGTCAGAGGGATACAGTGAACCTGAAGGGAAGCATTGGAATCTATAACAAGTGTCACAGGAATGTTTCAAAACAAAGACAGTGGGATGGGTCAGTCTTCTTGTACTTAAGTCGTCATTGTGCCTTTTGTATTTAATTCCGATGCAATATCTGTGTTTCTTCGTCATTAAGAAGGTCAGAGTTATACAGTAAAACTGAAGTGAAGCATCGGAATCTATAACTAGTGTCACAGAAATGGTTCAAAACATAGACAGTAAGAAGAGCCAGTCTTCTTGTACTTGAGTCGGCATTGTGCCTTTTGTATTTAATTAGGATGCAATTTCTGTGTTTCATTGTCAATAAGAAGGTCAGAGGGATACAGTAAACCTGAAGTAAAGCATCGGAATCTATAACTAGTGTAACAGGAATGGTTCAAACCATTGACTGTCAGATGAGTTAGTGTTCTTGCACTGAAGTCGGCATTGTGCCTTTTGTATTTAATTAAGATGCTATTTCTGTGTTTCATCGTCAATAAGAAGGTCAGAGGGATACAGTAAACCTGAAGTGAAGCATCGGAATCTATAACTAGTGTCACAGGAATGGTTCAAAACATATACAGTAAGAAGAGTCAGTCTTCTTGTACTTAAGTCGGCATTGTGCCTTTTGTATTTAATTCCGATGCAATATCTGTGTTTCTTCGTCAATAAGAAGGTCAGAGGGATATAGTAATCCTGAAGGGATGCATCGGAATCTATAACTAGTGTCACAGGAATGGTTCAAAACATAGACAGTACGAAGGGTCAGTCTTCTTGTAGTGAAGTCCTCATTGTGCCTTTTGTATTTTATTCCGATGCAATATCTGTGTTTCTTCGTCAATAAGAAGGTCAGAGGGATATAGTAATCCTGAAGGGATGCATCGGAGTCTATAACTAGTGTCACAGAAATGGTTCAAAACATAGACAGTAAGAAGAGCCAGTCTTCTTGTACTTGAGTCGGCATTGTGCCTTTTGTATTAAATTCCGATGCAATTTCTGTGTTTCATCGTCAATAAGAAGGTCAGCTGGATACAGTAAACCTGAAGTGAAGCATCGGAATCTATAACTAGTGTCACAGGAATGGCTCAATACATAGACAGTAAGAAGAGCCAGTCTTCTTGTACTTGAGTCGGCATTGTGCCTTTTGTATTTACTTCCGATGAATTTTCTGTGTTTCATCGTCAATAAGAAGCTCACAGGGATACAGTAAACCTGAAGTGAAGCATCGGAATCTATAACTAGTGTCACAGGAATGGTTCAAATCATAGACAGTAAGAAGAGCCAGTCTTCTTGTACTTGAGTCGGCATTGTGCCTTTTGTATTTATTTCCGATGCAATTTATGTGTTTCTTTGTCTATAAGAAGGTCAGAGGGAATCAGTAACCTTAAAGTCAAGCATCGGAATCTATAACTAGTGTGACAGGAAAGATTCGAAACATAGACAGTAACCAGAGTCAGTCTTTTTGTACTTAAGATGGCATTGTGCCTTTTGTATTTAATTCCGATGCAATTTCTGTGTTTCATCGTCAATACGAAGGTCAGAGGGATACAGTAAACCTGAAGTGAAGCATCGGTATCTATAACTAGTGTCACAGGAATGGTTCAAAACTTAGACAGTAAGAAGGGTCAGTCTTCTTGTACTTAAGTCGGCATTGTGCCTTTTGTATTTAATTCCGATGCAATATCTGTGTTTCTTCGTCAATAAGAAGGTCAGAGGGATATAGTAATCCTGAAGGGATGCATCAGAATCTATAACTAGTGTCACAGAAATGGTTCAAAACATAGACAGTAAGAAGAGCCAGTCTTCTTGTACTTGAGTCGGCATTGTGCCTTTTGTATTAAATTCCAATACAATTTCTGTGTTTCATCGTCAATAAGAAGGTCAGTGGGATACAGTAAACCTGAAGTGAAGCATCGGAATCTATAACTAGTGTCACAGGAATGGTTCAAAACATAGACAGTAAGAAGGGTCAGTCTTCTTGTACTGAAGTCGGCATTGTGCCTTTTGTATTTAATTAGGATGCAATTTCTGTGTTTCATTGTCAATAAGAAGGTCAGAGGGATACAGTAAACCTGAAGTGAAGCATCGGAATCTATAGCTAGTGTCACAGGAATGGCTCAAAACATAGACAGTAAGAAGAGCCAGTCGTCTTGTACTTGAGTCGGCATTGTGCCTTTTGTATTTAATTCCGATGAATTTTCTGTGTTTCATCGTCAATAAGAAGCTCACAGGGATACAGTAAACCTGAAGTGAAGCATCCGAATCTATAACTAGTGTCACAGGAATGGTTCAAATCATAGACAGTAAGAAGAGTCACTCTTTTTGTACTTAAGTCGGCATTTTGCCATTTGTATTTAATTCCGATGCAATTTCTGTGTTTCATCGTCAATACGAAGGTCAGAGGGATACAGTGAACCTGAAGTGAAACATCGGAATCTATAACTAGTGTCACAGAAATGGTTTAAATCATAGACAGTAAGAAGAGCCAGTCTTCTTGTACTTGAGTCGGCATTGTGCCTTTTGTATTTATTTCCGATGCAATTTATGTGTTTCTTTGTCTATAAGAAGGTCAGAGGGAATCAGTAACCTTAAAGTCAAGCATCGGAATCTATAACTAGTGTCACAGGAAAGATTCGAAACATAGACAGTAACCAGAGTCAGTCTTTTTGTACTTAAGATGGCATTGTGCCTTTTGTATTTAATTCCGATGCAATATCTGTGTTTCTTCGTCAATAAGAAGGTCAGAGGGATATAGTAATCCTGAAGGGATGCATCGGAATCTATAACTAGTGTCACAGAAATGGTTCAAAACATAGACAGTAAGAAGAGCCAGTCTTCTTGTACTTGAGTCGGCATTGTGCCTTTTGTATTAAATTCCGATACAATTTCTGTGTTTCATCGTCAATAAGAAGGTCAGTGGGATACAGTAAACCTGAAGTGAAGCATCGGAATCTATAACTAGTGTCACAGGAATGGTTCAAAACATAGACAGTAAGAAGGGTCAGTCTTCTTGTACTGAAGTCGGCATTGTGCCTTTTGTATTTAATTAGGATGCAATTTCTGTGTTTCATTGTCAATAAGAAGGTCAGAGGGATACAGTAAACCTGAAGTGAAGCATCGGAATCTATAGCTAGTGTCACAGGAATGGCTCAAAACATAGACAGTAAGAAGAGCCAGTCGTCTTGTACTTGGGTCGGCATTGTGCCTTTTGTATTTAATTCCGATGAATTTTCTGTGTTTGATCGTCAATAAGAAGGTCAGAGGGATATAGTGAACCTGAAGTAAACCATCGGAATCTATAACTAGTGTCACAGGAATGGTTCAAAACATTGACAGTAAGAAGAGTCAGTCTTCTTGTAATTAAGTCGGCATTGTGCCTTTTGTATATAATTCCGATGCAATTTCTGTGTTTCATCGTCAATAAGAAGCTCTCAGGGATACAGTAAACCTGATGTGAAGCATCGGAATCTATAACTAGTGTCACAGGAATGGTTCAAATTATAGACACTAAGAAGAGTCACTCTTTTTGCACTTAAGTCGGCATTTTGCCTTTTGTATTTAATTCCGATGCAATTTCTGTGTTTCATCGTCAATACGACGGTCAGAGGGATACAGTGAACCTGAAGTGAAGCATCGGAATCTATAACTAGTGTCACAGGAATGGTTCAAAACAAAGACAGGGGGATGGGTCAGTCGTCTTGTACTTAAGTCGTCATTGTGCCTTTTGTATTTAATTCTGATGCAATATCTGTGTTTCTACGTCAATAAGAAGGTCAGAGGGATACAGTAAACCTGAAGTGAAGCATCGGAATCTATAACTAGTGTCACAGAAATGGTTTAAATCATAGACAGTAAGAAGAGCCAGTCTTCTTGTACTTGAGTCGGCATTGTGCCTTTTGTATTTATTTCCGATGCAATTTATGTGTTTCTTTGTCTATAAGTAGGTCAGAGGGAATCAGTAAACCTAAAGTCAAGCATCGGAATCTATAACTAGTGTCACAGGAAAGGTTCGAAACATAGACAGTAACCAGAGTCAGTCTTTTTGTACTTAAGATGGCATTGTGCCTTTTGTATTTAATTCCGATGCAATTTCTGTGTTTCATCGTCAATAAGAATGGTCAGAGGGATACAGTAAACCTGAAGTGAAGCATCGGTATCTATAACTAGTGTCACAGGAATGGTTCAAAACTTAGACAGTAAGAAGAGCCAGTCTTCTTGTACTTGAGTCGGCATTGTGCCTTTTGTATTAAATTCCGATGCAATTTCTGTGTTTCATCGTCAATAAGATGGTCAGTGGGATACAGTAAACCTGAAGTGAAGCATCGGAATCTATAACTAGTGTCACAGGAATGGTTCAAAACATAGACAGTAAGAAGGGTCAGTCTTCTTGTACTGAAGTCGGCATTGTGCCTTTTGTATTTAATTCCGATGCAATATCTGTGTTTCTTCGTCATTAAGAAGGTCAGAGTTATACAGTAAAACTGAAGTGAAGCAACGGAATCTATAACTAGTGTCACAGAAATGGTTGAAAACGTAGACAGTAAGAAGAGCCATCTTCTTGTATTTGAGTCGGCATTGTGCCTTTTGTATTTAATTAGGATGCAATTTACGTGTTTCATCGTCAATAAGAAGGTCAGCTGGATACAGTAAACCTGACGTGAAGCGTCGGAATCTATAACTAGTGTCACAGGAATGGTTCAAAACATAGACAGTAAGATGACCCATTCTTTTTGTACTTAAGTCGGCATTGTGCATTTTGTATTTAATTCCGATGCAATTTACGTGTTTCATCGTCAATAAGAAGGTCAGCTGGATACAGTAAACCTGAAGTGAAGCATCGGAATCTATAACGAGTGTCACAGGAATGGTTCAAATCATAGACAGTAGAAAGAGTCAGTCTTCTTCTACTTAAGTCGGCATTGTGCCTTTTGTATTTAATTCCGATGCAATTTCTGTGTTTCATCGTCAATAAGAAGGTCAGAGGGATACAGTAAAACTGAAGTGAAGCATGGGAACCTGTAACTAGTGTCACAGGAATGGTTCAAAACATAGACAGTAAGAAGAGCCAGTCGTCTTTTACTTGAGTCGGCATTTTGCCTTTTGTATTTAATTCCGATGAATTTTCTGTGTTTGATCGTCAATAAGAAGGTCAGAGGGATATAGTAAACCTGAAGTAAACCATCGGAATCTATAACTAGTGTCACAGGAATGGTTCAAAACATTGACAGTAAGAAGAGTCAGTCTTCTTTTACTTAAGTCGGCATTGTGCCTTTTGTATATAATTCCGATGCAATTTCTGTGTTTCATCGTCAATAAGAAGCTCACAGGGATACAGTAAACCTGAAGTGAAGCATCGGAATCTATAACTAGTGTCACAGGAATGGTTCAAATCATAGACAGTAAGAAGAGTCATTCTTTTTGTACTTAAGTCGGCATTTTGCCATTTGTATTTAATTCAGATGCAATTTCTGTGTTTCATCGTCAATACGAAGGTCAGAGGGATACAGTGAACCTGAAGGGAAGCATTGGAATCTATAACAAGTGTCACAGGAATGTTTCAAAACAAAGACAGTGGGATGGGTCAGTCTTCTTGTACTTAAGTCGTCATTGTGCCTTTTGTATTTAATTCCGATGCAATATCTGTGTTTCTTCGTCATTAAGAAGGTCAGAGTTATACAGTAAAACTGAAGTGAAGCATCGGAATCTATAACTAGTGTCACAGAAATGGTTCAAAACATAGACAGTAAGAAGAGCCAGTCTTCTTGTACTTGAGTCGGCATTGTGCCTTTTGTATTTAATTAGGATGCAATTTCTGTGTTTCATTGTCAATAAGAAGGTCAGAGGGATACAGTAAACCTGAAGTGAAGCATCGGAATCTATAACTAGTGTAACAGGAATGGTTCAAACCATTGACTGTCAGATGAGTTAGTGTTCTTGCACTGAAGTCGGCATTGTGCCTTTTGTATTTAATTAAGATGCTATTTCTGTGTTTCATCGTCAAAAAGAAGGTCAGAGGGATACAGTAAACCTGAAGTGAAGCATCGGAATCTATAACTAGTGTCACAGGAATGGTTCAAAACATATAGAGTAAGAAGAGTCAGTCTTCTTGTACTTAAGTCGGCATTGTGCCTTTTGTATTTAATTCCGATGCAATATCTGTGTTTCTTCGTCAATAAGAAGGTCAGAGGGATATAGTAATCCTGAAGGGATGCATCGGAATCTATAACTAGTGTCACAGAAATGGTTCAAAACATAGACAGTAAGAAGAGCCAGTCTTCTTGTACTTGAGTCGGCATTGTGCCTTTTGTATTAAATTCCGATGCAATTTCTGTGTTTCATCGTCAATAAGAAGGTCAGAGGGATACAGTAAACCTGAAGTGAAGCATCGGAATCTATAACTAGTGTCACAGGAATGGTTCAAAACATAGACAGTACGAAGGGTCAGTCTTCTTGTAGTGAAGTCCTCATTGTGCCTTTTGTATTTAATTCCGATGCAATATCTGTGTTTCTTCGTCAATAAGAAGGTCAGAGGGATATAGTAATCCTGAAGGGATGCATCGGAATCTATAGCTAGTGTCACAGGAATGGCTCAAAACATAGACAGTAAGAAGAGCCAGTCGTCTTGTACTTGAGTCGGCATTGTGCCTTTTGTATTTAATTCCGATGAATTTTCTGTGTTTGATCGTCAATAAGAAGGTCAGAGGGATATAGTGAACCTGAAGTAAACCATCGGAATCTATAACTAGTGTCACAGGAATGGTTCAAAACATTGACAGTAAGAAGAGTCAGTCTTCTTGTAATTAAGTCGGCATTGTGCCTTTTGTATATAATTCCGATGCAATTTCTGTGTTTCATCGTCAATAAGAAGCTCTCAGGGATACAGTAAACCTGAAGTGAAGCATCGGAATCTATAACTAGTGTCACAGAAATGGTTTAAATCATAGACAGTAAGAAGAGCCAGTCTTCTTGTACTTGAGTCGGCATTGTGCCTTTTGTATTTATTTCCGATGCAATTTATGTGTTTCTTTGTCTATAAGTAGGTCAGAGGGAATCAGTAAACCTAAAGTCAAGCATCGGAATCTATAACTAGTGTCACAGGAAAGGTTCGAAACATAGACAGTAACCAGAGTCAGTCTTTTTGTACTTAAGATGGCATTGTGCCTTTTGTATTTAATTCCGATGCAATTTCTGTGTTTCATCGTCAATAAGAAAGGTCAGAGGGATACAGTAAACCTGAAGTGAGGCATCGGTATCTATAACTAGTGTCACAGGAATGGTTCAAAACTTAGACAGTAAGAAGAGCCAGTCTTCTTGTACTTGAGTCGGCATTGTGCCTTTTGTATTAAATTCCGATGCAATTTCTGTGTTTCATCGTCAATAAGATGGTCAGTGGGATACAGTAAACCTGAAGTGAAGCATCGGAATCTATAACTAGTGTCACAGGAATGGTTCAAAACATAGACAGTAAGAAGGGTCAGTCTTCTTGTACTGAAGTCGGCATTGTGCCTTTTGTATTTAATTCCGATGCAATATCTGTGTTTCTTCGTCATTAAGAAGGTCAGAGTTATACAGTAAAACTGAAGTGAAGCAACGGAATCTATAACTAGTGTCACAGAAATGGTTGAAAACGTAGACAGTAAGAAGAGCCATCTTCTTGTATTTGAGTCGGCATTGTGCCTTTTGTATTTAATTAAGATGCTATTTCTGTGTTTCATCGTCACTAAGAAGGTCAGAGGGATACAGTAAACCTGAAGTGAAGCATCGGAATCTATAACTAGTGTCACAGGAATGGTTCAAAACATATACAGTAAGAAGAGTCAGTCTTCTTGTACTTAAGTCGGCATTGTGCCTTTTGTATTAAATTCCGATGCAATTTCTGTGTTTCATCGTCAATAAGAAGGTCAGAGGGATACAGTAAACCTGAAGTGAAGCATCGGAATCTATAACTAGTGTCACAGGAATGGTTCAAAACATAGACAGTACGAAGGGTCAGTCTTCTTGTAGTGAAGTCCTCATTGTGCCTTTTGTATTTAATTCCGATGCAATATCTGTGTTTCTTCGTCAATAAGAAGGTCAGAGGGATATAGTAATCCTGAAGGGATGCATCGGAATCTATAACTAGTGTCACAGAAATGGTTCAAAACATAGACAGTAAGAAGAGCCAGTCTTCTTGTACTTGAGTCGGCATTGTGCCTTTTGTATTAAATTCCGATGCAATTTCTGTGTTTCATCGTCAATAAGAAGGTCAGCTGGATACAGTAAACCTGAAGTGAAGCATCGGAATCTATAACTAGTGTCACAGGAATGGCTCAATACATAGACAGTAAGAAGAGCCAGTCTTCTTGTACTTGAGTCGGCATTGTGCCTTTTGTATTTAATTCCGATGAATTTTCTGTGTTTCATCGTCAATAAGAAGCTCACAGGGATACAGTAAACCTGAAGTGAAGCATCGGAATCTATAACTAGTGTCACAGGAATGGTTCAAATCATAGACAGTAAGAAGAGTCACTCTTTTTGTACTTAAGTCGGCATTTTGCCATTTGTATTTAATTCCGATGCAATTTCTGTGTTTCATCGTCAATACGAAGGTCAGAGGGATACAGTGAACCTGAAGTGAAGCATCGGAATCTATAACTAGTGTCACAGAAATGGTTTAAATCATAGACAGTAAGAAAAACCAGTCTTCTTGTACTTGAGTCGGCATTGTGCCTTTTGTATTTATTTCCGATGCAATTTATGTGTTTCTTTGTCTATAAGAAGGTCAGAGGGAATCAGTAACCTTAAGGTCAAGCATCGGAATCTATAACTAGTGTCACAGGAAAGATTCGAAACATAGACAGTAACCAGAGTCAGTCTTTTTGTACTTAAGATGGCATTGTGCCTTTTGTATTTAATTCCGATGCAATTTCTGTGTTTCATCGTCAATACGAAGGTCAGAGGGATACAGTAAACCTGAAGTGAAGCATCGGTATCTATAACTAGTGTCACAGGAATGGTTCAAAACTTAGACAGTAAGAAGGGTCAGTCTTCTTGTACTTAAGTCGGCATTGTGCCTTTTGTATTTAATTCCGATGCAATATCTGTGTTTCTTCGTCAATAAGAAGGTCAGAGGGATATAGTAATCCTGAAGGGATGCATCGGAATCTATAACTAGTGTCACAGAAATGGTTCAAAACATAGACAGTAAGAAGAGCCAGTCTTCTTGTACTTGAGTCGGCATTGTGCCTTTTGTATTAAATTCCGATACAATTTCTGTGTTTCATCGTCAATAAGAAGGTCAGTGGGATACAGTAAACCTGAAGTGAAGCATCGGAATCTATAACTAGTGTCACAGGAATGGTTCAAAACATAGACAGTAAGAAGGGTCAGTCTTCTTGTACTGAAGTCGGCATTGTGCCTTTTGTATTTAATTAGGATGCAATTTCTGTGTTTCATTGTCAATAAGAAGGTCAGAGGGATACAGTAAACCTGAAGTGAAGCATCGGAATCTATAGCTAGTGTCACAGGAATGGCTCAAAACATAGGCAGTAAGAAGAGCCAGTCGTCTTGTACTTGAGTCGGCATTGTGCCTTTTGTATTTAATTCCGATGAATTTTCTGTGTTTGATCGTCAATAAGAAGGTCAGAGGGATATAGTGAACCTGAAGTAAACCATCGGAATCTATAACTAGTGTCACAGGAATGGTTCAAAACATTGACAGTAAGAAGAGTCAGTCTTCTTGTAATTAAGTCGGCATTGTGCCTTTTGTAAATAATTCCAATGCAATTTCTGTGTTTCATCGTCAATAAGAAGGTCAGAGGGATACAGTAAACCTGAAGTGAAGCATCGGAATCTATAACTAGTGTCACAGGAATGGTTCAAAACATAGACAGTACGAAGGGTCAGTCTTCCTGTAGTGAAGTCCTCATTGTGCCTTTTGTATTTAATTCCGATGCAATATCTGTGTTTCTTCGTCAATAAGAAGGTCAGAGGGATATAGTAATCCTGAAGGGATGCATCGGAATCTATAACTAGTGTCACAGAAATGGTTCAAAACATAGACAGTAAGAAGAGCCAGTCTTCTTGTACTTGAGTCGGCATTGTGCCTTTTGTATTAAATTCCGATGCAATTTCTGTGTTTCATCGTCAATAAGAAGGTCAGCTGGATACAGTAAACCTGAAGTGAAGCATCGAAATCTATAACTAGTGTCACAGGAATGGCTCAATACATAGACAGTAAGAAGAGCCAGTCTTCTTGTACTTGAGTCGGCATTGTGCCTTTTGTATTTAATTCCGATGAATTTTCTGTGTTTCATCGTCAATAAGAAGCTCACAGGGATACAGTAAACCTGAAGTGAAGCATCGGAATCTATAACTAGTGTCACAGGAATGGTTCAAATCATAGACGGTAAGAAAAGCCAGTCTTCTTGTACTTGAGTCGGCATTGTGCCTTTTGTATTTATTTCCGATGCAATTTATGTGTTTCTTTGTCTATAAGAAGGTCAGAGGGAATCAGTAACCTTAAGGTCAAGCATCGGAATCTATAACTAGTGTCACAGGAAAGATTCGAAACATAGACAGTAACCAGAGTCAGTCTTTTTGTACTTAAGATGGCATTGTGCCTTTTGTATTTAATTCCGATGCAATTTCTGTGTTTCATCGTCAATACGAAGGTCAGAGGGATACAGTAAACCTGAAGTGAAGCATCGGTATCTATAACTAGTGTCACAGGAATGGTTCAAAACTTAGACAGTAAGAAGGGTCAGTCTTCTTGTACTTAAGTCGGCATTGTGCCTTTTGTATTTAATTCCGATGCAATATCTGTGTTTCTTCGTCAATAAGAAGGTCAGAGGGATATAGTAATCCTGAAGGGATGCATCGGAATCTATAACTAGTGTCACAGAAATGGTTCAAAACATAGACAGTAAGAAGAGCCAGTCTTCTTGTACTTGAGTCGGCATTGTGCCTTTTGTATTAAATTCCGATACAATTTCTGTGTTTCATCGTCAATAAGAAGGTCAGTGGGATACAGTAAACCTGAAGTGAAGCATCGGAATCTATAACTAGTGTCACAGGAATGGTTCAAAACATAGACAGTAAGAAGGGTCAGTCTTCTTGTACTGAAGTCGGCATTGTGCCTTTTGTATTTAATTAGGATGCAATTTCTGTGTTTCATTGTCAATAAGAAGGTCAGAGGGATACAGTAAACCTGAAGTGAAGCATCGGAATCTATAGCTAGTGTCACAGGAATGGCTCAAAACATAGACAGTAAGAAGAGCCAGTCGTCTTGTACTTGAGTCGGCATTGTGCCTTTTGTATTTAATTCCGATGAATTTTCTGTGTTTGATCGTCAATAAGAAGGTCAGAGGGATATAGTGTACCTGAAGTAAACCATCGGAATCTATAACTAGTGTCACAGGAATGGTTCAAAACATTGACAGTAAGAAGAGTCAGTCTTCTTGTAATTAAGTCGGCATTGTGCCTTTTGTATATAATTCCGATGCAATTTCTGTGTTTCATCGTCAATAAGAAGCTCTCAGGGATACAGTAAACCTGATGTGAAGCATCGGAATCTATAACTAGTGTCACAGGAATGGTTCAAATCATAGACAGTAAGAAGAGTCACTCTTTTTGCACTTAAGTCGGCATTTTGCCTTTTGTATTTAATTCCGATGCAATTTCTGTGTTTCATCGTCAATACGAAGGTCAGAGGGATACAGTGAACCTGAAGTGAAGCATCGGAATCTATAACTAGTGTCACAGGAATGGTTCAAAACAAAGACAGGGGGATGGGTCAGTCGTCTTGTACTTAAGTCGTCATTGTGCCTTTTGTATTTAATTCTGATGCAATATCTGTGTTTCTACGTCAATAAGAAGGTCAGAGGGATACAGTAAACCTGAAGTGAAGCATCGGAATCTATAACTAGTGTCACAGAAATGGTTTAAATCATAGACAGTAAGAAGAGCCAGTCTTCTTGTACTTGAGTCGGCATTGTGCCTTTTGTATTTATTTCCGATGCAATTTATGTGTTTCTTTGTCTATAAGTAGGTCAGAGGGAATCAGTAAACCTAAAGTCAAGCATCGGAATCTATAACTAGTGTCACAGGAAAGGTTCGAAACATAGACAGTAACCAGAGTCAGTCTTTTTGTACTTAAGATGGCATTGTGCCTTTTGTATTTAATTCCGATGCAATTTCTGTGTTTCATCGTCAATAAGAAAGGTCAGAGGGATACAGTAAACCTGAAGTGAAGCATCGGTATCTATAACTAGTGTCACAGGAATGGTTCAAAACTTAGACAGTAAGAAGAGCCAGTCTTCTTGTACTTGAGTCGGCATTGTGCCTTTTGTATTAAATTCCGATGCAATTTCTGTGTTTCATCGTCAATAAGATGGTCAGTGGGATACAGTAAACCTGAAGTGAAGCATCGGAATCTATAACTAGTGTCACAGGAATGGTTCAAAACATAGACAGTAAGAAGGGTCAGTCTTCTTGTACTGAAGTCGGCATTGTGCCTTTTGTATTTAATTCCGATGCAATATCTGTGTTTCTTCGTCATTAAGAAGGTCAGAGTTATACAGTAAAACTGAAGTGAAGCAACGGAATCTATAACTAGTGTCACAGAAATGGTTGAAAACGTAGACAGTAAGAAGAGCCATCTTCTTGTATTTGAGTCGGCATTGTGCCTTTTGTATTTAATTAGGATGCAATTTCTGTGTTTCTTTGTCAATAAGAAGGTCAGAGGGATACAGTAAACCTGACGTGAAGCGTCGGAATCTATAACTAGTGTCACAGGAATGGTTCAAAACATAGACAGTAAGAAGACCCATTCTTTTTGTACTTAAGTCGGCATTGTGCATTTTGTATTTAATTCCGATGCAATTTACGTGTTTCATCGTCAATAAGAAGGTCAGCTAGATACAGTAAACCTGAAGTGAAGCATCGGAATCTATAACTAGTGTCACACGAATGGTTCAAAACGTAGTCAGTAGGAAGAGTCAGTTATCTTGTACTTAAGTCGGCATTGTGCCTTTTGTATTTATTTGAAATGCAATTTCTGTGTTTCATCGTCAATAGGAAGGTGAAAGAGATACAGTAAACCTGAAGTGAAGCATCGGAATCTATAACGAGTGTCACAGGAATGGTTCAAATCATAGACAGTAGGAAGAGTCAGTCTTCTTCTACTTAAGTCGGCATTGTGCCTTTTGTATTTAATTCCGATGCAATTTCTGTGTTTCATCGTCAATAAGAAGGTCAGAGGGATACAGTAAAACTGAAGTGAAGCATGGGAACCTGTAACTAGTGTCACAGGAATGGTTCAAAACATAGACAGTAAGAAGAGCCAGTCGTCTTTTACTTGAGTCGGCATTTTGCCTTTTGTATTTAATTCCGATGAATTTTCTGTGTTTGATCTTCAATAAGAAGGTCAGAGGGATACAGTAAACCTGAAGTGAAGCATCGGAATCTATAACTAGTGTCACAGGAATGGTTCAAATCATAGACAGTAAGAAGAGTCATTCTTTTTGTACTTAAGTCGGCATTTTGCCATTTGTATTTAATTCCGATGCAATTTCTGTGTTTCATCGTCAATACGAAGGTCAGAGGGATACAGTGAACCTGAAGGGAAGCATTGGAATCTATAACAAGTGTCACAGGAATGTTTCAAAACAAAGACAGTGGGATGGGTCAGTCTTCTTGTACTTAAGTCGTCATTGTGCCTTTTGTATTTAATTCCGATGCAATATCTGTGTTTCTTCGTCATTAAGAAGGTCAGAGTTATACAGTAAAACTGAAGTGAAGCATCGGAATCTATAACTAGTGTCACAGAAATGGTTCAAAACATAGACAGTAAGAAGAGCCAGTCTTCTTGTACTTGAGTCGGCATTGTGCCTTTTGTATTTAATTAGGATGCAATTTCTGTGTTTCATTGTCAATAAGAAGGTCAGAGGGATACAGTAAACCTGAAGTGAAGCATCGGAATCTATAACTAGTGTAACAGGAATGGTTCAAACCATTGACTGTCAGATGAGTTAGTGTTCTTGCACTGAAGTCGGCATTGTGCCTTTTGTATTTAATTAGGATGCAATTTCTGTGTTTCATTGTCAATAAGAAGGTCAGAGGGATAAAGTAAACCTGAAGTGAAGCAACGGAATCTATAACTAGTGTCACTGGAATGGTTCAAAACATAGACAGTAAGAAGACCCATTCTTTTTGTACTTAAGTCGGCATTGTGCATTTTGTATTTAATTCCGATGCAATTTACGTGTTTCATCGTCAATAAGAAGGTCAGAGGGATACAGTAAACCCGAAGTGAAGCATCGGAATCTATAACTAGTGTAACAGGAATGGTTCAAACTATTGACTGTCAGATGAGTTAGTGTTCTTGTACTTATGTCGGCATTGTGCCTTTTATATTTAATTCCGATGCAATTTCTGTGTTTCATCGTCAATAAGAAGGTCAGAGGGATACAGTAAACCTGAAGTGAAGCATCGGAATCTATAACTAGTGTCACAGGAATGGTTGAAAACATAGACAGTACGAAGGGTCAGTCTTCTTGTAGTGAAGTCCTCATTGTGCCTTTTGTATTTAATTCCGATGCAATATCTGTGTTTCTTCGTCATTAAGAAGGTCAGAGTTATACAGTAAAATTGAAGTGAAGCATCGGTATCTATAACTAGTGTCACAGATATGGTTCAAAACGTAGTCAGTAGGAAGAGTCAGTTATCTTGTACTTAAGTCGGCATTGTGCCTTTTGTATTTAATTAAAATGCAATTTCTGTGTTTCATCGTCAATAGGAAGGTCAGCTGGATACAGTAAACCTGAAGTGAAGCATCGGAATCTATAACTAGTGTCACAGGAATGGTTCAAATCATAGACAGTAGGAAGAGTCAGTCTTCTTCTACTTAAGTCGGCATTGTGCCTTTTGTATTTAATTCCGATGCAATTTCTGTGTTTCATCGTCAATAAGAAGGTCAGAGGGATACAGTAAAACTGAAGTGAAGCATGGGAAGCTGTAACTAGTGTCACAGGAATGGTTCAAATCATAGACAGTAAGAAGAGTCAGTCTTCTTATACTTAAGTCGGCATTTTGCCTTTTGTATTTAATTCCGATGCAATTTCAGTGCTTCATCGTCAATAAGAAGGTCAGCTGGATACAGTAAACCTGAAGTGAAGCATCGGAATCTATAACTAGTGTCACAGGAATGGCTCAAAACATAGACAGTAAGAAGAGCCAGTCGTCTTGTACTTGAGTCGGCATTGTGCCTTTTGTATATAATTCCGATCCAATTTCTGTGTTTCATCGTCAATAAGAGGCTCACAGGGATACAGTAAACCTGAAGTGAAGCATCGGAATCTATAACTAGTGTCACAGGAATGGTTCAAATCATAGACAGTAAGAAGAGTCACTCTTTTTCTACTTAAGTCGGCATTTTGCCATTTGTATTTAATTCCGATGCAATTTCTGTGTTTCATCGTCAATACGAAGGTCAGAGGGATACAGTGAACCTGAACTGAGGCATCGGAATCTATAACTAGTGTCACAGGAATGGTTCAAAACAAAGACAGTGGGATGGGTCAGTCTTCTTGTACTTAAGTCGTTATTGTGCCTTTTGTATTTAATTCCGATGCAATATCTGTGTTTCTACGTCAATAAGAAGGTCAGAGGGATACAGTAAACCTGAAGTGAAGCATCGGAATCTATAACTAGTGTCACAGAAATGGTTTAAATCATAGACAGTAAGAAGAGCCAGTCTTCTTGTACTTGAGTCGGCATTGTGCCTTTGTATTTAATTCCGATGCAATTTATGTGTTTCTTTGCCTATAAGACGGTCAGAGGGAATCAATAAACCTAAAGTCAAGCATCGGAATCTATAACTAGTGTCACAGGAAAGGTTCGAAACATAGACAGTAAGAAGAGTCAGTCTTTTTGTACTTAAGATGGCATTGTGCCTTTTGTATTTAATTCCGATGCAATTTCTGTGTTTCATCGTCAATACGAAGGTCAGAGGGATACAGTAAACCTGAAGTGAAGCATCGGTATCTATAAATAGTGTCACAGGAATGGTTCAAGACTTAGACAGTAAGAAGGGTCAGTCTTCTTGTACTTAAGTCGGCATTGTGCATTTTGTATTTAATTCCGATGCAATATCTGTGTTTCTTCGTCAATAAGAAGGTCAGAGGGATATAGAAATCCTGAAGGGATGCATCGGAATCTATAACTAGTGTCACAGAAATGGTTCAAAACATAGACAGTAAGAAGAGCCAGTCTTCTTGTACTTGAGTCGGCATTGTGCCTTTTTTATTAAATTCCGATGCAATTTCTGTGTTTCATCGTCAATAAGAATTTTAGAGGGATACAGTAAACCTGAAGTGAAGCATCGGAATCTATAACTAGTGTCACAGGAATGGTTCAAAACATAGACAGTAAGAAGGGTCAGTCTTCTTGTACTGAAGTCGGCATTGTGCCTTTTGTATTTAATTCCGATGCAATATCTGTGTTTCTTCGTCATTAAGAAGGTCAGAGTTATACAGTAAAACTGAAGTGAAGCATCGGAATCTATAACTAGTGTCACAGAAATGGTTCAAAACATAGACAGTAAGAAGAGCCAGTCTGCTTGTATTTAAGTCGGCATTGTGCCTTTTGTATTTAATTAGGATGCAATTTCTGTGTTTCATTGTCAATAAGAAAGTCAGAGGGATACAGTAAACCTGAAGTGAAGCATCGGAATCTATGACTAGTGTCACAGGAATGGTTCAAAACATAGACAGTAAGAAGACCCATTCTTTTTGTACTTAAGTCGGCATTGTGCATTTTGTATTTAATTCCGATGCAATTTACGTGTTTCATCGTCAATAAGAAGGTCAGCTGGATACAGTAAACCTGAAGTGAAGCATCGGAATCTATAACTAGTGTCACAGGAATGGTTCAAAACGTAGTCAGTAGGAAGAGTCAGTCTTCTTCTACTTAAGTCGGCATTGTGCCTTTTGTATTTAATTCCGATGCAATTTCTGTGTTTCATCGTCAATAAGAAGGTCAGAGGGATACAGTAAAACTGAAGTGAAGCATGGGAACCTGTAACTAATGTCACAGGAATGGTTCAAATCATAGACAGTTAGAAGAGTCACTCTTTTTGTACTTAAGTCGGCATTTTGCCATTTGTATTTAATTCCGATGCAATTTCTGTGTTTCATCGTCAATACGAAGGTCAGAGGGATACAGTGAACCTGAAGTGAAGCATCGGAATCTATAACTAGTGTCACAGGAATGGTTCAAAACAAAGACAGTGGGATGGGTCAGTCTTCTTGTACTTCAGTCGTCATTGTGCCTTTTGTATTTAATTCCGATGCAATATCTGTGTCTCTACGTCACTAAGAAGGTCAGAGGGATACAGTAAACCTGAAGTGAAGCATCGGAATCTATAACTAGTGTCACAGAAATGGTTTAAATCATAGACAGTAAGAAGAGCCAGTCTTCTTGTACTTGAGTCGGCATTGTGCCTTTTGTATTTAATTCCGATGCAATTTATGTGTTTCTTTGTCTATAAGAAGGTCAGAGGGAATCAGTAAACCTAAAGTCAAGCATCGGAATCTATAACTAGTGTCACAGGAAAGGTTCGAAACATAGACAGTAAGAAGAGTCAGTCTTTTTGTACTTAAGATGGCATTGTGCCTTTTGTATTTAATTCCGATGCAATTTCTGTGTTTCATCGTCAATACGAAGGTCAGAGGGATACAGTAAACCTGAAGTGAAGCATCGGTATCTATAACTAGTGTCACAGGAATGGTTCAAAACGTAGACAGTAAGAAGGGTCAGTCTTCTTGTACTTAAGTCGGCATTGTGCCTTTTGTATTTAATTCCGATGCAATATCTGTGTTTCTTCGTCATTAAGAAGGTCAGAGTTATACAGTAAAACTGAAGTGAAGCATCGGAATCTATAACTAGTGTCACAGAAATGGTTCAAAACATAGACAGTAAGAAGAGCCAGTCTTCTTGTACTTGAGTCGGCATTGTGCCTTTTGCATTTAATTAGGATGCAATTTCTGTGTTTCATTGTCAATAAGAAGGTCAGAGGGATACAGTAAACCTGAAGTGAAGCATCGGAATCTATAACTAGTGTCACAGGAATGGTTCAAAACATAGACAGTAAGAAGACCCATTCTTTTTGTACTTAAGTCGGCATTGTGCACTTTGTATTTAATTCCGATGCAATTTACGTGTTTCATCGTCAACAAGAAGGTCAGAGGGATACAGTAAACCCGAGGTGAAGCATCGGAATCTATAACTAGTGTCACAGGAATGGTTCAAAACATATACACTAAGAAGAGTCAGTCTTCTTATACTTAAGTCGGCATTGTGCCTTTTGTATATAATTACAATGCAATTTCTGTGTTTCGTCGTCGATAAGAAGGTCAGCTGGATACAGTTACCTGAAGTGAATCATCGGAATCTATAACTAATGTCACCGGAATGGTAGAAAACATTGACAATAAGAAGAGTCAGTCTTCTTGTACTTAAGTCGGCATTGTGCCCTTTGTATTTAATTAAGATGCAATTTCTGTGTTTCATCGTCGATAAAGAGGTCAGAGGGATAAATTAAAACTGAAGTGAAGCATGGGAACCTATAACTAGTGTCACAGGAATGGTTCAAATCATAGACAGTAAGAAGAGTCAGTCTTCTTGTACTTAAGTCGGCATTTTGCCTTTTGTATTTAATTCCGATGCAATTTCTGTGCTTCATCGTCAATAAGAAGGTCAGCTGGAAACAATAAACCTGAAGTGAAGCATCTGAATCTATAACAAGTGTCACAGGAATGGTTCAAAACAAAGACAGTAGGATGTGTCAGTCTTCTTGTACTTAAGTCGGCATTGTGCCTTTTGTATTTAACTCCGATGCAATATCTGTGTAGCTTCGTCAATAAGAAGGTCAGAGGGATACAGTAAACCTGAAGTGAAGCATCGGAATCTATAACTAGTGTCACAGAAATGGTTTAAATCATAGACAGAAAGAAGAGCAAGTCTTCTTGTACTTGAGTCGGCATTATGCCTTTTGTATTTAATTCAGATGCAATTTATGTGTTTCTTTGTCTATAAGAAGGTCAGAGGGATTCAGTAAACCTAAAGTCAAGCATCGGAATCTATAACTAGTGTCACAGGAATGGTTCAAAACATAGACAGTAAGAAGAGTCAGTCTTTTTGTACTTAAGACGGCATTGTACCTTTTGTATTTAATTCCGATGCAATTTCTGTGTTTCATCATCAATACGAAGGTCAGAGGGATACAGTAAACCAAAAGTGAAGCATCGGTATCTATAACTAGTGTCACAGGAATGGTTCAAAACTTAGACAGTAAGAAGGGTCAGTCTTCTTGTACTTAAGTCGGCATTGTGCCTTTTGTATTTAATTCCGATGCAATAATTGTTTTTCTTCGTCATTAAGAAGTTCAGAGGGATAGAGTAAAACTGAAGTGAAGCATCGGAATCTATAAATAGTGTCACAGAAATGGTTCAAAACATAGACAGTAAGAAGAGCCAATCTTCTTGTACTTGAGTCGGCATTGTGCCTTTTGTATTTAATTAGGATGCAATTTCTGTGTTTCATTGTCAATAAGAAGGTCAGAGGGATACAGTAAACCTGAAGTGAAGCATCGGAATCTAAAACTAGTGTCACAGGAATGGTTCAAAACATAGACAGTAAGAAGACCCATTCTTTTAGTACTTAAGTCGGCATTGTGCATTTTGTATTTAATTCCGATGCAATTTACGTGTTTCATCGTCAATAAGAAGGTCAGAGGGATACAGTAAACCCGAAGTGAAGCATCGGAATCTACAACTAGTGTCACAGGAATGGTTCAAAACATAGTCAGTAGGAAGATACAGTTATTTTGTACTTAAGTCGGCTTTGTGCCATTTGTATTTAATTAAGATGCTATTTCTGTGCTTCATCGTCAATAGGAAGGTGAAAGGGATACAGTAAACCTGAAGTGAAGCATCGGAATCTATAACTAGTGTCACAGGAATGGTTCAAAACATAGACAGTAGGAAGAGTCAGTCTTCTTGTACTTAAGTCGGCATTGTGCCTTTTGCATTTAATTCCAATGCAATTTCTGTGTTTCATCGTCAATAAGAAGGTCACAGGGATACAGTAAAACTGAAGTGAAGCATGGGATCCTATAACTAGTGTCACAGGAATGGTTCAAATCATAGACAGTAAGAAGAGTCAGTCTTCTTGTACTTAAGTCGGCATTTTGCCTTTTGTATTTAATTCCGATGCAATTTCTGTGCTTTATCGACAATAAGAAGGTCAGCTGGATACAGTAAACCTGAAGTGACGCATCGGAATCTATAACTAGTGTCACAGGAATGGCTCAAAACATAGACAGTAAGAAGAGCCAGTCTTCTTGTACTTGAGTCGGCACTGTGCCTTTTGTATTTAATTCCGATGAATTTTCTGTGTTTCATCGTCAATAAGAAGCTCACAGGGATACAGTAAACCTGAAGTGAAGCATCGGAATCTATAACTAGTGTCACAGGAGTGGTTCAAATCATAGACAGTAAGAAGAGTCACTCTTTTTGTTCTTAAGTCGGCATTGTGCAATTTGTATTTAATTTCGATGCAATTTCTGTGTTTCATCGTCAATACGAAGGTCAGAGGGATACAGTGAACCTGAAGTGAAGCATTGGAATCTATAACAAGTGTCACAGGAATGGTTCAAAACAAAGACAGTAGGATGGGTCAGTCTTCTTGTACTTAAGTCGGCATTGTGCCTTTTGTATTTAACTCCGATGCAATATGTGTGTTTCTTCGTCAATAAGAAGGTCAGAGGGATACAGTAAACCTGAAGTGAAGCATAGGAATCTATAACTAGTGTCACAGAAATGGTTTAAATCATAGACAGTAAGAAGAGCCAGTCTTCTTGTACTTGAGTCGGCATTGTGCCTTTTGTATTTAATTCCGATGAATTTTCTGTGTTTGATCGTCAATAAGAAGGTCGGAGGGATATAGTAAACCTGAAGTAAACCATCGGAATCTATAACTAGTGTCACAGGAATGGTTCAAAACATAGACAGTAGGAAGGGTCAGTCCTCTTGTACTTAAGTCGGCATTGTGCCTTTTGTATTTAATTCCAATGCAATTTCTGTGTTTCATCGTCAATAAGAAGGTCACAGGCATACAGTAAAACTGAAGTGAAGCATGGGAACCTATAACTAGTGTCACAGGAATGGTTCAAATCATAGACAGTAAGAAGAGTCAGTCTTCTTGTACTTAAGTCGGCATTTTGCCTTTTGTATTTAATTCCGATGCAATTTCTGTGCTTCATCGTCAATAAGAAGGTCAGCTGGATACAGTAAACCTGAAGTGAAGCATCGGAATCTATAACTAGTGTCACAGGAATGGCTCAATACATAGACAGTAAGAAGAGCCAGTCTTCTTGTACTTGAGTCGGCATTGTGCCTTTTGTATTTAATTCCGATGAATTTTCTGTGTTTCATCGTCAATAGGAAGCTCACAGGGATACAGTAAACCTGAAGTGAAGCATCGGAATCTATAACTAGTGTCACAGGAGTGGTTCAAAACATAGACAGTAAGAAGAGTCACTCTTTTTGTTCTTAAGTCGGCATTGTGCCATTTGTATTTAATTCCGATGCAATTTCTGTGTTTCATCGTCAATACGAAGGTCAGAGGGATACAGTGAACCTGAAGTGAAGCATCGGAATCTATAACAAGTGTCACAGGAATGGTTCAAAACAAAGACAGTAGGATGGGTCAGTCTTCTTGTACTTAAGTCGGCATTGTGCCTTTTGTATTTAACTCCGATGCAATATCTGTGTTTCTTCGTCAATAAGAGGGTCAGAGGGATACAGTAAACCTGAAGTGAAGCATCGGAATCTATAACTAGTGTCACAGAAATGGTTTAAATCATAGACAGTAAGAAGAGCCAGTCTTCTTGTACTTGAGTCGGCATAGTGCCTTTTGTATTTAATTCCGATGCAATTTATGTGTTTCGTTGTCTATAAGAAGGTCAGAGGGATTCAGTAAACCTAAAGTCAAGCATCGGAATCTATAACTAGTGTCACAGGAATGGTTCAAAACATAGACAGTAAGAAGAGTCAGTCTTTTTGTACTTAAGACGGCATTGTGCCTTTTGTATTTAATTCCGATGAATTTTCTGTGTTTGATCGTCAATAAGAAGGTCAGAGGGATATAGTAAACCTGAAGTAAACCATCGGAATCTATAACTAGTGTCACAGGAATGGTTCAAAACATAGACTGTAGGAAGGGTCAGTCTTCTTGTACTTAAGTCGGCATTGTGCCTTTTGTATTTAATTCCAATGCAATTTCTGTGTTTCATCGTCAATAAGAAGGTCACAGGGATACAGTAAAACTGAAGTGAAGCATGGGAACCTATAACTAGTGTCACAGGAATGGTTCAAATCATAGACAGTAAGAAGAGTCAGTCTTCTTGTACTTAAGTCGGCATTTTTCCTTTTGTATTTAATTCCGATGCAATTTCTGTGCTTCATCGTCAATAAGAAGGTCAGCTGGATACAGTAAACCTGAAGTGAAGCATCGGAATCTATAACTAGTGTCACAGGAATGGCTCAAAACATAGACAGTAAGAAGAGCCAGTCTTCTTGTACTTGAGCCGGCATTGTGCCTTTTGTATTTAATTCCGATGAATTTTCTGTGTTTCATCGTCAATAAGAAGCTCACAGGGATACAGTAAACCTGAAGTGAAGCATCGGAATCTATAACTAGTGTCACAGGAGTGGTTCAAAACATAGACAGTAAGAAGAGTCACTCTTTTTGTTCTTAAGTCGGCATTGTGCCATTTGTATTTAATTCCGATGCAATTTCTGTGTTTCATCGTCAATACGAAGGTCAGAGGGATACAGTGAACCTGAAGTGAAGCATCGGAATCTATAACAAGTGTCAAAGGAATGGTTCAAAGCAAAGACAGTAGGATGGGTCAGTCTTCTTGTACTTAAGTCGGCATTGTGCCTTTTGTATTTAATTCCGATGCAATTTATGTGTTTCTTTGTCAATAAGAAGGTCAGAGGGATTCAGTAAACTTAAAGTCAAGCATCGGAATCTATAACTAGTGTCACAGGAATGGTTCAAAACATAGACAGTAAGAAGAGTCAGTCTTTTTGTACTTAAGACGGCATTGTGCCTTTTGTATTTAATTCCGATGCAATTTCTGTGTTTCATCGTCAATACGAAGGTCAGAGGGATACAGTAAACCTAAAGTGAAGCATCGGTATCTATAACTAGTGTCACAGGAATGGTTCAAAACTTAGACAGTAAGAAGGGACAGTCTTCTTGTACTTAAGTCGGTGTTGTGCCAATTGTATTTAATTCCTATGCAATATCTGTGTTTCTTCGTCAATAAGAAGGTCAGAGGGATACAGTAATCCTGAAGGGAAGCATCGTAATCTATAACTAGTGTCACAGAAATGGTTCAAAACATAGACAGTAAGAAGAAGCATTCCTCTTGTACTTGAGTCGGCATTGTGCCTTTTGTATTAAATTCCGATGTAATTTCTGTGTTTCATCGTCAATAAAAAGGTCAGAGGGATACAGTAAACCCGAAGTGAAGCATCAGAATCTATAACTAGTGTCACAGGAATGGTTCAAAACATTGACAGTAAGAAGGGTCAGTCTTCTTGTACTTAAGTCGGCATTGTGCCTTTTGTATTTAATTAGGATGCAATATCTGTGTTTCTTCGTCATTAAGAAGTTCAGAGGGATAGAGTAAAACTGAAGTGAAGCATCGGAATCTATAACTAGTGTCACAGAAATGGTTCAAAACATAGACAGTAAGAAGACCCATTCTTTTAGTACTTAAGTCGGCATTGTGCATTTTGTATTTAATTCCGATGCAATTTACGTGTTTCATCGTCAATAAGAAGGTCAGAGGGATACAGTAAACCCGAAGTGAAGCATCGGAATCTACAACTACTGTCACAGGAATGGTTCAAAACATAGTCAGTAGGAAGATACAGTTATTTTGTACTTAAGTCGGCTTTGTGCCATTTGTATTTAATTAAGATGCTATTTCTGTGCTTCATCGTCAATAGGAAGGTGAAAGGGATACAGTAAACCTGAAGTGAAGCATCGGAATCTATAACTAGTGTCACAGGAATGGTTCAAAACATAGACAGTAGGAAGAGTCAGTCTTCTTGTACTTAAGTCGGCATTGTGCCTTTTGTATTTAATTCCAATGCAATTTCTGTGTTTCATCGTCAATACGAAGGTCAGAGGGATACAGTGAACCTGAAGTGAAGCATCGGAATCTATAACAAGTGTCACAGGAATGGTTCAAAACATAGACAGTAAGAAGAGTCAGTCTTCTTGTACTTAAGTCGGCATTTTGCCTTTTGTATTTAATTCCGATGCAATTTCTGTGCTTCATCGTCAATAAGAAGGTCAGCTGGATACAGTAAACCTGAAGTGACGCATCGGAATCTATAACTAGTGTCACAGGAATGGCTCAAAACATAGACAGTAAGAAGAGCCAGTCTTCTTGTACTTGAGTCGGCACTGTGCCTTTTGTATTTAATTCCGATGAATTTTCTGTGTTTCATCGTCAATAAGAAGCTCACAGGGATACAGTAAACCTGAAGTGACGCATCGGAATCTATAACTAGTGTCACAGGAGTGGTTCAAATCATAGACAGTAAGAAGAGTCACTCTTTTTGTTCTTAAGTCGGCATTGTGCCATTTGTATTTAATTTCGATGCAATTTCTGTGTTTCATCGTCAATACGAAGGTCAGAGGGATACAGTGAACCTGAAGTGAAGCATTGGAATCTATAACAAGTGTCACAGGAATGGTTCAAAACAAAGACAGTAGGATGGGTCAGTCTTCTTGTACTTAAGTCGGCATTGTGCCTTTTGTATTTAACTCCGATGCAATATGTGTGTTTCTTCGTCAATAAGAAGGTCAGAGGGATACAGTAAACCTGAAGTGAAGCATAGGAATCTATAACTAGTGTCACAGAAATGGTTTAAATCATAGACAGTAAGAAGAGCCAGTCTTCTTGTACTTGAGTCGGCATTGTGCCTTTTGTATTTAATTCCGATGAATTTTCTGTGTTTGATCGTCAATAAGAAGGTCAGAGGGATATAGTAAACCTGAAGTAAACCATCGGAATCTATAACTAGTGTCACAGGAATGGTTCAAAACATAGACTGTAGGAAGGGTCAGTCTTCTTGTACTTAAGTCGGCATTGTGCCTTTTGTATTTAATTCCAATGCAATTTCTGTGTTTCATCGTCAATAAGAAGGTCACAGGGATACAGTGAACCTGAAGTGAAGCATTGGAATCTATAACAAGTGTCACAGGAATGGTTCAAAACAAAGACAGTAGGATGGGTCAGTCTTCTTGTACTTAAGTCGGCATTGTGCCTTTTGTATTTAATTCCGATGCAATTTATGTGTTTCTTTGTCTATAAGAAGGTCAGAGGGATTCAGTAAACTTAAAGTCAAGCATCGGAATCTATAACTAGTGTCACAGGAATGGTTCAAAACATAGACAGTAAGAAGAGTCAGTCTTTTTGTACTTAAGACGGCATTGTGCCTTTTGTATTTAATTCCAATGCAA
This sequence comes from Schistocerca piceifrons, assembly GCF_021461385.2. Classification (NCBI taxonomy): domain Eukaryota; kingdom Metazoa; phylum Arthropoda; class Insecta; order Orthoptera; family Acrididae; genus Schistocerca; species Schistocerca piceifrons. The sequence continues at coordinate 989,575,786 of NC_060149.1, forward strand.
TTTCTGTGTTTCATCGTCAATACGAAGGTCAGAGGGATACAGTAAACCTAAAGTGAAGCATCGGTATCTATAACTAGTGTCACAGGAATGGTTCAAAACTTAGACAGTAAGAAGGGACAGTCTTCTTGTACTTAAGTCGGTGTTGTGCCAATTGTATTTAATTCCTATGCAATATCTGTGTTTCTTCGTCAATAAGAAGGTCAGAGGGATACAGTAATCCTGAAGGGAAGCATCGTAATCTATAACTAGTGTCACAGAAATGGTTCAAAACATAGACAGTAAGAAGAAGCATTCCTCTTGTACTTGAGTCGGCATTGTGCCTTTTGTATTAAATTCCGATGTAATTTCTGTGTTTCATCGTCAATAAAAAGGTCAGAGGGATACAGTAAACCCGAAGTGAAGCATCAGAATCTATAACTAGTGTCACAGGAACGGTTCAAAACATTGACAGTAAGAAGGGTCAGTCTTCTTGTACTTAAGTCGGCATTGTGCCTTTTGTATTTAATTAGGATGCAATATCTGTGTTTCTTCGTCATTAAGAAGTTCAGAGGGATAGAGTAAAACTGAAGTGAAGCATCGGAATCTATAACTAGTGTCACAGAAATGGTTCAAAACATAGACAGTAAGAAGATCCATTCTTTTAGTACTTAAGTCGGCATTGTGCATTTTGTATTTAATTCCGATGCAATTTACGTGTTTCATCGTCAATAAGAAGGTCAGAGGGATACAGTAAACCCGAAGTGAAGCATCGGAATCTACAACTACTGTCACAGGAATGGTTCAAAACATAGTCAGTAGGAAGATACAGTTATTTTGTACTTAAGTCGGCTTTGTGCCATTTGTATTTAATTAAGATGCTATTTCTGTGCTTCATCGTCAATAGGAAGGTGAAAGAGTTACAGTAAACCTGAAGTGAAGCATCGGAATCTATAACTAGTGTCACAGGAATGGTTCAAAACATAGACAGTAGGAAGAGTCAGTCTTCTTGTACTTAAGTCGGCATTGTGCCTTTTGTATTTAATTCCAATGCAATTTCTGTGTTTCATCGTCAATAAGAAGGTCACAGGGATACAGTAAAACTGAAGTGAAGCATGGGATCCTATAACTAGTGTCACAGGAATGGTTCAAATCATAGACAGTAAGAAGAGTCAGTCTTCTTGTACTTAAGTCGGCATTTTGCCTTTTGTATTTAATTCCGATGCAATTTCTGTGCTTCATCGTCAATAAGAAGGTCAGCTGGATACAGTAAACCTGAAGTGAAGCATCGGAATCTATAACTAGTGTCACAGGAATGGCTCAAAACATAGACAGTAAGAAGAGCCAGTCTTCTTGTACTTGAGTCGGCACTGTGCCTTTTGTATTTAATTCCGATGAATTTTCTGTGTTTCATCGTCAATAAGAAGCTCACAGGGATACAGTAAACCTGAAGTGAAGCATCGGAATCTATAACTAGTGTCACAGGAGTGGTTCAAAACATAGACAGTAAGAAGAGTCACTCTTTTTGTTCTTAAGTCGGCATTGTGCCATTTGTATTTAATTCCGATGCAATTTCTGTGTTTCATCGTCAATACGAAGGTCAGAGGGATACAGTGAACCTGAAGTGAAGCATCGGAATCTATAACAAGTGTCACAGGAATGGTTCAAAACAAAGACAGTAGGATGGGTCAGTCTTCTTGTACTTAAGTCGGCATTGTGCCTTTTGTATTTAATTCCGATGCAATTTATGTGTTTCTTTGTCTATAAGTAGGTCAGAGGGATTCAGTAAACCTAAAGTCAAGCATCGGAATCTATAACTACTGTCACAGGAATGGTTCAAAACATAGACAGTAAGAAGAGTCAGTCTTTTTGTACTTAAGACGGCATTGTGCCTTTTGTATTTAATTCCGATGCAATTTCTGTGTTTCATCGTCAATACGAAGGTCAGAGGGATACAGTAAACCTAAAGTGAAGCATCGGTATCTATAACTAGTGTCACAGGAATGGTTCAAAACTTAGACAGTAAGAAGGGACAGTCTTCTTGTACTTAAGTCGGTATTGTGCCAATTGTATTTAATTCCTATGCAATATCAGTGTTTCTTCGTCAATAAGAAGGTCAGAGGGATACAGTAATCCTGAAGGGAAGCATCGTAATCTATAACTAGTGTCACAGAAATGGTTCAAAACATAGACAGTAAGAAGAAGCATTCCTCTTGTACTTGAGTCGGCATTGTGCCTTTTGTATTAAATTCCGATGTAATTTCTGTGTTTCATCGTCAATAAAAAGGTCAGAGGGATACAGTAAACCCGAAGTGAAGCATCAGAATCTATAACTAGTGTCACAGGAATGGTTCAAAACATAGACAGTAAGAAGGGTCAGTCTTCTTGTACTTAAGTCGACATTGTGCCATTTGTATTTAATTAGGATGCAATATCTGTGTTTCTTCGTCATTAAGAAGTTCAGAGGGATAGAGTAAAACTGAAGTGAAGCATCGGAATCTATAACTAGTGTAACAGGAATGGTTCAAACCATTGACAGTAAGATGAGTTAGTGTTCTTGTACTGAAGTCGGCATTGTGCCTTTTGTATTTAATTAAGATGCTATTTCTGTGTGTCATCGTCAATAAGAAGCTCACAGGGGTACATTAAACCTGAAGTGAAGCATCGGAATCTATAACTAATGTCACAGGAATGGTTCAAATCATAGACAGTGAGAAGAGTCACTCTTTTTGTACTTAAGTCGGCATTTTGCCATTTGTATTTATTTCCGATGCAATTTCTGTGTTTCATCGTCAATACGAAGGTCCGAGGGATACAGTGAACCTGAAGTGAAGCGTCGGAATCTATAACTAGTGTCACAGGAATGGTTCAAAACAAAGACAGTGGGATGGGTCAGTCTTCTTGTACTTCAGTCGGCATTGTGCCTTTTGTATTTAATTCCGATGCAATATCTGTGTTTCTACGTCAATAAGAAGGTCAGAGGGATACAGTAAACCTGAAGTGAGGCTTCGGAATCTATAACTAGTGTCACAGAAATGGTTTAAATCATAGACAGTAAGAAGAGCCAGTCTTCTTGTACTTGAGTCGGCATTGTGCCTTTTGTATTTAATTCCGATGCAATTTATGTGTTTCTTTGTCTGTAAGAAGGTCAGAGGGAATCAGTAAACCTAAAGTCAGGCATCGGTATCTATAACTAGTGTCAAGGGAATGGTTCAAAACTTAGACAGTAAGAAGGGTCAGTCTCTTGTACTTAAGTCGGCATTGTGCCATTTGTATTTAATTCCAATGCAATATCTGTGTTTCTTCGTCAATAAGAATGTCAGAGGGATATAGTAATCCTGAAGGGATGCATCAGAATCTATAACTAGTGTCACAGAAATGGTTCAAAACATAGACAGTAAGAAGAGTCAGTCCTTTTGTACTTAAGACGGCATTGTGCCTTTTGTATTTAATTCCGATGCAATTTCTGTGTTTCATCGTCAATACGAAGGTCAGAGGAATACAGTAAACCTGAAGTGAAGCATCGGAATCTATAACTAGTGTCACAGGAATGGCTCAAAACATATCAGTAAGAAGAGCCAGTCTTCTTGTACTTGAGTCGGCATTGTGCCTTTTGTATTTAATTCCGATGAATTTTCTGTGTTTCATCGTCAATAAGAAGCTCACAGGGATACAGTAAACCTGAAGTGAAGCATCGGAATCTATAACTAGTGTCACAGGAGTGGTTCAAAACATAGACAGTAAGAAGAGTCACTCTTTTTGTTCTTAAGTCGGCACTGTGCCTTTTGTATTTAATTCCGATGAATTTTCTGTGTTTCATCGTCAATAAGAAGCTCACAGGGATACAGTAAACCTGAAGTGAAGCATCGGAATCTATAACTAGTGTCACAGGAGTGGTTCAAAACATAGACAGTAAGAAGAGTCACTCTTTTTGTTCTTAAGTCGGCATTGTGCCATTTGTATTTAATTCCGATGCAATTTCTGTGTTTCATCGTCAATACGAAGGTCAGAGGGATACAGTGAACCTGAAGTGAAGCATCGGAATCTATAACAAGTGTCACAGGAATGGTTCAAAACAAAGACAGTAGGATGGGTCAGTCTTCTTGTACTTAAGTCGGCATTGTGCCTTTTGTATTTAATTCCGATGCAATTTATGTGTTTCTTTGTCTATAAGTAGGTCAGAGGGATTCAGTAAACCTAAAGTCAAGCATCGGAATCTATAACTACTGTCACAGGAATGGTTCAAAACATAGACAGTAAGAAGAGTCAGTCTTTTTGTACTTAAGACGGCATTGTGCCTTTTGTATTTAATTCCGATGCAATTTCTGTGTTTCATCGTCAATACGAAGGTCAGAGGGATACAGTAAACCTAAAGTGAAGCATCGGTATCTATAACTAGTGTCACAGGAATGGTTCAAAACTTAGACAGTAAGAAGGGACAGTCTTCTTGTACTTAAGTCGGTATTGTGCCAATTGTATTTAATTCCTATGCAATATCAGTGTTTCTTCGTCAATAAGAAGGTCAGAGGGATACAGTAATCCTGAAGGGAAGCATCGTAATCTATAACTAGTGTCACAGAAATGGTTCAAAACATAGACAGTAAGAAGAAGCATTCCTCTTGTACTTGAGTCGGCATTGTGCCTTTTGTATTAAATTCCGATGTAATTTCTGTGTTTCATCGTCAATAAAAAGGTCAGAGGGATACAGTAAACCCGAAGTGAAGCATCAGAATCTATAACTAGTGTCACAGGAATGGTTCAAAACATAGACAGTAAGAAGGGTCAGTCTTCTTGTACTTAAGTCGACATTGTGCCATTTGTATTTAATTAGGATGCAATATCTGTGTTTCTTCGTCATTAAGAAGTTCAGAGGGATAGAGTAAAACTGAAGTGAAGCATCGGAATCTATAACTAGTGTAACAGGAATGGTTCAAACCATTGACAGTAAGATGAGTTAGTGTTCTTGTACTGAAGTCGGCATTGTGCCTTTTGTATTTAATTAAGATGCTATTTCTGTGTGTCATCGTCAATAAGAAGCTCACAGGGGTACATTAAACCTGAAGTGAAGCATCGGAATCTATAACTAATGTCACAGGAATGGTTCAAATCATAGACAGTGAGAAGAGTCACTCTTTTTGTACTTAAGTCGGCATTTTGCCATTTGTATTTATTTCCGATGCAATTTCTGTGTTTCATCGTCAATACGAAGGTCCGAGGGATACAGTGAACCTGAAGTGAAGCGTCGGAATCTATAACTAGTGTCACAGGAATGGTTCAAAACAAAGACAGTGGGATGGGTCAGTCTTCTTGTACTTCAGTCGGCATTGTGCCTTTTGTATTTAATTCCGATGCAATTTCTGTGTTTCATCGTCAATACGAAGGTCAGAGGATTACAGTAAACCTGAAGTGAAGCATCGGAATCTATAACTAGTGTCACAGAAATGGTTCAAAACATAGACAGTAAGAAGAGTCAGTCCTTTTGTACTTAAGACGGCATTGTGCCTTTTGTATTTAATTCCGATGCAATTTCTGTGTTTCATCGTCAATACGAAGGTCAGAGGAATACAGTAAACCTGAAGTGAAGCATCGGAATCTATAACTAGTGTCACAGGAATGGCTCAAAACATATCAGTAAGAAGAGCCAGTCTTCTTGTACTTGAGTCGGCATTGTGCCTTTTGTATTTAATTCCGATGAATTTTCTGTGTTTCATCGTCAATAAGAAGCTCACAGGGATACAGTAAACCTGAAGTGAAGCATCGGAATCTATAACTAGTGTCACAGGAGTGGTTCAAAACATAGACAGTAAGAAGAGTCACTCTTTTTGTTCTTAAGTCGGCATTGTGCCATTTGTATTTAATTCCGATGCAATTTCTGTGTTTAATCGTCAATAAGAAGGTCAGAGGGATACAGTAAACCTGAAGTGAAGCATCGGAATCTATAACTAGTGTCACAGAAATGGTTTAAATCATAGACAGTAAGAAGAGCCAGTCTTCTTGTACTTGAGTCGGCATAGTGCCTTTTGTATTTAATTCCGATGCAATTTATGTGTTTCTTTGTCTATAAGAAGGTCAGAGGGATTCAGTAAACCTAAAGTCAAGCATCGGAATCTATAACTAGTGTCACAGGAATGGTTCAAAACATAGACAGTAAGAAGAGTCAGTCTTTTTGTACTTAAGACGGCATTGTGCCTTTTGTATTTAATTCCGATGCAATTTCTGTGTTTCATCGTCAATACGAAGGTCAGAGGGATACAGTAAACCTAAAGTGAAGCATCGGTATCTATAACTAGTGTCACAGGAATGGTTCAAAACTTAGACAGTAAGAAGGGACAGTCTTCTTGTACTTAAGTCGGTATTGTGCCAATTGTATTTAATTCCTATGCAATATCTGTGTTTCTTCGTCAATAAGAAGGTCAGAGGGATACAGTAATCCTGAAGGGAAGCATCAGAATCTATAACTAGTGTCACAGGAATGGTTCAAAACATAGACAGTAAGAAGGGTCAGTCTTCTTGTACTTAAGTCGGCATTGTGCCTTTTGTATTTAATTAGGATGCAATTTCTGTGTTTCATCGTCAATAAGAAGGTCAGAGGGATACAGTAAACCTGAAGTGAAACATCGGAATCTATAACTAGTGTCACACGAATGGTTCAAAACATAGACACTAAGAAGACCCATTCTTCTTGTACTTAAGTCGGCATTGTGCCTTTTGTATTTAATTCCGATGCAATTTACGTGTTTCATCGTCAATAAGAAATTCAGAGGGATACAGTAAACCCAAAGTGAAGCATCGGAATCTATAACTAGTGTCACAGGAATGGTTCAAAACATAGACAGTAAGAAGAGTCAGTTTTCTTGTACATTAGTCGGCATTGTGCCTTTTGTATTTAATTCCGATGCAATTTCTGTGTTTCATCGTCAATAAGAAGGTCACAGGGATACAGTAAACCAGAAGTGAAGTATCGGAATCTATAACTAGTGTAACAGGAATGGTTCAAACCATTGACAGTAAGAAGAGTTAGTGTTCTTGTACTGAGGTCGGCATTGTGCCTTTTGTATTTAATTAAGATGCTATTTCTGTGTTTCATCGTCAATAAGAAGGTCGGAGGGATACAGTAAACCTGAAGTGAAGCGTCGGAATCTATAACTAGTGTCACAGGAATGGTTCAAAGCATAGACAGTAAGAAGAGTTAGTCTTCTTGTACTTAAGTCGGCATAGTGCCTTTTGTATATAATTACGATGCAATTTCTGTGTTTCATCGTCAATAAGAAGGTCAGCTGGATACAGTTACCTGAAGTGAATCATCGGAATCTATAACTAATGTCACCGGATTGGTAGAAAACATTGACAGTAAGAAGAGTCAGTCTTCTTGAACTTAAGTCGGCATTGTGCCTTTTGTATTTAATTCCGATGCAATTTCTGTGTTTCATCGTCGATACGAAGGCCAGAGGGATACAGTAAACCTGAAGTGAAGCATCGGTATCTCTAACTAGTGTCACAGGAATGGTTCAAAACTTATACAGTAAGAAGGGTTAGTCTTCTTGTACTTAAGTCGGCATTGTGCCTTTTGTATTTAATTCCGATGCAATATCTGTGTTTCTTCGTCAATAAGAAGGTCAGAGGGATACAGTTATTTTGAAGGGAAGCATCGGAATCTATAACTAGTGTCACAGAAATTGTTGAAAAAAAAAGACAGTAAGAAGAGGCATTCTTCTTGTACTTGACTCGGCATTGTGCCTTTTGTATTAAATTCCGATGCAATTTCTGTGTTTCATCGTCAATAGGAAGGTGAAAGGGATACAGTAAACCTGAAGTGAAGCTTCGGAATCTATAACTAGTGTCACAGGAATGGTTCAAAACTTATACAGTAGGAAGAGTCAGTCTTCTTGTACTTAAGTCGGCATTGTGCCTTTTGTATTTAATTCCGATGCAATTTCTGTGTTTCATCGTCGATACGAAGGTCAGAGGGATACAGTAAACCTGAAGTGAAGCATCGGTATCTCTAACTAGTGTCACAGGAATGGTTCAAAACTTATACAGTAAGAAGGGTTAGTCTTCTTGTACTTAAGTCGGCATTGTGCCTTTTGTATTTAATTCCGATGCAATATCTGTGTTTCTTCGTCAATAAGAAGGTCAGAGGGATACAGTTATTTTGAAGGGAAGCATCGGAATCTATAACTAGTGTCACAGAAATTGTTGAAAAAAAAAGACAGTAAGAAGAGGCATTCTTCTTGTACTTGAGTCGGCATTGTGCCTTTTGTATTAAATTCCGATGCAATTTCTGTGTTTCATCGTCAATAGGAAGGTGAAAGGGATACAGTAAACCTGAAGTGAAGCTTCGGAATCTATAACTAGTGTCACAGGAATGGTTCAAAACTTATACAGTAAGAAGGGTTAGTCTTCTTGTAGTTAAGTCGGCATTGTGCCTTTTGTACATAATTCCGATGCAATTTCTGTGTTTCATCGTCAATAAGAAGCTCAGAGGGACACAGTAAACCTGATGTGAAGCATCGGAATCAATAACTAGTGTCAGAGGTATGGTTCAAAACATAGACAGTAAGAAGATTCAGTTTTCTTGTACTTAAGTCGGCATTGTGCCTTTTGTATTTAATTCCGATGCAATTTCTGTGTTTCATCGTCAGTAAGAAGGTCAGAGGGTTACAGTAAACCTGAAGTGAAGCATCGGAATCTATAACTAGTGTCACAGGAATGGTTCAAAACGTAGACAGTAAGAAGAGTTATGCTTCTTGTACTTAAGTCGGCATTGTGCCTTTTGTATATAATTACGATGCAATTTCTGTGTTTCATCGTCAATAAAGAGGTCAGAGGGATACAGAAAACCTGAAGTGAAGCATCGGAATCTAAAACTAGTGTCACAGGATTGGTTCAAAACATAGACATTACGAAGAGTCAGTCTTCTTGTACTTATGTCAGCATTGTGCCTTTTGTATTTAATTCCGATGCAATATCTGTGTTTCATCATCAATAAGAAGGTCAGAGGGATACAGTAAAACTGAAGTGAAGCACGGGAACCTATAACTAGTGTCACAGGAATGGTTCAAATCATAGACAGTAAGAAGAGTCAGTCTTCTTGTACTTAAGTCGCCATTTTGCTTTTTGTATTTAATTCCGAAGCAATTTCTGTGCTTCATCGTCAATTGGATGGTGAAAGGGATACTGTCAACCTGATGTGAAGCTTCGGAATCTATAACTAGTGTCACAGGAATGGTTCAAACATAGGCAGTAAGACGAGTCACTCTTCTTGTACTTAAGTCGGCATTGTGCCTTTTGTATATAATTACGATACAATTTCTGTTTTTCATCGTCAATAAGAAGGTCAGCTGGATACAGTTACCTGAAGTGAATCATCGGAATTTTTAACTAATGTCACCGGAATGGTAGAGAACATTGACAGTAAGAAGAGTCAGTCTTCTTGTACTTAAGTCGGCATTGTGCCTTTTGTATTTAATTAAGATGCAATTTCTGTGTGTCATCGTCAATAAGAAGGTCAGAGGGATACTGTAAAACTGAAGTGAAGCATGGGAACCTATAACTAGTGTCACAGGAATGGTTCAAAACATAGACAGTAAGAAGAGCCAGTCTTCTTGTACTTGAGTCGGCATTGTGCCTTTTGTATTTAATTCCGATGAATTTTCTGTGTTTGATCGTCAATAAGAAGGTCAGGGGGATACAGTAGACCTGAAGTGAAGTATCGGAATCTATAACTAGTGTAACAGGAATGGATCAAACCATTGACAGTAAGATGAGTTAGTGTTCTTGTACTGAAGTCGGCATTGTGCCTTTTGTACACAATTCCGATGCAATTTCTGTGTTTCATCGTCAATAAGGTCAGCTGGATACAGTTACCTGAAGTGAATCATCGGAATCTATAACTGATGTCACCGGAATGGTAGAAAACATTGACACTAAGAAGAGTCAGTCTTCTTGTTCTTATTTCGGCATTGTGCCTTTTGTATTTAATTAAGATGCAATTTCTGTGTTTCATCGTCAATAGGAAGGTGAAAGGGATACTGTAAACCAGAAGTGAAGCATCGGAATCTATAACTAGAGTCACAGGAATGGTTCAAAACATAGACAGTAAGAAGAGTCATTCTTCTTGTACTTAAGTCGGCATTGTGCCATTTCTATTTAATTCCGATGCAATTTCTGTGCTTCATCGTCAATACGAAGGTCAGAGGGATACAGTGAACCTGAAGTGAAACATCGGAATCGATAACTAGTGTCACAGGAATGGTTCAAAACAAAGACAGTAGGATGGGTCAGTCTTCTTGTACTTAAGTCGGCATTGTGCCTTTTGTATTTAATTTCGATGCAATATCTGTGTTTCTTCGTCATTAAGATGGTCAGAGGGATACAGTAAAACTGAAGTGAAGCATCGGAATCTATAACTAGTGTCACAGAAATGGTTCAAAACATAGACAGTAAGAAGACCCATTCTTCTTGTACTTAAGTCGGCATTGTGCCTTTTGTATTTAATTCCGATCCAATTTACGTGTTTCATCGTCAATAAGAAGGTCAGAGGGATACAGTAAACCCGAAGTGAAGCATCGGAATCTATAACAAGTGTCACAGGAATGGTTCAAAATATAGACAGTAAGAAGAGTCAGTTTTCTTGTACATAAGTCGGTATTGTGCCTTTTGTATTTAATTCCGATGCAATTTCTGTGTTTCATCGTCAATAAGAAGGTCACAGGGATACAGTAAACCTGAAGTGAAGTATCGGAATCTATAACTAGTGTCACAGGAATGGTTCACAACATAGACAGTAAGAAGAGTCAGTCTTCTTGTACTTAAGTCGGCATTGTGCCTTTTGTATTTAATTAAGATGCTATTTCTGTGTTTCATCGTCAATAAGAAGGTCAGAGGGATACAGTAAACCTGAAGTGAATCATCGGAATCCATAACTAATGTCACCGGAATGGTAGAAAACATTGACAGTAAGATGAGTCAGTCTTCTTGTACTTAAGTCGGCATTGTGAGTTTTGTATTCAATTAAGAAGCAATTTCTGTGTTTCATAGTCAATAAAGAGGTCAGAGGGATACAGATAACCTGAAGTGAAGCATCGGAATCTAAAACTAGTGTCACAGGATTGGTTCAAAACATAGACATTAGGAAGAGTCAGTCTTCTTGTGCTTATGTCGGCATTGTGCCTTTTGTATTTAATTCCGATGCTATTTCTGTGTTTCATCGTCAATAAGAAGGTCAGAGGGATGCAGTAAAACTGAAGTGAAGCATGGGAACCTATAACTAGTGTCACAGGAATGGTTCAAATCATAGACAGTAAGAAGAGTCAGTCTTCTTGTACTTAAGTCGGCATTTTGCCTTTTGTATTTAATTCCGATGCAATTTCTGTGCTTCATCGTCAATAAGAAGGTCAGCTGGATACAGTAAACCTGAAGTGAAGCATCGGAATCTATAACTAGTGTCACAGGAATGGTTCAAAACATAGACAGTAAGAAGGGCCAGTCTTCTTGTACTTGAGTCGGCATTGTGCCTTTTGTATTTAATTCCGATGAATTTTCTGTGTTTTATCGTCAAAAAGAAGGTCAGACGGATACAGTAAACCTGAAGTAAAGCATCGGAAACTATAACTAGTGTCACAGGAATGGTTCAAAACATTGACAGTAAGAAGAGTCAGTCTTCTTGTACTTAAGTCGGCATTGTGCCTTTTGTATTAAATTCCGATGCAATTTCTGTGTTTCATCGTCAACAAGAAGGTCACAGGGATACAGTAAACCTGAAGTGAAGTATCGGAATCTATAACTAGTGTAACAGGAATGGTTCAAACCATTGACAGTAAGATGAGTTAGTGTTCATGTACTGAAGTCGGCATTGTGCCTTTTGTAGTTAATTAAGATGCTATTTCTGTGTTTCATCGTCAATAAGAAGGTCAGAGGGATACAGTAAACCTGAAGTGAAGCATCGGAATCCATAACTAGTGTCACAGGAATGGTTCAAAGCATAGACAGTAAGAAGAGTCAGTCTTCTTGTACTTAAGTCGGCATTGTGCCTTTTGTATTTAATTAAGATGCAATTTTTTGTTTCATCGTCAATAGGAAGGCGAAAGGGATACAGTAAACCTGAAGTGGAGCTTCGGAATCTATAACTAGTGTCACACGAATGGTTCAAAACATAGACAGTAGGAAGAGGCAGTCTTCTTGTACTTAAGTCGGCATTGTGCCTTTTGTATTTAATTCCGATGCAATTTCTGTGTTTCATCGTCGATACGAAGGTCAGAGGGATACAGTAAACCTGAAGTGAAGCATCGGTATCTCTAACTAGTGTCACAGGAATGGTTCAAAACTTAGACAGTAAGAAGGGTTAGTCTTCTTGTACTTAAGTCGGCATTGTGCCTTTTGTATTTAATTCCGATGCAATATCTGTGTTTCTTCGTCAATAAGAAGGTCAGAGGGATACAGTTATTTTGAAGGGAAGCATCGGAATCTATAACTAGTGTCACAGAAATTGTTGAAAAAAAAGACAGTAAGAAGAGGCATTCTTCTTGTACTTGAGTCGGCATTGTGCCTTTTGTATTAAATTCCGATGCAATTTCTGTGTTTCATCGTCAATAGGAAGGTGAAAGGGATACAGTTAACCTGAAGTGAAGCTTCGGAATCTATAACTAGTGTCACAGGAATGGTTCAAAACATAGACAGTAGGAAGAGTCAGTCTTCTTGTACTTAAGTCGGCATTGTGCCTTTTGTACATAATTCCGATGCAATTTCTGTGTTTCATCGTCAATAAGAAGCTCAGAGGGACACACTAAACCTGATGTGAAGCATCGGAATCAATAACTAGTGTCAGAGGTATGGTTCAAAACACAGACAGTAAGAAGATTCAGTTTTCTTGTACTTAGGTCGGCATTGTGCCTTTTGTATTTAATTCCGATGCAATTTCTGTGTTTCATCGTCAGTAAGAAGGTCAGAGGGTTACAGTAAACCTGAAGTGAAGCATCGGAATCCATAACTAGTGTCACAGGAATGGTTCAAAACATAGACAGTAAGAAGAGTTATGCTTCTTGTACTTAAGTCGGCATTGTGCCTTTTGTATATAATTACGATGCAATTTCTGTGTTTCATCGTCAATAAAGAGGTCAGAGGGATACAGAAAACCTGAAGTGAAGCATCGGAATCTAAAACTAGTGCCACAGGATTGGTTCAAAACATAGACAGTAAGAAGAGTCAGTCGGCATTGTGACTCTTGTATTTAATTCCGATATAATTTACGTAATTCATCGTCAATAAGTAGGTCAGAGGGATAGAGTAGACCTGAAGTGAGGCATCGGAATCTATAACTAGTGTCACAGGAATGGTTCAAACCATAGACAGTAAGATGAGTTAGTGTTCTTGTACCGAAGTCGGCATTGTGCCTTTTGTATTTAATTAAGGTGCTATTTCTGTGTTTCATCGTCAATAAGAAGGTCAGAGGGATGCAGTAAAACTGAAGTGAAGCATGGGAACCTATAACTAGTGTCACAGGAATGGTTCAAATCATAGACAGTAAGAAGAGTCAGTCTTCTTGTACTTAAGTCGCCATTTTGCCTTTTGTATTTAATTCCGATGCAATTTCTGTGCTTCATCGTCAATTGGATGGTGAAAGGGATACTGTAAACCTGAAGTGAAGCTTCGGAATCTATAACTAGTGTCACAGGAATGGTTCAAAACATAGTCAGTAGGAAGAGTCAGTTATCTTGTACTTAAGTCGGCATTGTGCCTTTTGTATTTAATTAAGATGCAATTTCTGTGTTTCATCGTCAATAGGAAGGTGAAAGGGGTACTGTAAACCTGAAGTGAAGCTTCGGAATCTATAACTAGTGTCACAGGAATGGTTCAAAACATAGACAGTAAGAAGAGTCAGTCGGCATTGTGACTCTTGTATTTAATTCCGATATAATTTACGTAATTCATCGTCAATAAGTAGGTCAGAGGGATAGAGTAGACCTGAAGTGAGACATCGGAATCCATAACTAGTGTCACAGGAATGGTTCAAACCATAGACAGTAAGATGAGTTAGTGTTCTTGTACCGAAGTCGGCATTGTGCCTTTTGTATTTAATTAAGGTGCTATTTCTGTGTTTCATCGTCAATAAGAAGGTCAGAGGGATACAGTAAACCTGAAGTGAAGCATCGGAATCTATAACTAGTGTCACAGGAATGGTTCAAACATATGCAGTAAGACGAGTCACTCTTCTTGTACTTAAGTCGGCATTGTGCCTTTTGTATATAATTACGATACAATTTCTGTGTTTCATCGTCAATAAGAAGGTCAGCTGGATACAGTTACCTGAAGTGAATCATCGGAATTTTTAACTAATGTCACCGGAATGGTAGAAAACATTGACACTAAGAAGAGTCAGTCTTCTTGTTCTTATTTCGGCATTGTGCCTTTTGTATTTAATTAAGATGCAATTTCTGTGTTTCATCGTCAATAGGAAGGTGAAAGGGATACTGTAAACCTGAAGTGAAGCATCGGAATCTATAACTAGAGTCACAGGAATGGTTCAAAACATAGACAGTAAGAAGAGCCAGTCTTCTTGTACTTGAGTCGGCATTGTGCCTTTTGTATTTAATTCCGATGAATTTTCTGTGTTTGATCGTCAATAAGAAGGTCAGGGGGATACAGTAAACTTGAAGTGAAGTATCGGAATCTATAACTAGTGTAACAGGAATGGATCAAACCATTGACAGTAAGATGAGTTAGTGTTCTTGTACTGAAGTCGGCATTGTGCCTTTTGTACACAATTCCGATGCAATTTCTGTGTTTCATCGTCAATAAGGTCAGCTGGATACAGTTACCTGAAGTGAATCATCGGAATCTATAACTAATGTCACCGGAATGGTAGAAAACATTGACACTAAGAAGAGTCAGTCTTCTTGTTCTTATTTCGGCATTGTGCCTTTTGTATTTAATTAAGATGCAATTTCTGTGTTTCATCGTCAATAGGAAGGTGAAAGGGATATTGTAAACCTGAAGTGAAGCATCGGAATCTATAACTAGAGTCACAGGAATGGTTCAAAACATAGACAGTAAGAAGAGTCATTCTTCTTGTACTTAAGTCGGCATTGTGCCATTTGTATTTAATTCCGATGCAATTTCTGTGTTTCATCGTCAATACGAAGGTCAGAGGGATACAGTGAACCTGAAGTGAAACATCGGAATCAATAACTAGTGTCACAGGAATGGTTCAAAACAAAGACAGTAGGATGGGTCAGTCTTCTTGTTCTTAAGTCGGCATTTTGCCTTTTGTATTTAATTCCGATGCAATATCTGTGTTTCTTCGTCAATAAGAAGGTCAGAGGGATACACTAAACCTGAAGTGAAGAATCGGAATCTATAACTAGTGTCACAGAAATGGTTTAAATCATAGACAGTAAGAAGAGCCAGTCTTCTTGTACTTGAGTCGGCATTGTGCCTTTTATATTTAATTCCGATGCAATTTATGTGTATCTTTGTCTATAAGTAGGTCAGAGGGATTCAGTAAACCTAAAGTCAAGCATCGGAATCTATAACTAGTGTCACAGGAATGGTTCAAAACATAGACAGTAAGAAGGGTCAGTCTTTTTGTACTTAAGACGGCATTATGCCTTTTGTATTTAATTCCGATGCAATTTCTGTGTTTCATGGTCAATACGAAGGTCAGAGGGATACAGTAAACCTGAAGTGAAGCATCGGTATCTATAACTAGTGTCACAGGAATGGTTCAAAACATAGACAGTAAGAAGAGCCAGTCTTCTTGTACTTGAGTCGGCATTGTGCCTTTTGTATTAAATTCCGATGCAAATTCTGTGTTTCATCGTCAATAAGAAGGTCAGAGGGATACAGTAAACCTGAAGTGAGGCATCGGAATCTATAACTACTGTCACAGGAATGGTTCAAAGCATAGACAGTAAGAAGGGTCAGTCTTCTTGTACTTAAGTCGGCATTGTGCCTTTTGTATTTAATTTCGATGCAATATCTGTGTTTCTTCGTCATTAAGATGGTCAGAGGGATACAGTAAAACTGAAGTGAAACATCGGAATCTATAACTAGTGTCCCAGAAATGGTTCAAAACATAGACAGTAAGAAGACCCATTCTTCTTGTACTTAAGTCGGCATTGTGCCTTTTGTATTTAATTCCGATCCAATTAACGTGTTTCATCGTCAATAAGAAGGTCAGAGGGATACAGTAAACCCGAAACGAAGCATCGGAATCTATAACAAGTGTCACAAGAATGGTTCAAAACATAGACAGTAAGAAGAGTCAGTTTTCTTGTACATAAGTCGGTATTGTGCCTTTTGTATTTAATTCCGATGCAATTTCTGTGTTTCATCGTCAATAAGAAGGTCACAGGGATACAGTAAACCTGAAGTGAAGTATCGGAATCTATAACTAGTGTCACAGGAATGGTTCACAACATAGACAGTAAGAAGAGTCAGTCTTCTTGTACTTAAGTCGGCATTGTGCCTTTTGTATTTAATTAAGATGCTATTTCTGTGTTTCATCGTCAATAAGAAGGTCAGAGGGATACAGTAAACCTGAAGTGAAGCATCGGAATCTATAACGAGTGTCACAGGAATGGTTCACAACATAGACAGTAAGAAGAGTCAGCCTTCTTGTACTTATGTCGGCATTGTGCCTTTTGTATATAATTACGATGCAATTTGTGTGTTTCATCGTCAATAAGAAGGGCAGCTGGATACAGTTACCTGAAGTGAATCATCGGAATCCATAACTAATGTCACCGGAATGGTAGAAAACATTGACAGTAAGATGAGTCAGTCTTCTTGTACTTAAGTCGGCACTGTGACTTTTGTATTCAATTAAGATGCAATTTCTGTGTTTCATAGTCAATAAAGAGGTCAGAGGGATACAGAAAACCTGAAGTGAAGCATCGGAATCTAAAACTAGTGTCATAGGATTGGTTCAAAACATAGACATTAGGAAGAGTCAGTCTTCTTGTGCTTATGTCGGCATTGTGCCTTTTGTATTTAATTCCGATGCTATTTCTGTGTTTCATCGTCAATAAGAAGGTCAGATGGATGCAGTAAAACTGAAGTGAAGCATGGGAACCTATAACTAGTGTCACAGGAATGGTTCAAATCATAGACAGTAAGAAGAGTCAGTCTTCTTGTACTTAAGTCGGCATTTTGCCTTTTGTATTTAATTCCGATGCAATTTCTGTGCTTCATCGTCAATAAGAAGGTCAGCTGGATACAGTAAACCTGAAGTGAAGCATCGGAATCTATAACTAGTGTCACAGGAATGGTTCAAAACATAGACAGTAAGAAGAGCCAGTCTTCTTGTACTTGAGACGGCATTGTGCCTTTTGTATTTAATTCCGATGAATTTTCTGTGTTTTATCGTCAATAAGAAGGTCAGAGGGATACAGTAAACCTGAAGTAAAGCATCGGAAACTATAACTAGTGTCACAGGAATGGTTCAAAACATTGACAGTAAGAAGAGTCAGTCTTCTTGTACTTAAGTCGGCATTGTGCCTTTTGTATTAAATTCCGATGCAATTTCTGTGTTTCATCGTCAATAAGAAGGTCACAGGGATACAGTAAACCTGAAGTGAAGTATCGGAATCTATAACTAGTGTAACAGGAATGGTTCAAACCATTGACAGTAAGATGAGTTAGTGTTCTTGTACTGAAGTCGGCATTGTGCCTTTTGTAGTTAATTAAGATGCTATTTCTGTGTTTCATCGTCAATAAGAAGGTCAGAGGGATACAGTAAACCTGAAGTGAAGCATCGGAATCCATAACTAGTGTCACAGGAATGGTTCAAAGCATAGACAGTAAGAAGAGTCAGTCTTCTTGTACTTAAGTCGGCATTGTGCCTTTTGTATATAATTACGATGCAATTTCTGTGTTTCATCGTCAATAAGAAGGGCAGCTGGATACAGTTACCTGAAGTGAATCATCGGAATCTATAACTAATGTCACCGGAATGGTAGAAAACATTGACAGTAAGATGAGTCAGTCTTCTTGTACTTAAGTCGGCATTGTGCCTTTTGTATTTAATTAAGATGCAATTTCTGTGTTTCATCGTCAATAAAGAGGTCAGAGGGATACAGAAAACCTGAAGTGAAGCATCGGAATCTAAAACTAGTGTCACAGGATTGGTTCAAAACATAGACATTAGAAAGAGTCAGTCTTCTTGTACTTATGTCAGCATTGTGCCTTTTGTATTTAATTCCGATGCAATTTCTGTGTTTCATCGTCAATAAGAAGGTCAGAGGGATACAGTAAAACTGAAGTGAAGCATGGGAACCTATAACTAGTGTCACAGGAATGGTTCAAAACAAAGACACTAGGATGGGTCAGTCTTCTTGTACTTAAGTCGGCATTGTGCCTTTTGTATTTAATTCCGATGCAATATCTGTGTTTCTTCGTCAATAAAAAGGTCAGAGGGATACAGTAAACCTGAAGTGAAGCATCGGAATCTATAACTAGTGTCACAGAAATGGTTTAAATCATAGACAGTAAGAAGAGCCTGTCTTCTTGTACTTAAGTCGGCATTGTGCCTTTTGTATTTAATTCCGATGCAATATCTGTGTTACTTCGTCAATAAGAAGGTCAGAGGGATACAGTAATCATAAAGGCAAGCATCGGAATCTATAACTAGTGTCACAGAAATGGTTCAAAACATAGACAGTAAAAAGACCCAGTCTTCTTGTACTTGAGTCGGCATTGTGCCTTTTGTATTAAATTCCGATGCAACTTCTGTGTTTCATCGTCAATAAGAAGGTCAGAGGGATACAGTAAAACTGAAGTGAAGCATGGGAACCTATAACTAGTGTCACAGGAATGGTTCAAAACAAAGACACTAGGATGGGTCAGTCTTCTTGTACTTAAGTCGGCATTGTGCCTTTTGTATTTAATTCCGATGCAATATCTGTGTTTCTTCGTCAATAAAAAGGTCAGAGGGATACAGTAAACCTGAAGTGAAGCATCGGAATCTATAACTAGTGTCACAGAAATGGTTTAAATCATAGACAGTAAGAAGAGCCTGTCTTCTTGTACTTAAGTCGGCATTGTGCCTTTTGTATTTAATTCCGATGCAATATCTGTGTTACTTCGTCAATAAGAAGGTCAGAGGGATACAGTAATCATAAAGGCAAGCATCGGAATCTATAACTAGTGTCACAGAAATGGTTCAAAACATAGACAGTAAAAAGACCCAGTCTTCTTGTACTTGAGTCGGCATTGTGCCTTTTGTATTAAATTCCGATGCAACTTCTGTGTTTCATCGTCAATAAGAAGGTCAGAGGGATACAGTAAACCCAAAGTGAAGCATCGGAATCTATAACTAGTGTCACAGGAATGGTTCTAAACATGGACAGTAAGAAGAGTCAGTATTCTTGTACATAAGTCGGCATTGTGCCTTTTGTATTTAATTCCGATGCAATTTCTGTGTTTCATCGTCAATAAGAAGGTCACAGGGATACAGTAAACCTGAAGTGAAGTATCGGAATCTATAACTATTGTCAAAAGAATGGTTAAAAACATAGAGAGTAAGAAGAGTCAGTGTTCTTGTACTTAAGTCGGCATTGGGCCTTTTGAATATAATTACGATGCAATTTCTGTGTTTCTTCGTCAATAAGGTCTGAGAGATACACTTACCCTGAAGGGAAGCATCGGAATCTATAACTAGTGTCACAGGAATGGTTCAAAACATAGACAATAGGAAGAGTCATCCTTCTTGTACTTATTTCGGCATTGTGCCTTTTGTATTTAATCAAGATTTAATTTCTGTGTTTCATCGTCAGTAATAAGGTCAGAGGGATACAGTAAACCTGAAGTGAAGCATCGGAATCTATAACTAGTGTCACAGGAATGTTTCAAATCATAGACAGTAAGAAGAGTCAATCTTCTTGTACTTAAGTCGGCATTGTGCCTTTTGTTTTTAATTAAGATGCAATTTCTGTGTTTCATCGTCAATAGGAAGGTGAAAGGGATACAGGAAACCTGAAGTGAAGCATCGGAATCTATAACTAGTGTCACAGGAATGGTTCAAAACATAGACAGTAAGAAGAGTCAGTCTTCTTGTACTTAAATCGGCATTTTGCCTTTTGTATATTATTCCGATGCAATTTACGTGTTTCATCGTCAGTAAGAAGGTCAGAGGGATACAGTAAACCCGAAGTGAAGCATCGGAATAAATAACCAGTGTCACAGGAATGGTTCAAAACATAGACAGTAAGAAGAGTCAGTTTTCTTGTACATAAGTCGGCATTGTGCCTTTTGTATTTAATTCCGATGCAATTTCTGTTTTTCATCGTCACTAAGATGGTCACAGGGAACAGTAAACCTGAAGTGAAGTATCGGAATCTATACCTAGTGTCAAAGGAAAGGTTAAAAACATAGACAGTAACAAGAGTCAATTTTCTGGTACTTAAGTCGGCATTGGGCTTTTTGAATATAATTACGATGCAATTTCCGTGTTTCTTCGTCAATAAGAAGGTCTGAGGGATACAGTAAACCTGAAGGGAAGCATCGGAATCCATAACTAGTGTCACAGAAATGGTTTAAAACATAGTCAGTAAGAAGAGCCAGTCTTCTTGTACTTGTGTCGGCATTGTGCCTTTTGTATTTAATTAGGATGCAATTTCTGTGTTTCATCGTCAATAAGAAGGTCAGAGGGATACAGTAAACCTGAAGTGAAGCATCGGAATCTATAACTAGTGTCACAGAAATGGTTTAAAACACAGTCAGTAAGAAGAGCCAGTCTTCTTGTACTTGTGTCGGCATTGTGCATTTTGTATTTAATTCCGATGCAATTTATGTGTTTCTTCGTCAGTAAGAAAGTCAGAGGGACACAGTAAACCTGAAGTGAAGCATCGGAATCTATAACTAGTGTCACAGGAATGGTTAAAAACGTAGACAGTAGGAAGAGTCAGTCTTCTTGTACTTATTTCGGCATTGTGCCTTTTGTATTTATTTAAGATTTAATTTCTGTGTTTCATCGGCAATAGTAAGGTCAGTGGGATACAGTAAACCTGAAATGAAGCATCGGAATCTATAACTAGTATCACAGGAATGTTTCAAAACATAGACAGTAAGAAGAGTCAATCTTCTTGTACTTAAGTCGGCTTTGTGCCTTTTGTATTTAATTAAGATGCAATTTCTGTGTTTCATTGTCAACAGGAAGGTGAAAGGGATACAGTAAACCTGAAGTGAAGCATCGGAATCTATAACTAGTGTCACAGGAATGGTTCAAAGCATAGATAGTAAGAAGACCCATTCTTCTTGTACTTAAGTCGGCATTGTGCCTTTTGTATTTAATTCCGATGCAATTTACGTGTTTCATCGTCAATAAGAAGGTCTGAGCGATACAGTAAACCCGGAGTGAAGCATCGGAATCTATAACTAGTGTCACAGGAATGGTTCAAAACATTGACAGTAAGAAGAGTCAGTTTTCTTGTACATAAGTCGGCATTGTGCCTTTTGTATTTAATTCCGATGCAATTTCTGTGTTTCATCGTCAATAAGAAGGTCCTAGGGATCCAGTAAACCTGAAGTGAAGTATCGGAATCTATAACTAGTGTCAAAGGAATGGTTAAAAACATAGACGGTAAGAAGAGTCAATTTTCTTGTACTTAAGTCGGCATTGGGCCTTTTGAATATAATTACGATCCAATGTCTGTGTTTCTTCGTCAATAAGAAGGTCTGAGGGATACAGTAAACCTGAAGAGAAGCATCGGAAGCTATAACTAGTGACACAGAAATGGTTTAAAACATAGTTAGCAAGAAGAGCCGGCCTTCTTGTACTTGCGTCGGCATTGTGCCTTTTGTATTTAATTAGGATGCAATATTTGTGTTTCATCGTCAATAAAAAGGTCAGAGGGATACAGTAAACCTGAAGTGAAGCATCGGAATTTATAACTAGTGTCACAGGAATGGTTCAAGCATAGACAGTAAGAAGACCCATTCTTCTTGTACTTAAGTCGGCATTGTGCCTTTTGTATTTAATTCCGATGCAATTTACGTGTTTCATCGTCTATAAGAAGGTCAGAGGGATACAGTAAAACCTGAAGTGAAGCATCGAAATCTATAACTAGTGTCAAAGGAATGATTAAAAACCTAGACAGTAAGAAGAGTCAGTTTACTTGTACTTAAGTCGGCATTGGGCCTTTTGAATATAATTACGATGCAATTTCTGTGTTTCTTCGTCAATAAGAAGGTCTGAGGGATACAGTAAGACTGAAGGGAAGCATCGGAATCTATAACTAGTGTCACAGAAATGGTTTAAAACATAGTCAGTAAGAAGAGCCAGTCTTCTTGTACTTGTGTCGGCATTGTGCGTTTTGTATTTAATTCGGATGCTATTTATGTGTTTCTTCGTCAATAAGAAGGTCAGAGGGACACAGTAACCCTGAAGTGAAGCATCGGAATCTATAACTAGTGTCACAGGAATGGTTCAAAACATAGACAGTAAGAAGAGCCAGCCTTCTTGTACTTGGGTCGACATTGTGCCTTTTGTATTTAATTCGGATGCAACTTCTGTGTTTCATCGTCAATTAGAGCGTCAGACGGATGCAGTAAACCTGAAGTAAAGCATCGGAATCCATAACTAGTGTCACAGGAATGGTTCAAAACATAGACAGTAGGAAGAGTCAGTTTTTTTGCACATAAGTCACCAATGTGCCTTTTGTATTTAATTCCGATGCAATTTCTGTGTTTTATCGTCAATAAGAAGGTCACAGGGATACAGTAAACCTGAAGTGAGGTATCGGAATCTATAACTAGTGTCACAGGAATGGTTTAAATCATAGACAGTAAGAAGAGCCAATCTTCTTGTACTTGAGTCGGCATTGTGCCTTTTGTATTTAATTCCGATGCAATTTATGTGTTTCTTTGTTAATAAGAAGGTCAGAGGGATTCAGTAAACCTAAAGTCAACCATCGGAATCTATAACTAGTGTAACAGGAATGGTTCAAACATAGACAGTAAGAAGAGTCTGTCTTTTTGTACTTAAGTCGGCATTGTGACATTTGTATTTAATTACGATGCAATATCTGTGTTTCTTCGTCATTACGAATGTCAGAGGGATACAGTAAAACTGAAGTGAAGCATCGGAATCTATAACTAGTGTCACAGGAATTGTTCAAAACATAGACAGTTAGAAGACCCATTCTTCTTGTATTTAAGTCGGCATTGTGCCTTTTTTATTTAAGTCCGATGCAATTTCTGTGTTTCATCGTCAATAAGGAGGTCACAGGAATACAATAAACCCGAAGTGAAGCATCGGAATCTATAACTAGTGTCACAGGAATGGTTCAAAAGATAGGCAGTAGGAAGAGTCAGTCTTCGTGTACTTAATTCGGCATTGTGCCTTTTGTATTTAATTAAGATGCAATTTCCTTGTTTCATCGTCAATAGGAAGGTGAAAGGCATACAGTAAACCTGAAGTTAAGCATCGGAATCCATAACTAGTGTCACAGGAATAGTTCAAAACATAGACAGTAAGAAGAGTCAGTCTTTTTGTACTTAAGTCGGCATTGTGCCTTTTGTATATAATTCCGATGCAATTTCTGTGTTTCATCGTCAATAAGAAGCTCATAGGGATACAGTAAACCAGAAGTGAAACATCGGAATCATTAGGTAGTGTCACAGGTATGGTTCAAATCTTAGCCAGTTCGAAGAGTTAGTTTTCTTGTACTTAAGTCGGCATTGTGCCTTATGTATTTAATTCCGATGCAATTCCTATGTTTCATCGTCAATACGAAGGTCAGAGGGATACAGTAAACCTGAAGTGAAGCATCGGAATCTATAACTAGTGTCACAGGAATGGTTCAAACCATAGACAGTAAGATGAGTTAGTGTTCTTGTACTGAAGTCGGCATTGTGCCTTTTGTATTTAATTAAGATGCTATTTCTGTGTTTCATCGTCAATAATAAGGTCAGAGGGATACAGTAAACCTGAAGTGAGGCATCGGAATCTATAACTAGTGTCACAGGATTGGTTCAAACCATAGACAGTAAGGAGAGCCAGTGTTCCTGTACTGAAGTCGGCATTGTGCCTTTTGTATTTAATTAAGATGCAATTTATGTGTTTCATCGTCAATAATAAGGTCAGAGGGATACAGTAAACCTGAAGTGAAGCATCGGAATCTATAACTAGTGTCACAGAAATGGTTTAAATCATAGACAGTAAGAAGAGCCAGTCTTCTTGTACTTGAGTCGGCATTGTGCCTTTTGTATTTAATTCCGATGCAATTTATGTGTTTCTTTGTTAATACGAAGGTCAGAGGGATTCAGTAAACCTAAAGTCAAGCATCGGAATCTATAACTAGTGTAACAGGAATGGTTCAAACATAGACAGTAAGAAGAGTCAGTCTTTTTGTACTTAAGTCGGCATTGTGACATTTGTATTTAATTCCGATGCAATTTCTGTGTTTCATCGTCAATACGCAGGTCAGAGGGATACAGTAAACCTGAAGTGAAGCATCGGAATCTATAACGTGTCACAGAAATGATTCAAAACATAGACAGTAAGAAGGGTCAGTCTTCTTGTACTTAAGTCGGCATTGTGCCTTTTGTATTTAATTACGATGCAATATCTGTGTTTCTTAGTCATTACGAATGTCAGAGGGATACAGTAAAACTGAAGTGAAGCATCGGAATCTATAACTAGTGTCACAGAAATGGTTCAAAACATAGACAGTAAGAAGAGCCAGTCTTCTTGTACTTGAGTCAGCATTGTGCCTTTTGTATTTAATTAGGATGCAATTTCTGTGTTTCATCGTCAATAGGAAGGTCAGAGGGATACAGTAAACCTGAAGTGAAGCATCGAAATCTATAACTAGTGTCACAGGAATGGTTCAAAACATAGACAGTAAGAAGACCCATTCTTCTTGTACTTAAGTCGGCATTGTGCCTTTTGTATTTAATTCCGATGCAATTTACGTGTTTCATCGTGAATAAGAAGGTCAGAGGGATACAGTAAACCTGAAGTGAAGCATCGGAATCCATAACTAGTGTCACAGGAATGGTTCAAAACATAGACAATAAGAAGAGTCAGTTTTCTTGTACATAAGTCGGCATTGTGCCTTTTGTATTTAAGTCCCATGCAATTTCTGTGTTTCATCGTCAATAAGGAGGTCACAGGGATACAATAAACCCGAAGTGAAGCATCGGAATCTATAACTAGTGTCACAGGAATGGTTCAAATGATAGACAGTAGGAAGAGTCAGTCTTCGTGTACTTAATTCGGCATTGTGCCTTTTGTATTTAATTCCGATGCAATTTCTGTGTTTCATCGTCAATAGGAAGGTGAAAGGCATACAGTAAACCTGAAGTGAAGCATCGGAATCCATAACTAGTGTCACAGGAATGGTTCAAAACATAGACAGTAAGAAGAGTCAGTCTTTTTGTACTTAAGTCGGCATTGTGCCTTTTGTATATAATTCCGATGCAATTTCTGTGTTTCATTGTCAATAAGAAGGTCTGAGCGATACAGTAAACCCGGAGTGAAGCATCGGAATCTATAACTAGTGTCACAGGAATGGTTCAAAGCATAGATAGTAAGAAGACCCATTCTTCTTGTACTTAAGTCGGCATTGTGCCTTTTGTATTTAATTCCGATGCAATTTACGTGTTTCATCGTCAATAAGAAGGTCTGAGCGATACAGTAAACCCGGAGTGAAGCATCGGAATCTATAACTAGTGTCACAGGAATGGTTCAAAACATTGACAGTAAGAAGAGTCAGTTTTCTTGTACATAAGTCGGCATTGTGCCTTTTGTATTTAATTCCGATGCAATTTCTGTGTTTCATCGTCAATAAGAAGGTCCTAGGGATCCAGTAAACCTGAAGTGAAGTATCGGAATCTATAACTAGTGTCAAAGGAATGGTTAAAAACATAGACGGTAAGAAGAGTCAATTTTCTTGTACTTAAGTCGGCATTGGGCCTTTTGAATATAATTACGATCCAATTTCTGTGTTTCTTCGTCAATAAGAAGGTCTGAGGGATACAGTAAACCTGAAGAGAAGCATCGGAAGCTATAACTAGTGACACAGAAATGGTTTAAAACATAGTTAGCAAGAAGAGCCGGCCTTCTTGTACTTGCGTCGGCATTGTGCCTTTTGTATTTAATTAGGATGCAATATTTGTGTTTCATCGTCAATAAAAAGGTCAGAGGGATACAGTAAACCTGAAGTGAAGCATCGGAATTTATAACTAGTGTCACAGGAATGGTTCAAGCATAGACAGTAAGAAGACCCATTCTTCTTGTACTTAAGTCGGCATTGTGCCTTTTGTATTTAATTCCGATGCAATTTACGTGTTTCATCGTCTATAAGAAGGTCAGAGGGATACAGTAAAACCTGAAGTGAAGCATCGAAATCTATAACTAGTGTCAAAGGAATGATTAAAAACCTAGACAGTAAGAAGAGTCAGTTTACTTGTACTTAAGTCGGCATTGGGCCTTTTGAATATAATTACGATGCAATTTCTGTGTTTCTTCGTCAATAAGAAGGTCTGAGGGATACAGTAAGACTGAAGGGAAGCATCGGAATCTATAACTAGTGTCACAGAAATGGTTTAAAACATAGTCAGTAAGAAGAGCCAGTCTTCTTGTACTTGTGTCGGCATTGTGCGTTTTGTATTTAATTCGGATGCTATTTATGTGTTTCTTCGTCAATAAGAAGGTCAGAGGGACACAGTAACCCTGAAGTGAAGCATCGGAATCTATAACTAGTGTCACAGGAATGGTTCAAAACATAGACAGTAAGAAGAGCCAGCCTTCTTGTACTTGGGTCGACATTGTGCCTTTTGTATTTAATTCGGATGCAACTTCTGTGTTTCATCGTCAATTAGAGCGTCAGACGGATGCAGTAAACCTGAAGTAAAGCATCGGAATCCATAACTAGTGTCACAGGAATGGTTCAAAACATAGACAGTAGGAAGAGTCAGTTTTTTTGCACATAAGTCACCAATGTGCCTTTTGTATTTAATTCCGATGCAATTTCTGTGTTTTATCGTCAATAAGAAGGTCACAGGGATACAGTAAACCTGAAGTGAGGTATCGGAATCTATAACTAGTGTCACAGGAATGGTTTAAATCATAGACAGTAAGAAGAGCCAATCTTCTTGTACTTGAGTCGGCATTGTGCCTTTTGTATTTAATTCCGATGCAATTTATGTGTTTCTTTGTTAATAAGAAGGTCAGAGGGATTCAGTAAACCTAAAGTCAACCATCGGAATCTATAACTAGTGTAACAGGAATGGTTCAAACATAGACAGTAAGAAGAGTCTGTCTTTTTGTACTTAAGTCGGCATTGTGACATTTGTATTTAATTACGATGCAATATCTGTGTTTCTTCGTCATTACGAATGTCAGAGGGATACAGTAAAACTGAAGTGAAGCATCGGAATCTATAACTAGTGTCACAGGAATTGTTCAAAACATAGACAGTTAGAAGACCCATTCTTCTTGTATTTAAGTCGGCATTGTGCCTTTTTTATTTAAGTCCGATGCAATTTCTGTGTTTCATCGTCAATAAGGAGGTCACAGGAATACAATAAACCCGAAGTGAAGCATCGGAATCTATAACTAGTGTCACAGGAATGGTTCAAAAGATAGGCAGTAGGAAGAGTCAGTCTTCGTGTACTTAATTCGGCATTGTGCCTTTTGTATTTAATTAAGATGCAATTTCCTTGTTTCATCGTCAATAGGAAGGTGAAAGGCATACAGTAAACCTGAAGTTAAGCATCGGAATCCATAACTAGTGTCACAGGAATAGTTCAAAACATAGACAGTAAGAAGAGTCAGTCTTTTTGTACTTAAGTCGGCATTGTGCCTTTTGTATATAATTCCGATGCAATTTCTGTGTTTCATCGTCAATAAGAAGCTCATAGGGATACAGTAAACCAGAAGTGAAACATCGGAATCATTAGGTAGTGTCACAGGTATGGTTCAAATCTTAGCCAGTTCGAAGAGTTAGTTTTCTTGTACTTAAGTCGGCATTGTGCCTTATGTATTTAATTCCGATGCAATTCCTATGTTTCATCGTCAATACGAAGGTCAGAGGGATACAGTAAACCTGAAGTGAAGCATCGGAATCTATAACTAGTGTCACAGGAATGGTTCAAACCATAGACAGTAAGATGAGTTAGTGTTCTTGTACTGAAGTCGGCATTGTGCCTTTTGTATTTAATTAAGATGCTATTTCTGTGTTTCATCGTCAATAATAAGGTCAGAGGGATACAGTAAACCTGAAGTGAGGCATCGGAATCTATAACTAGTGTCACAGGATTGGTTCAAACCATAGACAGTAAGGAGAGCCAGTGTTCCTGTACTGAAGTCGGCATTGTGCCTTTTGTATTTAATTAAGATGCAATTTATGTGTTTCATCGTCAATAATAAGGTCAGAGGGATACAGTAAACCTGAAGTGAAGCATCGGAATCTATAACTAGTGTCACAGAAATGGTTTAAATCATAGACAGTAAGAAGAGCCAGTCTTCTTGTACTTGAGTCGGCATTGTGCCTTTTGTATTTAATTCCGATGCAATTTATGTGTTTCTTTGTTAATACGAAGGTCAGAGGGATTCAGTAAACCTAAAGTCAAGCATCGGAATCTATAACTAGTGTAACAGGAATGGTTCAAACATAGACAGTAAGAAGAGTCAGTCTTTTTGTACTTAAGTCGGCATTGTGACATTTGTATTTAATTCCGATGCAATTTCTGTGTTTCATCGTCAATACGCAGGTCAGAGGGATACAGTAAACCTGAAGTGAAGCATCGGAATCTATAACGTGTCACAGAAATGATTCAAAACATAGACAGTAAGAAGGGTCAGTCTTCTTGTACTTAAGTCGGCATTGTGCCTTTTGTATTTAATTACGATGCAATATCTGTGTTTCTTCGTCATTACGAATGTCAGAGGGATACAGTAAAACTGAAGTGAAGCATCGGAATCTATAACTAGTGTCACAGAAATGGTTCAAAACATAGACAGTAAGAAGAGCCAGTCTTCTTGTACTTGAGTCAGCATTGTGCCTTTTGTATTTAATTAGGATGCAATTTCTGTGTTTCATCGTCAATAGGAAGGTCAGAGGGATACAGTAAACCTGAAGTGAAGCATCGAAATCTATAACTAGTGTCACAGGAATGGTTCAAAACATAGACAGTAAGAAGACCCATTCTTCTTGTACTTAAGTCGGCATTGTGCCTTTTGTATTTAATTCCGATGCAATTTACGTGTTTCATCGTGAATAAGAAGGTCAGAGGGATACAGTAAACCTGAAGTGAAGCATCGGAATCCATAACTAGTGTCACAGGAATGGTTCAAAACATAGACAGTAAGAAGAGTCAGTTTTCTTGTACATAAGTCGGCATTGTGCCTTTTGTATTTAAGTCCCATGCAATTTCTGTGTTTCATCGTCAATAAGGAGGTCACAGGGATACAATAAACCCGAAGTGAAGCATCGGAATCTATAACTAGTGTCACAGGAATGGTTCAAATGATAGACAGTAGGAAGAGTCAGTCTTCGTGTACTTAATTCGGCATTGTGCCTTTTGTATTTAATTCCGATGCAATTTCTGTGTTTCATCGTCAATAGGAAGGTGAAAGGCATACAGTAAACCTGAAGTGAAGCATCGGAATCCATAACTAGTGTCACAGGAATGGTTCAAAACATAGACAGTAAGAAGAGTCAGTCTTTTTGTACTTAAGTCGGCATTGTGCCTTTTGTATATAATTCCGATGCAATTTCTGTGTTTCATTGTCAATAAGAAGCTCAAAGGGATACAGTAAACCTGAAGTGAAACATCGGAATCAATAGGTAGTGTCACAGGTATGGTTCAAATCATAGCCAGTTCGAAGAGTTAGTTTTCTTGTACCTAAGTCGGCATTGTGCCTTATGTATTTAATTCCGATGCAATTTCTGTGTGTCATCGTCAATAAGAAGGTCACAGGGATACAGTAAACCTGAAATGAAGCATCAGAATCTATAACTAGTGTCACAGGAATGGTTCAAAACATAAACAGTAAAACGAGTCAGCTTTCTTGTACTTAGGTCGGCATTGTGCCTTTTGTATTTAATTTCCATATAATTTACGTAATTCATCGTGAATAAGTAGGTCAGAGGGATACAGTAAACCTGAAGTGTGGCATCGGAATCTATAACTAGTGTCACAGGAATGGTTCAAACCATAGACAGTAAGATGAGTTAGTGTTCTTGTACTGAAGACGGCATTGTGCCTTTTGTATTTAATTCCGATGCAATTTCTGTGTTTCATCGTCAACAAGAAGGTCAGAGGGATACAGTAAACCTGAAGTGAAGCATCGGAATCTATAACCAGTGTCACAGGAATGGTTCAAAACATAGACAGTAAGAGAATCAGTCTTCTTGTACTTAAGTCGGCATTGTGCCTTTTGTATATATTTCCGATGCAATTTCTGTGTTTCATCGTCAATAAGAAGGTCAGCTGGACACAGTTACCTGAAGTGAATGATCAGAATCTATAACTAATGTCACCGGAATGGTAGAAAACATTGACAGTACGAAGAGTCAGTCTTCTTGTACTTAAGTCGGCATTGTGCCTTTTGTATTTAATTAAGATGCAATTTCTGTGTTTCATCGTCAATAAGGAGGTCAGAGGGATACAGTAAACCTGAAGTGAAGCATCGGAATCTATAACTAGTGTCACAGGAATGTTTCAAATCATAGACAGTAAGAAGAGTCAATCTTCTTGTACTTAAGTCGGCATTGTGCCTTTTGTTTTTAATTAAGATGCAATTTCTGTGTTTCATCATCAATAGGAAGGTGAAAGGGATACAGGAAACCTGAAGTGAAGCATCGGAATCTATAACTAGTGTCACAGGAATGGTTCAAAACATAGACAGTAAGAAGAGTCAGTCTTCTTGTACTTAAGTCGGCATTTTGCCTTTTGTATATAATTCCGATGCAATTTACGTGTTTCATCGTCAGTAAGAAGGTCAGAGGGATACAGTAAACCCGAAGGGAAGCATCGGAATAAATAACCAGTGTCACAGGAATGGTTCAAAACATAGACAGTAAGAAGAGTCAGTTTTCTTGTACATAAGTCGGCATTGTGCCTTTTGTATTTAATTCCGATGCAATTTCTGTTTTTCATCGTCACTAAGATGGTCACAGGGAACAGTAAACCTGAAGTGAAGTATCGGAATCTATACCTAGTGTCAAAGGAAAGGTTAAAAACATAGACAGTAACAAGAGTCAATTTTCTGGTACTTAAGTCGGCATTGGGCTTTTTGAATATAATTACGATGCAATTTCCGTGTTTCTTCGTACAGAAATGGTTTAAAACATAGTCAGTAAGAAGAGCCAGTCTTCTTGTACTTGTGTCGGCATTGTGCCTTTTGTATTTAATTAGGATGCAATTTCTGTGTTTCATCGTCAATAAGAAGGTCAGAGGGATACAGTAAACCTGAAGTGAAGCATCGGAATCTATAACTAGTGTCACAGAAATGGTTTAAAACACAGTCAGTAAGAAGAGCCAGTCTTCTTGTACTTGTGTCGGCATTGTGCCTTTTGTATTTAATTCCGATGCAATTTATGTGTTTCTTCGTCAGTAAGAAAGTCAGAGGGCCACAGTAAACCTGAAGTGAAGCATCGGAATCTATAACTAGTGTCACAGGAATGGTTAAAAACGTAGACAGTAGGAAGAGTCAGTCTTCTTGTACTTATTTCGGCATTGTGCCTTTTGTATTTATTTAAGATTTAATTTCTGTGTTTCATCGGCAATAGTAAGGTCAGTGGGATACAGTAAACCTGAAATGAAGCATCGGAATCTATAACTAGTATCACAGGAATGTTTCAAAACATAGACAGTAAGAAGAGTCAATCTTCTTGTACTTAAGTCGGCTTTGTGCCTTTTGTATTTAATTAAGATGCAATTTCTGTGTTTCATTGTCAACAGGAAGGTGAAAGGGATACAGTAAACCTGAAGTGAAGCATCGGAATCTATAACTAGTGTCACAGGAATGGTTCAAAGCATAGATAGTAAGAAGACCCATTCTTCTTGTACTTAAGTCGGCATTGTGCCTTTTGTATTTAATTCCGATGCAATTTACGTGTTTCATCGTCAATAAGAAGGTCTGAGCGATACAGTAAACCCGGAGTGAAGCATCGGAATCTATAACTAGTGTCACAGGAATGGTTCAAAACATTGACAGTAAGAAGAGTCAGTTTTCTTGTACATAAGTCGGCATTGTGCCTTTTGTATTTAATTCCGATGCAATTTCTGTGTTTCATCGTCAATAAGAAGGTCACAGGGATCCAGTAAACCTGAAGTGAAGTATCGGAATCTATAACTAGTGTCAAAGGAATGGTTAAAAACATAGACGGTAAGAAGAGTCAATTTTCTTGTACTTAAGTCGGCATTGGGCCTTTTGAATATAATTACGATCCAATTTCTGTGTTTCTTCGTCAATAAGAAGCTCTGAGGGATACAGTAAACCTGAAGAGAAGCATCGGAAGCTATAACTAGTGTCACAGAAATGGTTTAAAACATAGTTAGCAAGAAGAGCCAGCCTTCTTGTACTTGTGTCGGCATTGTGCCTTTTGTATTTAATTAGGATGCAATATTTGTGTTTCATCGTCAATAAAAAGGTCAGAGGGATACAGTAAACCTGAAGTGAAGCATCGGAATCTATAACTAGTGTCACAGGAATGGTTCAAACATAGACAGTAAGAAGACCCATTCTTCTTGTACTTAAGTCGGCATTGTGCCTTTTGTATTTAATTCCGATGCAATTTACGTGTTTCATCGTCTATAAGAAGGTCAGAGGGATACAGTAAAACCTGAAGTGAAGCATCGAAATCTATAACTAGTGTCAAAGGAATGATTAAAAACCTAGACAGTAAGAAGAGTCAGTTTACTTGTACTTAAGTCGGCATTGGGCCTTTTGAATATAATTACGATGCAATTTCTGTGTTTCTTCGTCAATAAGAAGGTCTGAGGGATACAGTAAGACTGAAGGGAAGCATCGGAATCTATAACTAGTGTCACAGAAATGGTTTAAAACATAGTCAGTAAGAAGAGCCAGTCTTCTTGTACTTGTGTCGGCATTGTGCCTTTTGTATTTAATTCCGGTGCTATTTATGTGTTTCTTCGTCAATAAGAAGGTCAGAGGGACACAGTAACCCTGAAGTGAAGCATCGGAATCTATAACTAGTGTCACAGGAATGGTTCAAAACATAGACAGTAAGAAGAGCCAGCCTTCTTGTACTTGGGTCGACATTGTGCCTTTTGTATTTAATTCGGATGCAACTTCTGTGTTTCATCGTCAATTAGAGCGTCAGACGGATGCAGTAAACCTGAAGTAAAGCATCGGAACCCATAACTAGTGTCACAGGAATGGTTCAAAACATAGACAGTAGGAAGAGTCAGTTTTTTTGTACATAAGTCACCAATGTGCCTTTTGTATTTAATTCCGATGCAATTTCTGTGTTTTATCGTCAATAAGAAGGTCACAGGGATACAGTAAACCTGAAGTGAGGTATCGGAATCTATAACTAGTGTCACAGGAATGGTTCAAACCATAGACAGTATGATGAGTTAGTGTTCTTGTACTGAAGACGGCATTGTGCCTTTTGTATATAATTCCGATGCAATTTCTGTTTTTCATCGTCAATAAGAAGCTCAGAGGGATACAGTAAACCTGAAGTGAAACATCGGAATCATTAGGTAGTGTCACAGGTATGGTTCAAATCTTAGCCAGTTCGAAGAGTTAGTTTTCTTGTACTTAAGTCGGCATTGTGCCTTATGTATTTAATTCCGATGCAATTCCTATGTTTCATCGTCAATACGAAGGTCAGAGGGATACAGTAAACCTGAAGTGAAGCATCGGAATCTATAACTAGTGTCACAGGAATGGTTCAAACCATAGACAGTAAGATGAGTTAGTGTTCTTGTACTGAAGTCGGCATTGTGCCTTTTGTATTTAATTAAGATGCTATTTCTGTGTTTCATCGTCTATAGGAAGGTCAGAGGGATACAGTAAACCTGAAGTGAAGCATCGGAATCTATAACTAGTGTCACAGGAATGGTTCAAACCATAGACAGTAAGGAGAGTCAGTGTTCCTGTACTGAAGTCGGCATTGTGCCTTTTGTATTTAATTAAGATGCAATTTATGTGTATCATCGTCAATAATAAGGTCAGAGGGATACAGTAAACCTGAAGTGAAGCATCGGAATCTATAACTAGTGTCACAGAAATGGTTTAAATCATAGACAGTAAGAAGAGCCAGTCTTCTTGTACTTGAGTCGGCATTGTGCCTTTTGTATTTAATTCCGATGCAATTTATGTGTTTCTTTGTTAATACGAAGGTCAGAGGGATTCAGTAAACCTAAAGTCAAGCATCGGAATCTATAACTAGTGTAACAGGAATGGTTCAAACATAGACATTAAGAAGAGTCAGTCTTTTTGTACTTAAGTCGGCATTGTGACATTTGTATTTAATTCCGATGCAATTTCTGTGTTTCATCGTCAATACGCAGGTCAGAGGGATACAGTAAACCTGAAGTGAAGCATCGGAATCTATAACGTGTCACAGAAATGATTCAAAACATAGACAGTAAGAAGGGTCAGTCTTCTTGTACTTAAGTTGGCATTGTGCCTTTTGTATTTAATTACGATGCAATATCTGTGTTTCTTCGTCATTACGAATGTCAGAGGGATACAGTAAAACTGAAGTGAAGCATCGGAATCTATAACTAGTGTCACAGAAATGGTTCAAAACATAGACAGTAAGAAGAGCCAGTCTTCTTGTACTTGAGTCAGCATTGTGCCTTTTGTATTTAATTAGGATGCAATTTCTGTGTTTCATCGTCAATAGGAAGGTCAGAGGGATACAGTAAACCTGAAGTGAAGCATCGAAATCTATAACTAGTGTCACAGGAATGGTTCAAAACATAGACAGTAAGAAGACCCATTCTTCTTGTACTTAAGTCGGCATTGTGCCTTTTGTATTTAATTCCGATGCAATTTACGTGTTTCATCGTGAATAAGAAGGTCAGAGGGATACAGTAAACCTGAAGTGAAGCATCGGAATCCATAACTAGTGTCACAGGAATGGTTCAAAACATAGACAGTAAGAAGAGTCAGTTTTCTTGTACATAAGTCGGCATTGTGCCTTTTGTATTTAAGTCCCATGCAATTTCTGTGTTTCATCGTCAATAAGGAGGTCACAGGGATACAATAAACCCGAAGTGAAGCATCGGAATCTATAACTAGTGTCACAGGAATGGTTCAAAAGATAGACAGTAGGAAGAGTCAGTCTTCGTGTACTTAATTCGGCATTGTGCCTTTTGTATTTAATTCCGATGCAATTTCTGTGTTTCATCGTCAATAGGAAGGTGAAGGGCATACAGTAAACCTGAAGTGAAGCATCGGAATCCATAACTAGTGTCACAGGAATGGTTCAAAACATAGACAGTAAGAAGAGTCAGTCTTTTTGTACTTAAGTCGGCATTGTGCCTTTTGTATATAATTCCGATGCAATTTCTGTGTTTCATCGTCAATAAGAAGCTCAGAGGGATACAGTAAACCTGAAGTGAAACATCGGAATCAATAGGTAGTGTCACAGGTATGGTTCAAATCATAGCCAGTTCGAAGAGTTAGTTTTCTTGTACCTAAGTCGGCATTGTGCCTTATGTATTTAATTCCGATGCAATTTCTGTGTTTTATCGTCAATAAGAAGCTCACAGGGATACAGTAAACCTGAAGTGAAGCGTCGGAATCTATAACTAGTGTCACAGGAATGGTTCAAAACATAGACAGTAAGAAGGGTCTGTCTTCTTGTACTTAAGTCGGCACTGTGCTATTTGTATTTAATTCCGTTGCAATATCTGTGTTTCATCGTCATTACGAAGGTCAGAGGGATACAGTTAACCTGAAGTGAAGCATCGGTATCTATCACTAGTGTCACAGGAATGGTTCAAAACATAGACAGTAGGAAGAGTTAGTCTCCTTGTACTTAAGTCGGCATTGTGCCTTTTCTATTTCATTCCGTTGCAATTTCTGTGTTTCATAGTCAATAAGAAGGTCAGAGAGATACAGTAAACCTGAGGTGAAACATCGGAATCTATAACTAGTGTCACAGGAATGGTTCAAAACATAGTCAGTAGGAAGAGTCAGTCTTCTTATTCTTAAGTCGGCATTGTGCCTTTTCTATTTAATTCCGATGCAAATTTCTGTCTTTCATCGTCAATAAGAACGTCAGAGGGATACAGTAAACCTGAAGTGAAGCATCGGAATCTATCACTAGTGTCACAGGAATGGTTCAAAACATAGACAGTAGGAAGAGTTAGTCTCCTTGTACTTAAGTCGGCATTGTGCCTTTTCTATTTAATTCCGATGCAATTTCTGTGTTTCATCGTCAATAAGAAATACGAGGGATACAGTAAACCTGAAGTGAGGCATCGGAATCTATAACTAGTGTCACGGGAATGGTTCAAAACATAGAAAGTAGGAAGAGGCAGTCTTCTTGTACTTTACTCGGCATTGTGCATTTTCTATTTAATTCCGTTGCACTTTCTGTGTTTCATCGTCAATAAGAAGGTCCTAGGGATACAGTAATCCTGAAATGAAGCATCGCAATCTGTAACTAGTGTCACAGGAATGGTTCAAAACACAGACAATAAGAAGAGTCAGTCTTCTTGTACTTAAGTCGGCATTGTGCCTTTTGTATTTAATTCCGATGCAATTTCAGTCTTTCATCGACATCAAGAAAGTCAGATCGATACAGTAAACCTGAAGTGAAGCATCGGAATCCATAACTAGTGTCACAGGAATGGTTCAAAGTATAGACAGTAGTAAGAGTCAGTCTTCTGGTACTTAAGTCGGCATTGTGCTTTTGTATTTAATTCCGATGCAACTTCTGTGTTTCATCGTCAATAAGAAGGTCAGAGGGATACAGTAAACGTGAAGTGAAGAATTGGATTCTATAACTAGTGTCACAGGAATGGTTCAAAAGCATAGAAAGTAGGAACAGTGAGTCTTCTTGTACTTAAGTCGGCATTGTGCCTTTTCTATTTTATTCCGATGCAATTACTGTGTTTCATCGTCAATAAGAAAGTCAGAGGGATACAGTAAACCTGAAGTAAGGCATCGGAATCTATAACTAGTGTCACAGGAATGGTTCAAAACATAGACAGTAGGAGGAGTCAGTCTTCTTGTACTTAACTCGGCATTGTGCCTTTTCTATTTAATTCTGTTGCACTTTCTGTGTTTCATCGTCAATAAGAAGGTCCAAGGGATACAGTAATCCTAAAATGAAGCATCGGATTCCATAACTAGTGTCACAGGAATGGTTCAAAGCATACACAGTAGGAAGAATCAGTTTACATGTACTTAAGTCGGCATTGTGCCTTTTGTATTTAATTCCGATGCAATTTCTTTGGTTCATCGTCAATAAGAAGGTCAGAGGGATACAGTAAACCTTAAGTCAAGCATCGGAATCTATAACTATTGTCACAGGAATGGCTCAAAACATAGTCAGTAATAAGAGTCAGTCTTCTTGTACTTAAGTCGATATTGTGCCTTTTCTATTTAATTCCCATGCAATTTCTGTGTCTCACCGTCATTAAGATGGTTAGAGGGATACAGTAAAGCTGAAGGGAAGCATCGTAATTTGTAAATAGCGTCACAGGCATGGGTCAAAACATAGACAGTAAGAAGAGTCAGTCTTCTTGTACTTAAGTCGGCATTGTGCCTTTTGTATTTTATACCGATGCAATTTCTGTGTTTCATCGTCAATACGAAGGTCCAAGGGATACAGTTAACCTGAAAGGAAGCATCGGAATCTATAACTAAGGTCGCAGGAATGTTTCAAAACATAGACAGTAGGAAGAATCAGCCTACATGTACTTAAGTCGGCATTGTGCCTTTTGTATTTAATACCGATGCAATTTCTGTGTTTCATCGTCAATAAGAAGGTTAGAGGGATACCGTAAACCTGAAGTGAAGCATCGGAATCTGTAAATAGCGTCACAGGCATGGTTCAAAACATAGACAGTAGGAAGAGGCAGTCTTCTTGTACTTAAGTCTGCATTGTGCCTTTTGTACTTAATTCCGATGCAATTTCTGTGTTTCATCTTCAATAACAAAGTCCAAGGGATACAGTAATACTTAAGTGAAGTATCGGAATCTATAACTAGTGTCACAGGAATGGTTCAAATCATAGACAGTAAGATGAGTCAGTCATCGAGTATTTAATTCCGATGCTATTTCTGTGTTTCATCGTCAAAAAGAAGGTCAGAGGGATACAGTAAACCTGACGTGAAGCATCGGAATCTATAACTAGTGTCACAGGAATGGTTCCAATCATAGTCGGTAAGAAGAGCCAGTCTTCTTGTACTTAAGTCGGCATTGTGCATTTTCTATTTAATTCCGATGAAATTTCTTAGTTTCATCGTCAATAAGAAGGTCCAAGGGATGCAGTAAACCTGAAGTGAAGCATCGGAATCTGTAACTAGCGTCACAGGAATGGTTCAAAACACAGACAATAAGAAGAGTCAGTCTTCTTGTCCTTAAGTCGGCTTTGTGCCTTTTGTATTTAATTCCGATGCAATTTCTGTCTTTTATCGACAACAAGACGGTCAGATCGATACAGTAAACCTGAAGAGAAGCATCAGAATCTATAACTAGTGTCACAGGAATGGTTCAAACCATAGTCAGTAAGAAGAGTCAGTCTACTTGTACTTAAGTCGGCATTGTGCCTTTTGTATTTAATTCCGATGCAATTTCTGTGTTTCATCTTCAATAACAAAGTCCAAGGGATACAGTACAACTGAAGTAAAGTTTCGGAATCTATAACTAGTGTCACAGGAATGGTTTAAATCATAGACAGTAAGATGAGTCAGTCTTCTAGTACTTAATTCAGCATTGTGCCTTTTCTATTTAATTCCGATGCAATTTCTGTGTTTCATCTTCAAAATGAAGGTCAGAGGGATACAGTAAACCTGAAGTTAAGCAGCGGATTCTATGACTAATGTCACAGGATTGGTTCAAAACATAGACAGTAGGAAGAGTCAGTCTCCTTGTACTTGAGTCGGCGTTGTGCCTTTTGTATTTAATTACGATGCAATTTCTGTGTTTCATCGTCAATAAGAAGATCAGAGGGATACAGTAAACCTGAAGTTAAGCATCGGAATCTATAACTAGTTTCACAGGAATGGTTCAAAACATAGACAGGAGGAAGAGTCAGGCTTCTTGTACTTAAGTCGGCATTGTGCCTTTTCCATTTAATTCCGATGCAATTTCTGTGTTTAATCGTCAACAAGAAGGTCAGAGGGATACAGTAAACCTGAAGTGAGCCATCGGAATCTATAACTAGTCACAGGAATGTTTCAAAACATAGACAGTAAGTAGAGTCAGTCTTCTTGTATTTGAGTTGGCATTGTGCCTTTTGTATTTAATTCCGATGCAATTTCTGTGTTTCATCGTCAATAATAAGGTCAGAGGGATACAGTAAACCTGAAGTGAAGCATCGGATTCTATAACTAGTCTCACAGGAATGGTTCAAAAGCATAGAAAGTAGGAAGAGTTAGTCTCCTTGTACTTAAGTCCGCATTGTGCCTTTTCTATTTAATTCCGATGCAATTTCTGTGATTCATCGTCAATAAGAAATCAGAGGGATACAGTAAACCTGAAGTGAGGCATCGGAATCTATATCTAGTGTCACAGGAATGGTTCAAAACATAGAAAGTAGGAAGAGTCAGTCTTCTTGTACTTAAGTCGGCATTGTGCCTTTTGTATTTAATTCCGATGCAATTTCTGTGTTTCATCGTCAATAAGAAGGTCAGAGTGATGCAGTAAACCTGAAGTGAAGCATCGGAATCTGTAACTAGCGTCACAGGAATGGGTCAAAACACAGACAATAAGAAGAGACAGTCTTCTTGTACTTAAGTCAGCATTGTGCCTTTTGTATTTAATTCCGATGCAATTTCTGTCTTTCATTGACAACAGGAAGGTCAGAGGGATGCAGTAATCCTGAAATGAAGCATCGGAATCTGTAACTAGCGTCACAGGAGTGGTTCAAAACACAGTCAATAAGAAGAGTCAGTCTTCTTGTACTTAAGTCGATATTGTATCTTTTCTATTTAATTCCAATGCAATTTCTGTGTTTCATCGTCAATAGGAAGGTCAGAGGGTAGCAGTAAACCTGAAGTGAAGCATCGGAATCTGTAACTAGCGTCACAGGAATGGTACAAAACACAGACAATAAGAAGAGTCAGTCTTCTTGTACTTAAGTCGGCATTGTGCATTTTGTATTTAATTCTGATGCAATTTCTGTCTTTCATCGACAACAAGATGGTCAAATCGATACAGTAAACCTGAAGTGAAGCATCGGAATCTATAACTAGTGTCACAGCAATGGTTCAAAGCATAGACAGTAGTAAGAGTCAGTCTTCTTGTACTTAAGTCGGCACTGTGCCTTTTCTATTTATTTCCGATGCAATTTCTGTGTTTCATCGTCATTAAGATGGTTAGAGGGATACAGTAAAGCTGAAGTGAAGCATCGGAATTTGTAAATAGCGTCACAGGCATTGGTCAAAACATAGACAGTAAGAAGAGTCAGTCTTCTTGTACGTAAGTCGGCATTGTGCCTTTTCTACTTAATTCCGATGCAATTTCTGTGTTTCATCATCAATAAGTAGGTCCAAATCATACAGTAAACCTGAAGTCAAGCATCGGAATCTATAACTAGTGTCACTGGAATGGTTCAAACCATAGACAGTAAGAAGAGTCAGTCTTCTTGTGCTTAAGTCGGCATTGTGCCTTTTGTATTTAATTCCGATGATATTTCTGTGTTTTATCGTCAATAAGAAGATCAGAGGGATACAGTAAACCTGAAGTGAAGCATCGGAATCTATAACTAGTGTCACAGGAATGGTTCAAAACATAGACAGTAAGGAGAGTCAGTCTTCTTGTACTTAATTCGGCATTGTGCCATTTGTATATAATTCCGATGCAATTTCTGTGTTTCATCGTCAATAAGAAGGTCAGAGGGATACAGTTAACCTGAAGTAAAGCATCGGAATCTATAACTAGTGTCACAGGAATGGTTCAAAACAGTTAGTAAGAAGAGTCAGTCTTCTTGTACTTTAGTCGGCATTGTGCCTTTTCTATTTAATTCCGATGCAATTTCTGTGATTCATCGTAAATAAGAACGTCCGAGGGATACAGTAAACCTGCAGTGAAACGTCGGAATCTATAATTAGTGTCACAGGAAAGATTCAAAACATAGGCAGTAGGAAGAGTCAGTCTTCTTGTACTTAAGTGGGCTTTGTGTCATTTTTATTTAATTCCGATGCACTTTCTGTGTTTCATCGTCAATAAGAAGGTCCAAGGGATACAGTTAACCTGAAAGGAA
The DNA here is from genome assembly GCF_021461385.2 of Schistocerca piceifrons. Lineage (NCBI taxonomy): Eukaryota > Metazoa > Arthropoda > Insecta > Orthoptera > Acrididae > Schistocerca > Schistocerca piceifrons. The sequence continues at coordinate 989,617,134 of NC_060149.1, forward strand.
GCATCGGAATCTATTACTAAGGTCACAGGAATGTTTCAAAACATAGACAGTAGGAAGAATCAGTCTACATGTACTTAAGTCGGCATTGTGCCTTTTGTATTTAGTTCCGATGCAATTTCTGTCTTTCATCGACAACAAGATGGTCAGAGGGATGCAGTAATCCTGAAATGAAGCATCGGAATCTGTAACTAGCGTCACAGGAGCGATTCAAAACACAGTCAATAAGAAGAGTCAGTCTTCTTGTACTTAAGTCGGCATTGTGCCTTTTGTATTTAATTCCGATGCAATTTCTGTCTTTCATCGACAACAAGATGGTCAGATCGATACAGTAAACCTGAAGTGAAGCATCGGAATCTATAACTAGTGTCACAGGAATGGTTCAAAGCATAGACAGGAGGAGGAGTCAGGCTTCTTGTACTTAAGTGGGCATTGTGCCTTTTCTGTGCAATTTCTGTGTTTAATCGTCAATAAGAAGGTCAGAGGGATACAGTAAACCTGAAGTGAGGCATCGGAATCTATAACTAGTGTCACAGGAACGGTTCAAAGCATAGACAGTAAGTAGAGTCAGTCTTCTTGTACTTGAGTCAGCATTGTGCCTTTTGTATTTAATTCCGATGCAATTTCTGTGTTTCATCCTCAATAAGAAGGTCAGAGGGATACAGTAAACCTGAAGTGAAGAATTGGATTCTATAACTAGGGTCACAGGAATGGTTCAAAAGCATAGAACGTAGGAAGAATGAATCTTCTTGTACTTTGTGCCTTTTCTATTTTATTCCGATGCAATTTCTGTGTTTCATCGACAATAAGAAAGTCAGAGGGATACAGTAAACCTGATGTAAGGCATCGGAATCTATAACTAGTGTCACAGGAATGGTTCAAAACATAGACAGTAGAAGAGTCAGTCTTCTTGTACTTAACTCGGCATTGTGCCTTTTCTATTTAATTCCGTTGCACTTTCTGTGTTTCATTGTCAATAAGAAGGTCCAAGGGATACAGTAATCCTGAAATTAAGTATCGGATTCTATAACTAGAGTCACAGGAATGGTTCAAAACATAGACCGTAGGAAGAGTCAGTCTACATGTACTTAGGTCGGCTTTGTGCCTTTTGTATTTAATTCAGATGCAATTTCTGTGTTTGATCGTCAATATGAAGGTTTAAGGGATACAGTAAACCTGAAGTCAAGCATCGGAATCTATAACTAGTGTCACAGGAATGCTTCAAAACATAGACAGTAAGACGGGTCAGTCTTCTTGTACTTAAGTCGGCATTGTGCCTTTTGTATTTTATACCGATGCAATTTCTGTGTATCATCGTCAATAAGAAGGTCAGAGGGATACAGTAAACCTGAAGTGAAGCATCGGAATCTATAACTAGTGTCACAGGAATGGTTCAAAACATAGACAGTAAGGAGAGTCAGTCTTCTTGTACTTAATTCGGCATTGTGCCATTTGTATATAATTCCGATGCAATTTCTGTGTTTCATCGTCAATAAGAAGGTCAGAGGGATACAGTAAACCTGAAGTAAAGCATCGGAATCTATAACTAGTGTCACAGGAATGGTTCAAAACAGTTAGTAAGAAGAGTCAGTCTTCTTGTACTTAAGTCGGCATTGTGCCTTTTCTATTTAATTCAGATGCAATTTCTGTGATTCTTCGTAAATAAGAACGTCCGAGGGATACAGTAAACCTGCAGTGAAACGTCGGAATCTATAATTAGTGTCACAGGAATGATTCAAAACGTAGGCAGTAGGAAGAGCCAGTCTTCTTGTACTTAAGTGGGCATTGTGTCATTTTTATTTAATTCCGATGCACTTTCTGTGTTTCATCGTCAATAAGAAGGTCCAAGGGATACAGTTAACCTGAAAGGAAGCATCGGAATCTATTACTAAGGTCACAGGAATGTTTCAAAACATAGACAGTCGGAAGAATCAGTCTACATGTACTTAAGTCGGCATTGTGCCTTTTGTATTTAGTTCCGATGCAATTTCTGTCTTTCATCGACAACAAGAAGGTCAGAGGGATGCAGTAATCCTGAAATGAAGCATCGGAATCTGTAACTAGCGTCACAGGAGTGGTTCAAAACACAGTCAATAAGAAGAGTAAGTCTTCTTGTACTTAAGTCGGCATTGTGCCTTTTGTATTTAATTCCGATGCAATTTCTGTCTTTCATCGACAACAAGAAGGTCAGATCGATACAGTAAACCTGAAGTGAAGCATCGGAATCTATAACTAGTGTCACAGGAATGGTTCAAAGCATAGACAGGAGGAGGAGTCAGGCTTCTTGTACTTAAGTGGGCATTGTGCCTTTTCTGTGCAATTTCTGTGTTTAATCGTCAATAAGAAGGTCAGAGGGATACAGTAAACCTGAAGTGAGGCATCGGAATCTATAACTAGTGTCACAGGTACGGTTCAAAACATAGACAGTAAGTAGAGTCAGTCTTCTTGTACTTAAGTCGGCACTGTGCCTTTTCTATTTATTTCCGATGCAATTTCTGTGTTTCATCGTCATTAAGATGGTTAGAGGGATACAGTAAAGCTGAAGTGAAGCATCGGAATTTGTAAATAGCGTCACAGGCATGGGTGAAAACATAGGCAGTAAGAAGAGTCAGTCTTCTTGTACGTAAGTCGGCATTGTGCCTTTTCTACTTAATTCCGATGCAATTTCTGTGTTTCATCAATAAGAAGGTCCAAATCATACAGTAAACCTGAAGTGAAGCATCGGAATCTATAACTAGTGTCACTGGAATGTTTCAAACCATAGACAGTAAGAAGAGTCAGTCTTCTTGTACTTAAGTCGGCATTGTGCCTTTTGTATTTAATTCCGATGATATTTCTGTGTTATATCGTCAATAAGAAGATCAGAGGGATACAGTAAACCTGAAGTCAAGCATCGGAATCTATAACTAGTGTCACAGGAATGGTTCAAAACATGGACAGTAAGACGGGTCAGTCTTCTTGTACTTAAGTCGGCATTGTGCCTTTTGTATTTTATACCGATGCAATTTCTGTGTTTCATCGTCAATAAGAAGGTCAGAGGGATACAGTAAACCTGAAGTGAAGCATCGGAATCTATAACTAGTGTCACAGGAATGGTTCAAAACATAGACAGTAAGGAGAGTCAGTGTTCTTGTACTTAATTCGGCATTGTGCCATTTGTATATAATTCCGATGCAATTTCTGTGTTTCATCGTCAATAAGAAGGTCAGAGGGATACAGTAAACTTGAAGTAAAGCATCGGAATCTATAACTAGTGTCACAGGAATGGTTCAAAACATAGACAGTAGGAAGAGTCAGTCTTCTTGTACTTAAGTCGGCATTGTGCCTTTTCTATTTAATTCCGTTGCACTTTCTGTGTTTCATCGTCAATAAGAAGGTCCAAGGGATACAGTAATCCTGAAATGAAGCATCGTATTCTATAACTAGTGTCACAGGAGTGTTTCAAAGCATAGACAGTAGGAAGAGTCAGTCTACATGTACTTAAGTCGGCATTGTGCCTTTTGTATTTAATTCCGATGCAATTTCTGTGTTTCGTCGTCAATAAGAAGGTTTAAGGGATACAGTAAACCTGAAGTGAATCATCGGAATCAATAACTAGTGTCACAGGAAGGGTTCAAAACATAGTCAGTAATAAGAGTCAGTCTTCTTGTACTTAAGTCGAAATTGTGCCTTTTCTATTTAATTCCGATGCAATTTCTGTGTTTCATCGTCAATAAGAAGGTCAGAGGGATGCAGTAAACCTGAAGTGAAGCATCGGAATCTGTAACTAGCGTCACAGGAATCGTTCAAAACACAGACAATAAGAAGAATCAGTCTTCTTGTACTTAAGTCGGCATTGTGCCTTTTGTATTTAATTCCGATGCAATTTCTGTCTATCATCGACAACGAGAAGGTCAGATCGATACAGTAAACCTGAAGTGAAGCATCGGAATCTATAACTAGTGTCACAGGAATGGTTCAAAGCATAGACAGTAGTAAGAGTCAGTCTTCTTGTACTGATGTCGGCACTGTGCTTTTTCTATTTAATTCCGATACAATTTTAGTGTTTCATCGTCAATAAGAACGTCCAAGGGATACAGTAAACCTGAAGTGAGGCATCGGAATCTATAACTAGTGTCACAGAAATGGTTCAAAACATAGACAGTAAGTAGAGTCAGTCTTCTTGTACTTGAGTCAGCATTGTGCCTTTTGTATTTAATTGCGATGCAATTTCTGTGTTTCATCGTCAATAAGAAGCTTCGGAATCTATAAGTGGTGTCACAGGAATGGTTCAAATCATAGTCAGTAAGAAGAGTCAGTCATCTTGTACTTAAGTCGGCACTGTGCTTTTTCTATTTAATTCCGATACAATTTCAGTGTTCCATCGTCAATAAGAACCTCCAAGAGATACAGTAAACCTGAAGTGAAGCATTGGAATCTATAACTAGTGTCACAGGAATGGTTCAAAACATAGACAGGAGGAAGAGTCAGTCTTCTTGTACTTTAGTCCTCATCGTGCCATTTCTCTTTCATTCTGATGCAATTTCTGTGTTTCATCGTCATTAAGAAGGTCAGAGGGATACAGAAAACCTGAAGTGAAGCATGGGAATCTGTAACTAGCGTCACAGGAATGGTTCAAAACATAGACAGTAAGAAGAGTCACTTTACTTGTACTGTAGTCGGCATTGTGCTTCTTCTATTTAATTCCGATGCAATATCTGTGTTTCATCGTCTATGAGAAGGTCAGAGGGATACATTGAACCTGAAGTGATGCATCGGAATCTATAACTAGCGTCACCGGAATGGTTCAAACATAGACAGTAAGGAGAGTCAGTCTTCTTGTACTTAAGTCGGCATTGTGCCATTTCTATATAATTCCGATGCAATTTCTGTGTTTCATCGTCAATAAGAAGGTCAGAGGGATACAGTAAACCTGAAGTGAAGCATCGGAAACTATAACTAGTGTCACAGGAATGCTTCAAAGCATAGACACTAAGAAAGGTCAGTCTTCTTGTACTTAAGTCGGCATTGTGCCTTTTGTATTTCATTCCTTCGCAATATCTGTGTTTCATCGTCAATAAGAAGGTCCGATGGATACAGTAAACCTGAAGTGAAGCATCGGAATCTATAACTAGTGTCACAGGAATGATTCAAAGCATAGACAGTCTTCTTGTACTTAAGTCGGCATTGTGCCTTTTCTATTTAATTCCGATGCACTTTCTGTGTTTCATCGTCAATAAGAATCTCCATGGGATACAGTAAACCTGAAGAGAAGCATCGGAATCTATAACTAGTGTCACAGGAATGCTTCAAAACATAGACAGTAAGAAGAGTCAGTCTTCTTGTACTTAAGTCGGCATTGTGCAGTATCAATTTAATTCCAATGCAATTACTGTGTTTCCATGTCAATGAGAAGGTCAGAGAGATACAGAAAACCTGAAGTGAAGCATCGGAATCTGTAACTAGCGTCACAGGAATGGTTCAAAACATAGACAGTACGAAGAGTCAGTCTTCTTGTACTTAAGTCGGCATTGTGCTTCTTCTATTTAATTCCGATACAATTTTAGTGTTTCATCGTCAATAAGAACGTCCAACGGATACAGTAAACCTGAAGTGAGGCATCGGAATCTATAACTAGAGTCACAGGAACGGTTCAAAACAGTTAGTAAGAAGAGTCAGTCTTCTTGTATTTAAGTCGGCATTGTGCCTTTTGTATTTAATTCCAATGCATTTGCTGTGTTTCATCGTCAATGAGAAGGTCCAAGGGATAATGTAGACCTGAAGTGAAGCATCGGAATCTATAACTAGTGTCACAGGAATGGTTCAAAACATAGTAAGTAGGGTCAGTCTTCTTGTACTTAAGTCGGCATTTTGCCTTTTCTAATTAATTCCGATGCAATTTCTGTATTTCGTCGCCAATAAGGTGGTCCAAAGGATACAGTATACCTGAAGTGAAGCATCGGAATCCATAACTAAAGTCACAGGAATCGTTCAAAACATAGACAGTAGCAAGAGCCAGTCTTCTTGTACTTAAGTCGGCATTGTGCCTTTTGTATTTAGTTCCGTTGCAATATCTGTGTTTCATCGTCAATATGAAGGTCCTAGGGATAGAGTAAACCTGATGTGAAGCATCAGAATCTATAACTAGTGTCACAGGAATGGTTCAAAATGCAGTCAATAAGAAGAGTCAGCTTTCTTGTACTTAAGTCGGCATTGTGCCTTTTGTATATAATTCCGATGCAATTTCTGTGTTTCATCGTCAATACGAAGGTCCAAGGGAGACAGTAGACCTGAAATGAAGCATCGGAATCTATAACTAGTGTCATAGGAATGGTTCAAAACATAGTCAGTAAGAAGAGTCAGTCTTCTTGTACTTAAGTTGGCATTGTGCCCTTTGTATTTAACTCCGATGCAAATTCTGCGTTTCATCGTCAATAAGTAGGTCAGAGGGATACAGTAAACCGGAAGTGAAGCATCGGAATCTATAACTAGTGTCACAGGACTGGTTCAATACAGTCAGTAAGAAGAGTCTGTCTTCTTGTACTTAAGTCGGCATTGTGCCTTTTCTATTTAATTCCGATGCAATTTCTGTGTTTCATCGTCAATAAGAAGGTCCAAAGGATACAGTAAACCTGAAGTGAAGCATCGGAATCTATAACTAGTGTCACAGGAATGGTTCAAAACATAGACAGTAAGAAGAGTCAGTCTTCTTGTACTTAAGGAAGCATCGTGCTTTTTGTATTTAGTTCCGATGCAATTTCTGTGATTCATCGTCAATAAGAAAGTCCTAGGCATAGGGTAAACCTGAAGCATCGGAATCTATAACTAGTGTCACAGGAATGGTTCAAAACATAGACAGTAGGAAGAGTCAGTCTTCTTGTACTTAAGTCGGCATTGTGCCTTTTGTATTTAATTCCGATGCAATTTCTGTGTTTCATCGTCAATACGAAGGTCCAAGGGATACAGTAAACCTGAAGTGAAGCATCGGAATCTATAACTAGTGTCACAGAAATGGTTCAAAACATAGTAAGTAGAGTCAGTCTTCTTGTACTTAAGTCGGCATTTTGCCTTTTCTAATCAATTCCGATGCAATTTCTGTATTTCGTCGCCAATAAGGTGGTCCAAAGGATACAGTATACCTGAAGTGAAGCATCGGAATCTATGACTAAAGTCACAGGAATCGTTCAAAACATAGACAGTAGGAAGAGCCAGTCTTCTTGTACTTAAGTCGGCATTGTGCCTTTTGTATTTAGTTCCGTTGCAATATCTGTGTTTCATCGTCAATATGAAGGTCCTAGGGATAGAGTAAACCTGAAGTGAAGCATCAGAATCTATAACTAGTGTCACAGAAATGGTTCAAAACGCAGTCAATAAGAAGAGTCAGCCTTCTTGTACTTAAGTCGGCATTGTGCCTTTTGTATTTAATTCCGATCCAATTTCTGTGTTTCATCGTCAATACGAAGGTCCAAGGGAGACAGTAGACCTGAAATGATGCATCGGAATCTATAACTAGTGTCATAGGAATGGTTCAAAACATAGTCAGTAAGAAGAGTCAGTCTTCTTGTACTTAAGTTGGCATTGTGCCCTTTGTATTTAATTCCGATGCAAATTCTGTGTTTCATCGTCAATAAGTAGGTCAGAGGGATACAGTAAACAGGAAGTGAAGCATCGGAATCTATAACTAGTGTCACAGGAATGGTTCAATACAGTCAGTAAGAAGAGTCAGTCTTCTTGTACTTAAGTCGGCATTGTGCCTTTTCTATTTAATTCCGATGCAATTTCTGTGTTTCATCGTCAATAAGAAGGTCCAAAGGATACAGTAGACCTGAAGTGAAGCATCGGAATCTATAACTAGTGTCACAGGAATGGTTCAAAACATAGACAGTAAGAAGAGTCAGTCTTCTTGTACTTAAGTCGGCATTTTGCCTTTTGTATTCATTTCCGATGCAATTTCTGTGTTTCATCGTAAATAAGAAGGTCAGAACGATACAGTAAACCTTAAGTGAAGCATCGGAATCTATAACTAGTGTCACAGAAATGGTTCAATACAGTCAGTAAGAAGATTCAGTCTTCTTGTACTTAAGTCGGCATTGTGCCTTTTCTATTTAATTCCGATGCAATTTCTGTGTTTCATCGTCAGTAAGAAGGTCCAAGGGATACAGTAAACCTGAAGTGAATCATCGTAATCTATAACTAGTGTCACAGGAATGGTGCAACTCATAGTCAGTACGAAGAGTCAGTCTTCTTGTACTTAAGTCGACATTTTGCCTTTTGTATTCATTTCCGATGCAATTTCTGTGTTTCATCGTAAATAAGAAGGTCAGAACGATACAGTAAACTTTAAGTGAAGCATCGGAATCTATAACTAGTGTCACAGGAATCGTTCAAAACATTGTCAGTAAGAAGAGTCGGACTTCTTGTACTTAAGTCGGCATTGTGCCTTTTCTATTTAATTCCAATGCAATATCTGTGTTTCATCGTCAATAAGTAGGTCAGAGGGATACAGTAAACCAGAAGTGAAGCATCGGAATCTATAACTAGTGTCACAGGAATGGTTCACAACTTAGTCAGTAAGAAGGGTCAGTCTTCTTGTACTTAAGTCGGCATTGTGACTTTTGTATTTAATTCCAATGCAATATCTGTGTTTCATCGTCAATAAGATAGTCAGAGGGATACAGTAAACCAGAAGTGAAGCATCTTGAATCTATAACTAGAGTCACAGGAACGGTTCAAAACAGTCAGCAAGAAGAGACAGTCTTCTTGTACTTAAGACGGCATTGTGCCTTTTGTATTTAATTCCAATGCATTTGCTGTGCTTCATCGTCAATGAGAAGGTCCAAGGGATACTGTAGACCTGAAGTGAAGCATTGGAATCTATAACTAGTGTCACAGGAATGGTTCAAAACATAGACAGTAAGAAGAGTCAGTCTTCTTGTACTTAAGTTGGCATTGTGCACTTTGTATTTAATTCCGATGCAAATTCTGTGTTTCATCATCAATAAGTAGGTCAGAGGGATACAGTAAACCGGAAGTGAAGCATCGGAATCCATAACTAGTGTCACAGGAATGGTTCAAAACAGTCAGTAAGAAGAGTAAGTCTTCTTGTACTTAAGTCGGCATTGTGCCTTTGCTATTTAATTCCGATGCAATTTCTGCTTTCCATCGTCAAAAAGAAGGTCAGGGGGATATAGTAAACCTGAAGTGAAGCATCGGAATCCATAACTAATGTCACAGGAATCACTCAAAACATAGACAGTAAGAAGAGTCAGTCTTCTTGTACTTAAGTCGGCATTGTGCCTTTTCTATTTAATTCCGATACAATTTCTGTTTTTCATCGTCAATATGAAGGTCAGAGGGATACAGTAAACCAGATGTGAAGCATCGGAATCTATAACTTGTGTCACAGCAATGGTTCAAAACATAGTCAGTAAGAAGAGTCAGTCTTCTTGTACTTAAGTCGGCATTGTTCCTTTTCTATTTAATTCCGATGCAATATCTGTGTTTCATCGTCAATAAGAAGGTCAGAGGGATACAGTAAACTTGAATTGAAGCATCGGACTCTATAACTAGTGTCACAGGAATGGTTCCAAATATACTCGGTAAGAAGAGTCAGTCTTCTTGTACTTACGTCGGCATTGTGCTTTTTCTATTTAATTCCGATGCAATTTCTGTGCTTCATCGTCAATAACAAAGTCCAAGGGATACAGTAAACCTGAAGTGAAGCATCGGAATCTATATCTAGTGTCACAGGAATGGTTCAAAACATAGACAGAAGTAAGAGTCAGTCTTCTTGTACTTAAGTCGTCATTGTGCCTTCTCTATTTAATTCCGATGCAATTTCTGTGTTTCATCGTCAATAAGAAGGTCAGAGGGATACAGTAAACCAGAAGTGAAGCATCGGAATATATAACTAGTGTCACAGGAATGGTACAAAACGTAGTCAGTAAAAGAGTCAGACTTCTTGTACTTAAGTCGGCATTGTGCCTTTTCAATTTACTTCCGATGCAATATCTGTGTTTCATCGTCATGAAGAAGGTCAGAGGGATACGGTAAACCTGAAGTGAAGCATCGGAATCTATAAATAGTGTCACAGGAATGGTTCCAAACATAGTCAGTAAGAAGAGTCAGTCTTCTTGCACTTAAGTCGTCATTGTGCCTTCTCTATTTAATTCCGATGCAATTTCTGTGTTTCATCATCAATAAGTAGGTCAGAGGGATACAGTAAACCGGAAGTGAAGCATCGTAATCTATAACTAGTGTCACAGGAATGGTGCAACTCATAGTCAGTACGAAGAGGCAGTCTTCTTGTACTTAAGTCGGCATTTTGCCTTTTGTATTTAATTCCGATGCAATTTCTGTGTTTCATCGTCAATAGAAGGTCAGAGAGATACCGTGAAATTGAAGTGAAGCATCGGAACCTATAACTACTGTCACAGGAATGGTTCAAAACATAGGCAGTAAGAAGGGTCAGTCTTCTTGTACTTAAGTCGGCATTGTGCCTTTTGTATTTAATTCCGATGCAATTTCTGTGTTTCATCGTCAATAAGAAGGTGCAACGGATCCAGTAAACCTGAAGTGAAGCATCGGAATCTATAACTAGTGTCACAGGAATGGTTCAAAACATAGACAGTAAGAAGAGTCAGTCTTCTTGTACTTAAGTCGGCATTGTGCCTTTTGTATTTAATTCCGATGCAATTTCTGTGTTTCATCGTCAATACGAAGGTCCAAGGGATACAGTAAACCTGAAGTGAAGCATCGGAATCTATAACTAGTGTCACAGGAATGGTTTAAAACGTAGTCAGTAAGAAGAGTCACTTTTCTTGTACTTACGTTGGCACTGTGCCTTTTGTATGTAATTCCGATGCAAATTCTGTGTTTCATCGTCAATAAGAAGGTCAGAGGGATACAGTAAACCGGAAGTGAAGCATCGGAATCCGTAACTAGTGTCACAGGAATGGTTCAAAGCAGTCAGTAAGAAGAGTCAGTTTTCTTGTACTTAAGTCGGCATTGTGCCTTTTCTATTTAATTCCGATGGAATTTCTGTGTTTCATCGTCAATAAGAAGGTCAAAGGGAAGCAGTTAACCTGAAGTGAAGCATCGGAATCTATAACTAGTGTCACAGGAATGGTTCAAACATAGACAGTAAGAAGAGTGAGTCTTCTTGTACTTAAGGCAGCATTGTTCTTTTTCTATTTCATTCCGATGTAATTTCTGTGTTTCATCGTCAAAAAGAAGGTCAGAGGGATACAGTAAACCTGAAGTGAAGCATCGGAATCTGTAACTAGTGTGACAGGAATGGTTGAAAACATAGACAGTTGGAAGAGTCAATCTTCTTGTACTTAAGTCGGCATTGTGCCTTTTCTATTTAATTCCGATGGAATTTCTGTGTTTCATCGTCAATAAGAAGGTCAAAGGGAAGCAGTTAACCTGAAGTGAAGCATCGGAACATATAACTAGTGTCTCAGGAATGTTACAAAACGTAGTCAGTAAGAAGAGTCAGACTTCTTGTACTTAAGTCGGCATTGTGCCTTTTCTATTTACTTCCGACGCAATATCTGTATTTCATCGTCATTAAGAAGGTCAGAGGGATACAGTAAACCTGCAGTGAAGCATCGGAATCTATAAATAGTGTCACAGGAATGGTTCCTAACATAGTCAGTAAGAAGAGTCAGTCTTCTTGTACTTAAGTCGGCATTGTGCCTTTTCTATTTAATTCCGATGCAATTTCTGTGTTTCATCGTCAGTAAGAAGGTCCAAGGGATACAGTAAACCTGAAGTGAATCATCGTAATCTATAACTAGTGTCACAGGAATGGTGCAACTCATAGTCAGTACGAAGAGTCAGTCTTCTTGTACTTAAGTCGGCATTTTGCCTTTTGTATTCCTTTCCGATGCAATTTCTGTGTTTCATCGTAAATAAGAAGGTCAGAACGATACAGTAAACCTTAAGTGAAGCATCGGAATCTATAACTAGTGTCACAGGTATCGTTCAAAACATAGACAGTAAGAAGAGTCAGTCTTCTTGTACTTAAGTCGGCATTGTGCCTTTTGTATTTAATTCCGATGCAATTTCTGTGTTTCATCGTCAATAAGAAGGTCAGATTAATAAAGTAACACTGAAGTGAAGCATCGGAATCTGTAACTAGAGTCACAGGAATGGTTCAAAGCATAGACAGTAAGAAGAGTCGGTCTTCTTGTACTTAAGTCGGCATTGTACGTTTTCTATTTATTTCCGATGCAATTTCTGTGTTTCATCGTCAACAAGAGGGTACAAGGGATACAGTAAACCTAAAGTGAAGCATCGGAATTTAAACCTAGTGTCACAGGAATGGTTCAAAACATAGACAGTAAGAAGACTCAGTCTTCTTGTACTTAAATCGGCATTGTGCCTTTTGTATTTAATTCCGATGCAATTTCTGTGTTTCATCGTCAATAAGAAGGTCAGATTAATAAAGTAACACTGAAGTGAAGCATCGGAATCTGTAACTAGAGTCACAGGAATGGTTCAAAGCATAGACAGTAAGAAGAGTCGGTCTTCTTGTACTTAAGTCGGCATTATGCCTGTTCTACTTATATCCGATGCAATTTCTTTGTTTCATCGTCAATAAGAAGGTCAGAACGATACAGTAAACCAGAAGTGAAGCATCGGAATCTATAACTAGTGTCACAGGAATGGTTCAAAACATTGTCAGTAAGAAGAGTCGGACTTCTTGTACTTAAGTCGGCATTGTGCCTTTTCTATTTAATTCCAATGCAATATCTGTGTTTCATCGTCAATAAGTAGGTCAGAGGGATACAGTAAACCAGAAGTGAAGCATCGGAATCTATAACTAGTGTCACAGGAATGGTTCACAACTTAGTCAGTAAGAAGGGTCAGTCTTCTTGTACTTAGTCGGAATTGTGACTTTTGTATTTAATTCCAATGCAATATCTGTGTTTCATCGTCAATAAGATAGTCAGAGGGATTCAGTAAACCAGAAGTGAAGCATCTTGAATCTATAACTAGAGTCACAGGAACGGTTCAAAACAGTCAGCAAGAAGAGACAGTCTTCTTGTACTTAAGACGGCATTGTGCCTTTTGTATTTAATTCCAATGCATTTGCTGTGCTTCATCGTCAATGAGAAGGTCCAAGGGATACTGTAGACCTGAAGTGAAGCATTGGAATCTATAACTAGTGTCACAGGAATGGTTCAAAACATAGACAGTAAGAAGAGTCAGTCTTCTTGTACTTAAGTTGGCATTGTGCACTTTGTATTTAATTCCGATGCAAATTCTGTGTTTCATCATCAATAAGTAGGTCAGAGGGGTACAGTAAACCGGAAGTGAAGCATCGGAATCCATAACTAGTGTCACAGGAATGGTTCAAAACAGTCAGTAAGAAGACTAAGTCTTCTTGTACTTAAGTCGGCATTGTGCCTTTGCTATTTAATTCCGATGCAATTTCTGCTTTCCATCGTCAAAAAGAAGGTCAGGGGGATACAGTAAACCTGAAGTGAAGCATCGGAATCCATAACGAATGTCACAGGAATCACTCAAAACATAGACAGTAAGAAGAGTCAGTCTTCTTGTACTTAAGTCGGCATTGTGCCTTTTCTATTTAATTCCGATACAATTTCTGTTTTTCATCGTCAATATGAAGGTCAGAGGGATACAGTAAACCAGATGTGAAGCATCGGAATCTATAACTTGTGTCACAGCAATGGTTCAAAACATATTCAGTAAGAAGAGTCAGTCTTCTTGTACTTAAGTCGGCATTGTTCCTTTTCTATTTAATTCCGATGCAATATCTGTGTTTCATCGTCAATAAGAAGGTCAGAGGGATACAGTAAACTTGAATTGAAGCATCGGAATCTATAACTAGTGTCACAGGAATGGTTCCAAATATACTCGGTAAGAAGAGTCAGTCTTCTTGTACTTACGTCGGCATTGTGCTTTTTCTATTTAATTCCGATTCAATTTCTGTGCTTCATCGTCAATAACAAAGTCCGAGGGATACAGTAATCCTGAAGTGAATCATCGTAATCTATAACTAGTGCCACAGGAATGTTTCAAAACATCGTCAGTATGTAGACTCAGTCTTCTTGTCCTTAAGTCGGCATTGTGCCTTTTGTATTTAATTCCGATGCAATATCTGTGTTTCATCGTCAATACGAAAGTCAGACGGATACAGTAAACCTGAAGTGAAGCATCGTAATCTATAACTAGTGTCACAGGAATGGTTCAAAACATATCAGTAAGAAGGGTCAGTCTTCTTGTACTTTAGTCGGCATTGTGCATTTTGTATTTTATTCCGATGCAATATCTGTGTTTCGTCGTCAATAAGAAGGTCAGAGGAATACAGTAAACCTGAAGTGGAGCATCGGAATCCATAATTTGTGTCACAGGAATGGTTCAAAACATAGTCAGTAAGAAGAGTCAGTCTTCTTGTACTTAAGTCGGCATTGTGCCTTTTGTATTTAATTCCGATGCAATTTCTGTGTTTCATCGTCAATACGAAGGTCCAAGGGATACAGTAAACCTGTAGTGAAGCATCGGAATCTATAACTAGTGTCACAGGAATGGTTCAAAACGCAGTCAGTAAGAAGGGTCAGTCTTCTTGTACTTAAGTTGGCACTGCGCCTTTTGTATATAATTCCGATGCAAATTCTGTGTTTCATCGTCAATACGAAGGTCAGAGGGATACAGTAAACCGGAAGTGAAGCATCGGAATTTATAACTAGTGTCACAGGAATGGTTTAAAGCAGTCAGTAAGAAGAGTCAGTCTTCTTGTACTTAAGTCGGCATTGTGCTTTTTCTATTTAATTCCGATGCAATTTCTGTGTTTCATCGTCAATAAGAAGGTCCAAGGGATGCTGTAAACCTGAAGTGAAGCATCGGAATCTATAACTAGTGTCACAGGAATGGTTCAAACATAGACAGTTAGAAGAGTCAGTCTTCTTGTACTTAAGGCAGCATTGTTCCTTTTCTATTAAATTCCGATGCAATTTCTGTATTTCATCGTCAAAACGAAGGTCAGAGGAATACAGTAAACCTGAAGTGAAGCATCGGAATCTATAACTAGTGTCACAGGAATGGTTGAAAACATCGTCAGTTGGAAGAGTCAATCTTCTTGTACTTAAGTCGGCATTGTGCCTTTTCTATTTAATTCCGATGCAATTTCCGTATTTCGTCGCCAATAAGATGGTCCAAAGGATACAGTAAACCTGAAGTAAAGCATCGGAATCTATAACTAATGTCACAGGCATCGTTCAAAACATAGACAGTAGTAAGAGTCATTCTTCTTGTACTTATGTCTTCATTGTGCCTTTTGTATTTAGTTCCGTTGCAATTTCTGTGATTCATCGTCAATAAGAAGGTCCTAGGGATAGGGTAATGGTGAAGTGAAGCATCGGAATCTATAACTAGTGTCACAGGAATGGTTCAAAACATAGTCAGTAAGAAGAGTCAGTCTTCTTGTACTTAAGGAAGCATTGTGCTTTTTGTATTTAGTTCCGATGCAATTTCTGTGATTCATCGTCAATAAGAAAGTCCTAGGCATAGGGTAAACCTGAAGCATCGGAATCTATAACTAGTGTCACAGGAATGGTTCAAAACATAGACATTAGGAAGAGTCAGTGTTCTTGTACTTAAGTCGGCATTTTGCCTTTTGTATTTAATTCCGATGCAATTTCTGTGTATCATCGTCAATAAGAAGGTGCAACGGATCCAGTAAACCTGAAGTGAAGCATCGGAATCTATAACTAGCGTCACAGAAATGGTTCAAAACATAGTAAGTAGAGTCAGTCTTCTTGTACTTAAGTCGGTATTTTGCCTTTTCTAATCAATTCCGATGCAATTTCTGTATTTCGTCGCCAATAAGGTGGTCCAAAGGATACAGTATACCTGAAGTGAAGCATCGGAATCTATGACTAAAGTCACAGGAATCGTTCAAAACATAGACAGTAGGAAGAGCCAGTCTTCTTGTACTTAAGTCGGCATTGTGCCTTTTGTATTTAGTTCCGTTGCAATATCTGTGTTTCATCGTCAATATGAAGGTCCTAGGGATAGAGTAAACCTGAAGTGAAGCATCAGAATCTATAACTAGTGTCACAGAAATGGTTCAAAACGCAGTCAATAAGAAGAGTCAGCCTTCTTGTACTTAAGTCGGCATTGTGCCTTTTGTATTTAATTCCGATCCAACTTCTGTGTTTCATCGTCAATACGAAGGTCCAAGGGAGACAGTAGACCTGAAATGATGCATCGGAATCTATAACTAGTGTCATAGGAATGGTTCAAAACATAGTCAGTAAGAAGAGTCAGTCTTCTTGTACTTAAGGAAGCATTGTGCTTTTTGTATTTAGTTCCGATGCAATTTCTGTGATTCATCGTCAATAAGAAAGTCCTAGGCATAGGGTAAACCTGAAGCATCGGAATCTATAACTAGTGTCACAGGAATGGTTCAAAACATAGACATTAGGAAGAGTCAGTCTTCTTGTACTTAAGTCGGCATTGTGCCTTTTGTATTTAATTCCGATGCAATTTCTGTGTTTCATCGTCAATACGAAGGTCCAATTGATACAGTAAACCTGAAGTGAAGCATCGGAATCTATAACTAGTGTCACAGGAATGGTTCAAAACGTAGTCAGTAAGAAGAGTCACTTTTCTTGTACTTAAGTTGGCACTGTGCCTTTTGTATGTAATTCCGATGCAAATTCTGTGTTTCATCGTCAATAAGAAGGTCAGAGGGATACAGTAAACCGGAAGTGAAGCATCGGAATCTATAACTAGTGTCACAGGAATGGTTCAAAGCAGTCAGTAAGAAGCGTCTGTCTTCTTGTACTTAAGTCGGCATTGTGCCTTTTCTATTTAATTCCGATGCAATTTCTGTGTTTCATCTTCAATAAGAAGGTCAAAGGGAAGCAGTAAACCTGAAGTGAAGCATCGGAATCTATAACTAGTGTCACAGGAATGGTTCAAACATAGACAGTAAGAAGAGTCAGTCTTCTTGTACTTAAGTCGGCATTGTGCCTTTTGTATTTAGTTCCGTTGCAATTTCTGTGCTTCATCGTCAATAAGAAGGTCCTAGGGATAGGGTAAACCTGAAGTGAAGCATCGGAATCTATAACTAGTGTCACAGGAATGGTTCAAAACGTAGACGGTAGGAAGAGTCAGTCTTCTTGTACTTAAGTCGGCATTGTGCCTTTTCTATTTAATTCCAATGCAATTTCTGTGTTTCATCGTCAATAAGAAGGTCAGATTAATACAGTAACCCTGATGTGAAGCATCGGAATCTGTAACTAGCGTCACAGGAATGGTTCAAAACATAGACAGTAACAAGAGTCGATCTTCTTGTACTTAAGTCGGCATTGTGCCTCTTCTATTTAATTCCGATGCAATTTCTATGTTTCATCGTCAACAAGAAGGTCCAAGGGATACAGTAAACCTGAAGTGAAGCATCGGAATCTATAACTAGTGTCACAGGAATGGTTCAAAACATAGACAGTAGTAAGAGTCAGTCTTCTTGTACTTAAGTCGTCATTGTGCCTTCGCTATTTAATTCCGATGCAATTTCTGTGTTTCATCGTCAATAAGAAGGTCAGAGGGATACAGTAAACCAGAAGTGAAGCATCGGAATATATAACTAGTGTCACAGGAATGGTACAAAACGTAGTCAGTAAAAGAGTCAGACTTCTTGTACTTAAGTCGGCATCGTGCCTTTTCTATTTACTTCCGATGCAATATCTGTGTTTCATCGTCATGAAGAAGGTCAGAGGGATACAGTAAACCTGAAGTGAAGCATCGGAACCTATAACTACTGTCACAGGAATGGTTCATAACATAGGCAGTAAGGAGGGTCAGTCTTCTTGTACTTAAGTCGGCATTGTGCCTTTTGTATTTAATTCCGATGCAATTTCTGTGTTTCATCGTCAATAAGACGGTCAGAACGATACAGTAAACCTGAAGTGAAGCATCGGAATCTATAACTAGTGTCACAGGAATGGTTCAAAACATAGACAGTAAGAAGAGTCAGTCTTCTTGTACTTAAGTCGGCATTGTGCCTTTTGTATTTAATTCCGATGCAATTTCTGTGTTTCATCGTCAATAAGAAGGTCAGATTAATAAAGTAACACTGAAGTGAAGCATCGGAATCTATAACTAGTGTCACAGGAATGGTTCACAACATAGACAGTAAGAAGGGTCAGTCTTCTTGTACTTAAGTCGGCATGCCTTTTGTATTTAATTCCGATGCAATTTCTGTGTTTAATCGTCAATAAGAAGGTGCAACGGATCCAGTAAACCTGAAGTGAAGCATCGGAATCTATAACTAGTGTCACAGGATTGGTTCAAAACATAGACAGTAAGAAGAGTCAGTCTTCTTGTACTTAAGTCGGCATTGTGCCTTTTGTATTTAATTCCAATGCAATATCTGTGTTTCATCGTCAATAAGATAGTCAGAGGGATAAAGTAAACCAGAAGTGAAGCATCGGAATCTATAACTAGTGTCACAGGAATGGTTCAAATCATAGATAGTGGAAAGCGTCAGTCTTCTTGTACTTAAGTCGGCATTGAACCTTTTCTATTTAATTCCGATGCAATTTCTGTATTTCGTCGCCGATAAGATGGTCCAAATGATCCAGTAAACCTGAAGTGAAGCATCGGAATCTATAACTAACGTCACAGGAATCGTTCAAAACATAGACAGTAGTAAGAGTCAGTCTTCTTGTACTTAAGTCGGCATTGTGCCTTTTGCATTTAGTTCCGATGCAATTTCTGTGATTCATCGTCAATAAGAAAGTCCTAGGCATAGGGTAAACCTGAAGTGAAGCATCGGAATCTATAACTAGTGTCACAGGAATGGTTCAAAACATAGACAGTAGTAAGAGTCAGTCTTCTTGTACTTAAGTCGTCATTGTGCCTTTTCTTTTTAAATCCGATGCAATTCCTGTGTTTCGTCGCCAATAAGAAGGTCCAAAGGATACAGTAAACCTGAAGTGAAGCATCGGAATCCATAACTAATGTCACAGGAATCGTTCAAATCATAGACAGTAGGAAGAGTCAGTCTTCTTGTACTTAAGTCGGCATTGTGCATTTTGTATTTAGTTTCGATGCAATTTCTGTGTTTCATCGTCAATAAGAAGGTCCAAGGGATACAGTAAACCTGAAACGCAGAATCGGGATCTATAACTAGTGTCACAGGAATGGTTCAAACATAGAAAGTGGAAAGATTCAGTCTACTTGTACTTAAGTCGGCATTGAGCCTTTTGTATTTATATCCCATGCAATATCTGTATTCATCGTCAATAAGAAAGTCAGAGGTATACAGTAAACCTGAAGTGAAGCATCGGAATCTATAACTAGTGTCACAGGAAAGGTTCAAAGCATAGTCAGTAAGAAGAGTCAGTCTTCTTGTACTTAAGTCGGCATTGTGCCTTTTGTATTTAATTCCGATGCAATTTCTGTGTTTCATCGTCAATAAGAAAGTCAGAGGGATACAGTGAACCTGAGGTGAAGCATCGGAAGCTATAACTAGTGTCACAGGAATGGTTCAAAGATAGACAGTAGGAAGAGTCAGTCTTCTTGTACTTAACTCGGCATTGTGCCTTTTCTATTTCATCCCGATGCAATTTCTGTGTTTGGCCGCCGATAAGAAGGTCCAAAGGATACAGTAAACCTGAAGTGAAGCATCGGAATCCATAACTAATGTCACAGGAATCGTTCAAAACGTAGACAGTAGGAACAGTCAGTCTTTTTGTACTTAAGTCGGCATTGTGCCTTTTGTATTTAGTTCCGATGCAATTTCTGTGTTTCATCGTCAATAAGAAGGTCCTAGGGTTACAGTAAACCTGAAGTGAAGCATCGAAATCTTCAACTAGTGTCACAGGTATGGAGCAAATAATAGTCCCTAAGGAGAGTCTGTCTTCTTGTACTTAAGTCGGCATTGTGCCTTTTCAATTTAATTCCGATGCAATTTCCGTGTTTCATCGTCAATAAGTAGGTCCAAGGGATACAGTAAACCTGAAGTGAAGCATCGGAATCTATAACTGGTGTCACAGGAAAGGATCAAGATATAGTCTGTAAGAAGAGTCAGTCTTCTTGTACTTAAGTCGGCATTGTGATTTTTCTATTTAATTCCGATACAATTTCTGTGTTTCGTCGCCAATAAGAGGGTCCAAGGGATACAGTAAACCTGACGTGAAGCATCGGAATCTATAACTAATGTCACAGGATTCGTTCAAAACATAGACAGTAGAAAGAGTCAGTCTTCTTGTACTTAAGTCGGCATTGTGCCTTTTCTATTTAATTCCGATGCAATTTCTGTGTTTCATCGTCAAAAAGTAGGTCCAAGGGATACAGTAAACCTGAAGTGAAGCATGGGAATCTATAACTACTGTCACAGGAAAGGATCAAGATATAGTCTGTAAGAAGAGTCAGTCTTCTTGTACTTAAGTCGGCATTGTGCTTTTTCTATTTAATTCCGATGCAATTTCTGTGTTTCATCGTCAAAACGAAGGTAAGGGGGATACAGTAAACCTGAAGTGAAGCATCGGAATCTACGACTAGTGTCACAGCAATGGTTCAAATCATAGTCAGTAAGAAGAGTCTGCCTTCTTGTACTTAAGTCGGCATTGTGCCTTTTGTATTTAGTTCCGTTGCAATTTCTGTGCTTCATCGTCAATAAGAAGGTCCTAGGGATAGGGTAAACCTGAAGTGAAGCATCGGAATCTATACTAGTGTCACAGGAATGGTTCAAAACATAGACGGTAGGAAGAGTCAGTCTTCTTGTACTTAAGTCGGCATTGTGCCTTTTCTATTTAATTCCAATGCAATTTCTGTGTTTCATCGTCAATAAGAAGGTCAGATTAATACAGTAACCCTGATGTGAAGCATCGGAATCTGTAACTAGCGTCACAGGAGTGGTTCAAAACATAGACAGTAACAAGAGTCGATCTTCTTGTACTTAAGTCGGCATTGTGCCTCTTCTATTTAATTCCGATGCAATTTCTGTGTTTCATCGTCAACAAGAAGGTCCAAGGGATACAGTAAACCTGAAGTGAAGCATCGGAATCTATAACTAGTGTCACAGGAATGGTTCAAAACATAGACAGTAGTAAGAGTCAGTCTTCTTGTACTTAAGTCGTCATTGTGCCTTCTCTATTTAATTTCGATGCAATTTCTGTGTTTCATCGTCAATAAGAAGGTCAGAGGGATACAGTAAACCAGAAGTGAAGCATCGGAACATATAACTAGTGTCACAGGAATGGTACAAAACGTAGTCAGTAAAAGAGTCAGACTTCTTGTACTTAAGTCGGCATCGTGCCTTTTCTATTTACTTCCGATGCAATATCTGTGTTTCATCGTCATGAAGAAGGTCAGAGGGATACAGTAAACCTGAAGTGAAGCATCGGAACCTATAACTACTGTCACAGGAATGGTTCAAAACATAGGCAGTAAGGAGGGTCAGTCTTCTTGTACTTAAGTCGGCATTGTGCCTTTTGTATTTAATTCCGATGCAATTTCTGTGTTTCATCGTCAATAAGAAGGTCAGAACGATACAGTGAACCTGAAGTGAAGCATCGGAATCTATAACTAGTGTCACAGGAATGGTTCAAAACATAGACAGTAAGAAGAGTCAGTCTTCTTGTACTTAAGTCGGCATTGTGCCTTTTGTATTTAATTCCGATGCAATTTCTGTGTTTCATCGTCAATAAGAAGGTCAGATTAATAAAGTAACACTGAAGTGAAGCATCGGAATCTATAACTAGTGTCACAGGAATGGTTCACAACATAGACAGTAAGAAGGGTCAGTCTTCTTGTACTTAAGTCGGCATTGTGCCTTTTGTATTTAATTCCGATGCAATTTCTGTGTTTAATCGTCAATAAGAAGGTGCAACGGATCCAGTAAACCTGAAGTGAAGCATCGGAATCTATAACTAGTGTCACAGGATTGGTTCAAAACATAGACAGTAAGAAGAGTCAGTCTTCTTGTACTTAAGTCGGCATTGTGCCTTTTGTATTTAATTCCAATGCAATATCTGTGTTTCATCGTCAATAAGATAGTCAGAGGGATACAGTAAACCAGAAGTGAAGCATCGGAATCTATAACTAGTGTCACAGGAATGGTTCAAATCATAGATAGTGGAAAGCGTCAGTCTTCTTGTACTTAAGTCGGCATTGAACTTTTTCTATTTAATTCCGATGCAATTTCTGTATTTCGTCGCCTATAAGATGGTCCAAATGATCCAGTAAACCTGAAGTGAAGCATCGGAATCTATAACTAACGTCACAGGAATCGTTCAAAACATAGACAGTAGTAAGAGTCAGTCTTCTTGTACTTAAGTCGGCATTGTGCCTTTTGCATTTAGTTCCGATGCAATTTCTGTGATTCATCGTCAATAAGAAAGTCCTAGGCATAGGGTAAACCTGAAGTGAAGCATCGGAATCTATAACTAGTGTCACAGGAATGGTTCAAAACATAGACAGTAGTAAGAGTCAGTCTTCTTGTACTTAAGTCGTCATTGAGCCTTTTCTTTTTAAATCCGATGCAATTCCTGTGTTTCGTCGCCAATAAGAAGGTCCAAAGGATACAGTAAACCTGAAGTGAAGCATCGGAATCCACAACTAATGTCACAGGAATCGTTCAAAACATAGACAGTAGGAAGAGTCAGTCATCTTGTACTTAAGTCGGCATTGTGCATTTTGTATTTAGTTTCGATGCAATTTCTGTGTTTCATCGTCAATAAGAAGGTCCAAGGGATACAGTAAACCTGAAACGCAGAATCGGGATCTATAACTAGTGTCACAGGAATGGTTCAAACATAGAAAGTGGAAAGATTCAGTCTACTTGTACTTAAGTCGGCATTGAGCCTTTTGTATTTATATCCCATGCAATATCTGTATTCATCGTCAATAAGAAAGTCAGAGGTATACAGTAAACCTGAAGTGAAGCATCGGAATCTATAACTAGTGTCACAGGAAAGGTTCAAAGCATAGTCAGTAAGAAGAGTCAGTCTTCTTGTACTTAAGTCGGCATTGTGCCTTTTGTATTTAATTCCGATGCAATTTCTGTGTTTCATCGTCAATAAGAAAGTCAGAGGGATACAGTGAACCTGAGGTGAAGCATCGGAAGCTATAACTAGTGTCACAGGAATGGTTCAAAGATAGACAGTAGGAAGAGTCAGTCTTCTTGTACTTAACTCGGCATTGTGCCTTTTCTATTTCATCCCGATGCAATTTCTGTGTTTGGCCGCCGATAAGAAGGTCCAAAGGATACAGTAAACCTGAAGTGAAGCATCGGAATCCATAACTAATGTCACAGGAATCGTTCAAAACGTAGACAGTAGGAACAGTCAGTCTTTTTGTACTTAAGTCGGCATTGTGCCTTTTGTATTTAGTTCCGATGCAATTTCTGTGTTTCATCGTCAATAAGAAGGTCCTAGGGTTACAGTAAACCTGAAGTGAAGCATCGGAATCTTCAACTAGTGTCACAGGTATGGAGCAAATAATAGTCCCTAAGGAGAGTCAGTCTTCTTGTACTTAAGTCGGCATTGTGCCTTTTCTATTTAATTCCGATGCAATTTCAGTGTTTCATCGTCAATATGAAAGTCCAAGCGATACAGTAAAGCTAAAGTGAATCATCGGAATCTATAACTAGTGTCACAGGAATGGTTCAGATCATAGTCAGTAAGAAGAGTCAATCTTATTGTATTTAAGTCGGCATTGTGCCTTTTGTATTCAATGCCGATTCAATTTCTGTGTTTCATCGTCAATAAGATGGTCAGAGGGATACGGTAAACCTGAAGTGAAGCATCGGAATCTAGAACTTTTGTCACAGGAATGGTTCAAAACATAGACAGTAAGAAGGGTCCGTCTTCTTGTACTTAAGTATTCACTGTGCCTTTTGTATTTAATTCCGATGCAATTTCTGTGTTTCATCGTCAATAAGAAGGACCAAGGTATACAATAAACCTGAAGTAAAGGATCGGAATCTATAACTAGTGTCACAGAAATAGTTCAAAACATAGACAGTAAGAAGAGTCAGTATTCTTGTACATAAGTCAGCATTGTGCCCTTTTCAATTTAATTCCGATGCAATTTCTGTGTTTTATCGTCAATACGAAAGTCAGAGAAATACAGTAAACCTGAAATGAAGCATCGGAATCTATAACTAGTGTCACAGGAATGGTTCAACACATAGTCAGTAAGAAGAGTCAGTCTTCTTGTACTTAAGTCGGCATTGTGCCTTTTGTATTTAATTTGGATGCAATTTCTGTTTTCATCGTCAATACGAAGGTCCAAGGTATACAGTAAACCTGAAGTGAATCGTCGTAATCTATAACTAGTGTCACAGGAATGGTTCAAATCATAGTTAGTACGAAGAGTCAGTCTTCTTGTACTTAAGTCGGCAATTTGCCTTTTGTATTTAATTCCGATGCAATTTCTCTGTTTCATCGTCAATACGAAGGTCCAAGGGATACAGTAAACCTGATGTGAAGCATCGGAATCTATAACTAGTGTCACAGGAATAGTTCAAAACATAGTCAGTGTGAAGAGTCAGTCTTCTTGTACTTAAGGAAGCATTGAGCCTTTTCTATTTAATTCCGATGCAATTTCTGTGTCTCATCGTCAAAAAGAAGGTCAGAATGATACAGCAAACCTGAAGTGAAGCATCGGAATCTATAACTAGTGTCACAGGAATGGTTCAAAACATAGACAGTAGGAAGAGTCATTCTTCTTGTACTTAAGTATGCATTGTACCTTTTCAATTTAATTCCGATGCATTTTCTGTGTTTCATCGTCAAAAAGAAGGTCAGGGGGAACAGTAATCCTGAAGTGAGACATCGGAATCTATAACTAGTGTCACAGGAATGGTTCAAAGCATAGATAGTAGAAAGAGTCAGTCTTCTTGTACTTAAGTCGGCATTGAGCCTTTTCTATTTCATTCCGATGCAATTTCTATGTATCATCGTCAATAAGAAGGTCTGAGGGATACAGTAAACATGAAGTGAAGCATCGGAATCTATAACTAGTGTCACACGAATGGATCAATACATAGACGGTAGGAAGAGTCAGTCTTCCTGTACATAAGTCGGCATTGTGCCTTTTCTGTTTAATTCCGATGCAATTTCTGTGTTTCATCGTCAATAAGAAGTTCAGAGGAATACAGTAAACCTGAAGTGAAGCATCGGTATCTATAACTAGTGTCACAGGAATGGTTCAAAACATAGACAGTAGTAAGAGTCAGTCTTCTTGTACTTAAGTCGTCATTGTGCCTTTTCTTTTTAAATCCGATGCAATTCCTGTGTTTCGTCGCCAATAAGAAGGTCCAAAGGATACAGTAAACCTGAAGTGAAGCATCGGAATCCATAACTAATGTCACAGGAATCGTTCCAAACATAGACAGTAGGAAGAGTCAGTCTTCTTGTACTTAAGTCGGCATTGTGCATTTTGTATTTAGTTTCGATGCAATTTCTGTGTTTCATCGTCAATAAGAAGGTCCAAGGGATACAGTAAACCTGAAACGCAGAATCGGGATCTATAACTAGTGTCACAGGAATGGTTCAAACATAGAAAGTGGAAAGATTCAGTCTACTTGTACTTAAGTCGGCATTGAGCCTTTTGTATTTATATCCCATGCAATATCTGTATTCATCGTCAATAAGAAAGTCAGAGGTATACAGTAAACCTGAAGTGAAGCATCGGAATCTATAACTAGTGTCACAGGAAAGGTTCAAAGCATAGTCAGTAAGAAGAGTCAGTCTTCTTGTACTTAAGTCGGCATTGTGCCTTTTGTATTTAATTCCGATGCAATTTCTGTGTTTCATCGTCAATAAGAAAGTCAGAGGGATACAGTGAACCTGAGGTGAAGCATCGGAAGCTATAACTAGTGTCACAGGAATGGTTCAAAGATAGACAGTAGGAAGAGTCAGTCTTCTTGTACTTAACTCGGCATTGTGCCTTTTCTATTTCATCCCGATGCAATTTCTGTGTTTGGCCGCCGATAAGAAGGTCCAAAGGATACAGTAAACCTGAAGTGAAGCATCGGAATCCATAACTAATGTCACAGGAATCGTTCAAAACGTAGACAGTAGGAACAGTCAGTCTTTTTGTACTTAAGTCGGCATTGTGCCTTTTGTATTTAGTTCCGATGCAATTTCTGTGTTTCATCGTCAATAAGAAGGTCCTAGGGTTACAGTAAACCTGAAGTGAAGCATCGGAATCTTCAACTAGTGTCACAGGTATGGAGCAAATAATAGTCCCTAAGGAGAGTCTGTCTTCTTGTACTTAAGTCGGCATTGTGCTTTTTCTATTTAATTCCGATGCAATTTCTGTGTTTCATCGTCAAAAAGAAGGTAAGGGAGATACAGTAAACCTGAAGTGAAGCATCGGAATCTATAACTAGTGTCACAGGAATGGTTCAAAACATAGACAGTAGGAAGACGTAGTCTTCTTGTACTTAAGTCGGCATTGTGATTTTTCTATTTAATTCCGATACAATTTCTGTGTTTCGTCGCCAATAAGAGGGTCCAAGGGATACAGTAAACCTGACGTGAAGCATCGGAATCTATAACTAATGTCACAGGATTCGTTCAAAACATAGACAGTAGAAAGAGTCAGTCTTCTTGTACTTAAGTCTGCATTGTGCCATTTGTATTTAGTTCCGATGCAATTTCTGTGTTTCATCGTCTAGAAGAAGGTCCTAGGGATACAGTAAACCTGAAGTGAAACATCAGAATCTTTAACTACTGTCACAGCAATGGATCAAGGTGTAGTCAGTAAGAAGAGTCAGTCTTCTTGTACTTAAGTCGGCATTAAGACTTTTGTATTTAATTCCGTTGCAATTTCTGTGATTCATCGTCAATATGAAGGTCCAAGGGATACAGTAAACCTGAAATGAAGCATCGGAATCTATAACTAGTGTCACAGGAATGGCTCTAAACATAGTCAGTAAGAAGAGTCAGTCTTCTTGTACTTAAGTCGGCATTGTGCCTTTTCTATTTAATTCCGATGCAATTTCAGTGTTTCATCGTCAATATGAAAGTCCAAGCGATACAGTAAAGCTGAAGTGAATCATCGGAATCTATAACTAGTGTCACAGGAATGGTTCAGATCATAGTCAGTAAGAAGAGTCAATCTTCTTGTATTTAAGTCGGCATTGTGCCTTTTGTATTCAATGCCGATTCAGTTTCTGTGTTTCATCGTCAATAAGATGGTCAGAGGGATACGGTAAACCTGAAGTGAAGCATCGGAATCTAGAACTTTTGTCACAGGAATGGTTCAAAACATAGACAGTAAGAAGGGTCCGTCTTCTTGTACTTAAGTATTCACTGTGCCTTTTGTATTTAATTCCGATGCAATTTCTGTGTTTCATCGTCAATAAGAAGGACCAAGGTATACAATAAACCTGAAGTAAAGGATCGGAATCTATAACTAGTGTCACAGAAATAGTTCAAAACATAGACAGTAAGAAGAGTCAGTATTCTTGTACATAAGTCAGCATTGTGCCCTTTTCAATTTAATTCCGATGCAATTTCTGTGTTTTATCGTCAATACGAAAGTCAGAGAAATACAGTAAACCTGAAATGAAGCATCGGAATCTATAACTAGTGTCACAGGAATGGTTCAACACATAGTCAGTAGAAGAGTCAGTCTTCTTGTACTTAAGTCGGCATTGTGCCTTTTGTATTTAATTTGGATGCAATTTCTGTTTTCATCGTCAATACGAAGGTCCAAGGGATACAGTAAACCTGAAGTGAATCGTCGTAATCTATAACTAGTGTCACAGGAATGGTTCAAATCATAGTTGGTACGAAGAGTCAGTCTTCTTGTACTTAAGTCGGCAATTTGCCTTTTGTATTTAATTCCGATGCAATTTCTGTGTTTCATCGTCAATACGAAGGTCCAAGGGATACAGTAAACCTGATGTGAAGCATCGGAATCTATAACTAGTGTCACAGGAATAGTTCAAAACATAGTCAGTGTGAAGAGTCAGTCTTCTTGTACTTAAGGAAGCATTGAGCCTTTTCTATTTAATTCCGATGCAATTTCTGTGTCTCATCGTCAAAAAGAAGGTCAGAATGATACAGCAAATCTGAAGTGAAGCATCGGAATCTATAACTAGTGTCACAGGAATGGTTCAAAACATAGACAGTAGGAAGAGTCATTCTTCTTGTACTTAAGTATGCATTGTACCTTTTCAATTTAATTCCGATGCATTTTCTGTGTTTCATCGTCAAAAAGAAGGTCAGGGGGATACAGTAAACATGAAGTGAAGCATCGGAATCTATAACTAGTGTCACACGAATGGATCAATACATAGACGGTAGGAAGAGTCAGTCTTCCTGTACATAAGTCGGCATTGTGCCTTTTCTGTTTAATTCCGATGCAATTTCTGTGTTTCATCGTCAATAAGAAGTTCAGAGGAATACAGTAAACCTGAAGTGAAGCATCGGTATCTATAACTAGTGTCACAGGAATGGTTCAAAACATAGACAGTAGGAAGAGTCAGACTTCTTTTACTTAAGTCGTCATTGTACCTTTTCTTTTTAATTCCGATGCAATTCCTGTGTTTCGTCGCCAATAAGAAAGTCCAAAGGATACAGTAAACCTGAAGTGAAGCATCGGAATCCATAACTAATGTCACAGGAATCGTTCAAAACATAGACAGTAGGAAGAGTCAGTCTTCTTGTACTTAAGTCGGCATTGTGCCTTTTGTATTTAATTCCGATGCAATTTCTGTGTTTCATCGTCAATAAGAAAGTCAGAGGGATACAGTGAACCTGAAGTGAAGCATCGGAAGCTATAACTAGTGTCACAGGAATGGTTCAAAGCATAGTCAGTACGAAGAGTCAGTCTTCTTGTACTTAACTCGGCATTGTGCCTTTTCTATTTCATCCCGATGCAATTTCTGTGTTTCGTCGCCAATAAGAAGGTCCAAAGGATACAGTAAACCTGAAGTGAAGCATCGGAATCCATAACTAATGTCACAGGTATCGTTCAAAACGTAGACAGTAGGAACAGTCAGTCTTCTTGTACTTAAGTCGGCATTGTGCCTTTTGTATTTAGTTCCGATGCGATTTTTGTGTTTCATCGTCAATAAGAAGGTCCTTGGGTTACAGTAAACCTGAAGTGAAGCATCGGAATCTTCAACTAGTGTCACAGGAATGGAGCAAATAATAGTCACTAAGGAGAGTCTGTCTTCTTGTACTTAAGTCGGCATTGTGCCTTTTCTATTTAATTCCGATGCAATTTCTGTGTTTCATCGTCAATAAGTAGGTCCAAGGGATACAGTAAACCTGAAGTAAAGCATCGGAATCTATAACTAGTGTCACAGGAAAGGATCAAGATATAGTCTGTAAGAAGAGTCAGTCTTCTTGTACTTAAGTCGGCATTGTGCTTTTTCAATTTAATTCCAATGCAATTTCTGTGTTTCATCGTCAAAAAGAAGGTATGGGGGATATAGTAAACCTGAAGTGAAGCATCGGGTTCTATAACTAGTGTCACAGGAATGGTTCAAAACGTAGACAGTAGGAAGACGTAGTCTTCTTGTACTTAAGTCGGCATTGTGATTTTTCTATTTAATTCCGATACAATTTCTGTGTTTCGTCAACAATAAGAGGGTCCAAGGGTTACAGTAAACCTGAAGTGAAGCATGGGAATCTATAACTACTGTCACAGGAAAGGATCAAGATATAGTCTGTAAGAAGAGTCAGTCTTCTTGTACTTAAGTCGGCATTGTGCTTTTTCTATTTAATTCCGATGCAATTTCTGTGTTTCATCGTCAAAAAGAAGGTAAGGGGGATACAGTAAACCTGAAGTGAAGCATCGGAATCTACGACTAGTGTCACTGCAATGGTTCAAATCATAGTCAGTAAGAAGAATCTGCCTTCTTATTCTTAAGTCGGCATTGTGCCTTTTGTATTTAATTCCGATGCAATTTCTGTGTTTCATCGTCAGTAAGAAGGTCCAAGGGATACAGTAAACCTGAATTGAAGCATCGGAATCCATAACTAGTGTCACAGGAATGGTTCAAATCATAGTCAGTAAGAAGAAACAGTCTTCTTGTACTTAAGTCGGCATTGTGCCATTTGTATTTAGTTCCGATGCAATTTCTGTGTTTCATCGTCTAGAAGAAGGTCCTAGGGATACAGTAAACCTGAAGTGAAACATCAGAATCTTTAACTACTGTCACAGCAATGGATCAACGTATAGTCAGTAAGAAGAGTCAGTCTTCTTGTACTTAAGTCGGCATTGTGCCTTTTCTATTTGATTCCGATGCAATTTCAGTGTTTCATCGTCAATAAGAAAGTCCAAGCGATACAGTAAAGCTGAAGTGAATCATCGGAATCTATAACTAGTGTCACAGGAATGGTTCAGATCATAGTCAGTAAGAAGAGTCAATCTTCTTGTATTTAAGTCGGCATTGTGCCTTTTGTATTCAATGCCGATTCAATTTCTGTGTTTCATCGTCAATAAGATGGTCAGAGGGATACGGTAAACCTGAAGTGAAGCATCGGAATCTAGAACTTTTGTCACAGGAATGGTTCAAAACATAGACAGTAAGAAGGGTCCGTCTTCTTGTACTTAAGTATTCACTGTGCCTTTTGTATTTAATTCCGATGCAATTTCTGTGTTTCATCGTCAATAAGAGGGACCAAGGTATACAGTAAACCTGAAGTAAAGGATCGGAATCTATAACTAGTGTCACAGGAATGGTTCAAAACATAGACAGTAAGAAGAGTCAGTATTCTTGTACATAAGTCAGCATTGTGCCCTTTTCAATTTAATTCCGATGCAATTTCTGTGTTTTATCGTCAATACGAAAGTCAGAGAAATACAGTAAACCTGAAATGAAGCATCGGAATCTATAACTATTGTCACAGGAATGGATCCAAACATAGTCAGTAAGAAGAGTCAGTCTTCTTGTACTTAAGTCGGCATTGTGCCTTTTGTATTTAATTCCGATGCAATTCCTGTGTTTCATCGTCAATAAGAAGGTCCAAGGGATACAGTAAACCTGATGTGGAGCATCGGAATCTATAACTAGTGTCACAGGAATGGTTCAAAACATAGACAGTCAGAAGAGTCAGTCTTCTTGTACTTAAGTCGGCATTGTGCCATTTGTATTTAGTTCCGATGCAATTTCTGTGTCTCATCGTCAATACGAAGGTCCGAGGGATACAGTAAACCTGAAATGAATCATCGGAATCTATAACTAGTGTCACACGAATGGATCAAAACCTACTCAGTGAGAAGAGTCAGTCTTCTTGTACTTAAGTCGGCATTGTGCCTTGTGTGTTTAATTCCGATGCATTTCCTGTGTTTCATGGTCAATAAGAAGGTCCAAGGGATACAGTAAACCTGATGTGGAGCATCGGAATTTATAACTAGTGTCACAGGAATGGTTCAAATCATAGACAGTAAGAAGAGTCAGTCTTCTTGTACTTAAGTCGGCATTGTGCCATTTGTATTTAGTTCCGATTCAAATTTCCGTGTTTCATCGTCATTAAGAAGGTCCTAGGGATACAGTAAACCTGAAGTGAAGCATCGGAATCTATAACTAGTGTCACAGGAATGGTTCAAAACATAGTCAGTGAGAAGAGTCAGTCTTCTTGTACTTAAGTCGGCATTGTGCCATTTGTATTTAGTTCCGATGCAATTTCTGTGTCTCATCGTCAATACGAAGGTCCGAGGGATACAGTAAACCTGAAATGAATCATCGGAATCTATAACTAGTGTCACACGAATGGTTCAAAACATACTCAGTGAGAAGAGTCAGTCTTCTTGTACTTAAGTCGGCATTGTGCCTTGTGTGTTTAATTCCGATGCATTTCCTGTGTTTCATGGTCAATAAGAAGGTCCAAGGGATACAGTAAACCTGAGTTGAAGCATCGGAATCCATAACTAGTGTCACAGGAATGGCTCCAAGCATAGCCAGTATGAAGAGTCAGTCTTCTTGTACTTAAGTCGGCATTGTGCTTTTTCTATTTAATTCCGATGCAATTTCTGTGTTTCATCGTCAAAAAGAAGGTAAGGGGGATACAGTAAACCTGAAGTGAAGCATCGGAATCTACGACTAGTGTCACAGCAATGGTTCAAATCATAGTAAGAAGAGTCTGCCTTCTTATACTTAAGTCGGCATTGTGCCTTTTGTATTTATATCCGATGCAATTTCTGTGTTTCATCGTCAATAAGAAGGTCAGAGGGAAACAGGAAACCTGAAGTGAAGCATCGGAATCTGTAACTAGTGTCACAGGAATGGTTCAAATCATAGTCAGTAAGAAGAAACAGTCTTCTTGTACTTAAGTCGGCATTGTGCCATTTGTATTTAGTTCCGATGCAATTTCTATGTTTCATCGTCTAGAAGAAGGTCCTAGGGATACAGTAAACCTGAAGTGAAACATCAGAATCTTTAACTACTGTCACAGCAATGGATCAACGTATAGTCAGTAAGAAGAGTCAGTCTTCTTGTACTTAAGTCGGCATTGTGCCCTTTTCAATTTAATTCCGATGCGATTACTGTGTTTCATCGTCAATACGAAAGTCAGAGGGTTACAGTAAACCTGAAATGAAGCATCGGAATCTATAACTAATGTCACAGGAATGGCTCCTAACATAGTCAGTAAGAAGAGTCAGTGTTCTTGGACTTAAGTCGGCATTGTGCCTTTTCTATTTAATTCCGATGCAATTTCAGTGTTTCATCGTCAATAAGAGGGTCCAAGGGATACAGTAAAGCTGAAGTGAAGCATCGGAATCTATAACTAGTGTCACAGGAATGGTTCAAACATAGTCAGTAAGAAGAGTCAATCTTCTTGTATTCTGCCTCTCGTACTCAATTCCGATTCAATTTCTGTGTTTCATTGTCAATACGATGGTCAGAGGGATACAGTAAACCTGAAGTGAAGCATCGGAATCTATAAGTAGTGTCACAGTAATGGTTCAAAACATAGACAGTAGGAATAGTCAGTCTTCTTGTACTTAAGTCGGCATTGTGCCTTATCTATTTAATTCCCATGCAATTTCTGTGTTTCGTCGCCAATACGAAGGTCCAAGGGATACAGTAAACCTGACGTGAAGCATCGGAATCTATAACTAATGTCATAGGATTCGATCAAATCATAGACAGTAGGAAGAGTCAGTCTTCTTGTACTTAAGTCGGCATTGATCCCTTTTCAATTGAATTCCGATGCAATTTTGTGTTTCATCGTCAATAAACAAGTCAGAGGGAGACAGTAAACCTGAAGTGAAGCATCGGAATCTCTAACTAGTGTAACAGGAATGGTTCAACACATAGTCAGTAAGAAGAGTTAGTCTGCCTGTACTTAAGTCGGCATTGAGCCTTTGTATTTAATTCCGATGCACTATCTGTGTTTCATCGTTGATATGAAGGTCAGAGGGATACAGTAAACCTGAAGTGAAACATCGGAATCTATAACTTTTGTCACAGGAATGGTTCAAAACATAGACAGTAATAAGGGTCCGTCTTCTTGTACTTAAGTATTCATTGTGCCTTTTGTATTTAATTCCGATGCAATTTCTGTGTTTCATCGTCAATAAGAAGGACCAAGGTATACAGTAAACCTGACGTAAAGCATCGGAATCTATAACTAGTGTCACAGGAATGGTTCAAAACATAGACAGTAGGAAGAGTCAGTATTCTTGTACTTAAGTTGGCATTGTGCCTTTTGTATTTAATTCCGATGCACTATCTGTGTGTCATCGTCAATAAGAAGGTCCAAGGGATACAGTAAATCTGAAATGAAGCATCGGAAATTATAACTGGTGTCAAATATAGACAGTAGGAAGATTCAGTCTACATGTACTTAATTCGCCATTGTGCCTTTTGTATTTATATCCAAAGCAGTTTCTGTGTTTCATCGTCAATAAGAAGGTCAGAGGGATACAGTAAACCTGAAGTGAAGCATCGGAATCTATAACTTTTGTCACAGGAATGGATCAAAACATTGACAGTAAGAAGGGTCCGTCTTCTTGTATTTAAGTATTCATTGTGCCTTTTGTATTTAATTCCGATGCAATTTCTGTGTTTCATCGTCAATAAGAAGGACCAAGGGATACAGTAAACCTGAAGTGAAGCATCGGAATCTATAACTAGTGTCACTGGAATGGTTCATACAACGTCAGTAAGAAGAGTCAATCTTCTAGTATTGAAGTCGGCAATGTGCCTTTTGTATTTAATTCCGATGCAATTTCTGTGTTTCATCGTCAATAAGAAGGTCCAAGGGATACAGTAAACATGAAATGGAGCATCGGAATCCATAACTAGTGTCACAGGAATGGTTCCAAACATAGACAGTGGGAAGAGTCAGTCTTCTTGTACTTAAGTCGGCATTGATCCCTTTTCAATTGAATTCCGATGCAATTTTGTGTTTCATCGTCAATAAACAAGTCAGAGGGAGACAGTAAACCTGAAGTGAAGCATCGGAATCTCTAACTAGTGTAACAGGAATGGTTCAACACATAGTCAGTAAGAAGAGTTAGTCTGCCTGTACTTAAGTCGGCATTGAGCCTTTGTATTTAATTCCGATGCACTATCTGTGTTTCATCGTTGATATGAAGGTCAGAGGGATACAGTAAACCTGAAGTGAAACATCGGAATCTATAACTTTTGTCACAGGAATGGTTCAAAACATAGACAGTAATAAGGGTCCGTCTTCTTGTACTTAAGTATTCATTGTGCCTTTTGTATTTAATTCCGATGCAATTTCTGTGTTTCATCGTCAATGAGAAGGACCAAGGGATACAGAAAACCTGAAGTGAAGCATCGGAATCTGTAACTAGCGTCACAGGAATGGTTCATATAAAGTCAGTAAGAAGAGTCAGTCTTCTAGTACTTAAGTCGGCAATGTGCCTTTTGTATTTAATTCAGATGCTATTTCAGTGTTTCTTCGTCAATACGAGGGTCCAAGGGATACAGTACAGCTGAAGTGAAGCATCGGAATCTGTAACTAGTGTCACAGGAATGGTACAAAGCATAGTCAGTAAGATGAGCGAATCTTCTTGTATTTAAGTCGGCATTGTGCCTTTTGTATTTAATTCAGATGCTATTTCAGTGTTTCTTCGTCAATACGAGGGTCCAAGGGACACAGTACAGCTGAAGTGAAGCATCGGAATCTGTAACTAGTGTCACAGGAATGGTACAAAACATAGTCAGTAAGAAGAGTGAATCTTCTTGTATTTAAGTCGGCATTGTGCCTTTTGAATTCAATTCCGATTCAATTTCTGTGTTTCATCGTCAATAAGATTGTCAGAGGGATACAGTAAACCTGAAGTGAAGCATCGGAATCTAGACCTTTTGTCACAGGAATGGTTCAAAACATAGACAGTAAGAAGAGTCAATCTTCTTGTATTTAAGTCGGCATTGTGTCTTTTGTATTCAATTCCGATGCAATTTCTGTGTTTCATCGTCAATAAGAAGGACCAAGGGATACAGTAAACCTGAAGTGAAGCATCGAAATCTATAACTAGTGTCACAGGAATGGTTCAAAACATAGACACTAAGAAGAGTCAGTCTTCTTGTACTTAAGTCGGCATTGTGCCCTTTTCAATTTTATTCCGATGCAATTACTGTGTTTCTTCGTCAATACGAAGGTCAGAGGGATACAGTAAACCTGAAATGAGGCATCGGAATCTATAACTAGTGTCACAGGAATGGCTCCAAACATAGTCAGTAAGAAGAGTCAGTCTTCTTGTACTTAAGTCGACATTGTGCCCTTTCTTTTTAATTCCGATGCAATTTCTGTGTTTCATCGTCAAAAAGAGGGTCAGAGGGATACAGTAAACCTGAAGTGAAGCATCGGAACCTATAAGTAGTGTCACAGGAATGGTTCAAAACATAGACAGTAGGAAGAGTCAGTATTCTTGTACTTAAGTTGGCATTGTGCCTTTTGTATTTAATTCCGATGCACTATCTGTGTGTCATCGTCAATAAGAAGGTCCAAGGGATACAGTAAATCTGAAATGAAGCATCGGAATTTATAATTAGTGTCACAGGAATGGTTCAAATATAGACAGTAGGAAGATTCAGTCTACATGTACTTAATTCGGCATTGTGCCTTTTGTATTTATATCCAAAGCAATTTCTGTGTTTCATCGTCAATTAGAAGGTCAGAGGGATACAGTAAACCTGAAGTGAAGCATCGGAATCTCTAACTAGTGTCACAGGAATGGTTCAAAACATAGACAGTAGGAAGAGTCAGTCTTCTTGTACATAAGTCGGCATTGTGCCTTTTCTATTTAATTCCGATGCAATTTCTGTGTTTCATCGTCTATAAGAAGGACCAAGGGATACAGTAAACCTGAAGTGAAGCATCGGAATCTATAACTAGTGTCACTGGAATGGTTCATACAACGTCAGTAAGAAGAGTCAATCTTCTAGTACTGAAGTCGGCAATGTGCCTTTTGTATTTCATTCAGATGCTATTTCTGTGTTTCATCGTCAATAAGAAGGTCAGAGGGACACAGTAAACCTGAAGTGAAGCATCGGAATCTATAACTAGTGTCACAGGGTTGGTTCAAACCACATACACTAAGAAGGGTCCATCGTCTTGTGCTTAAGTATTCATTGTGCCTCTTGTATTTAATTCCGATTCAATTTCTGTGTTTCATCGTCAATAAGAAGGATCAAGGTCTACAGTAAACCTGCAGTAAAACATCGGAATCTATAACTAGTGTCACAGGAATGGTTCAAAACATAGACAGTAATAAGGGTCCGTCTTCTTGTACTTAAGTATTCATTGTGCCTTTTGTATTTAATTCCGATGCAATTTCTGTGTTTCATCGTCAATAAGAAGGACCAAGGTATACAGTAAACCTGACGTAAAGCATCGGAATCTATAACTAGTGTCACAGGAATGGTTCAAAACATAGACAGTAGGAAGAGTCAGTATTCTTGTACTTAAGTTGGCATTGTGCCTTTTGTATTTAATTCCGATGCACTATCTGTGTGTCATCGTCAATAAGAAGGTCCAAGGGATACAGTAAATCTGAAATGAAGCATCGGAAATTATAACTGGTGTCAAATATAGACAGTAGGAAGATTCAGTCTACATGTACTTAATTCGCCATTGTGCCTTTTGTATTTATATCCAAAGCAGTTTCTGTGTTTCATCGTCAATAAGAAGGTCAGAGGGATACAGTAAACCTGAAGTGAAGCATCGGAATCTATAACTTTTGTCACAGGAATGGATCAAAACATTGACAGTAAGAAGGGTCCGTCTTCTTGTATTTAAGTATTCATTGTGCCTTTTGTATTTAATTCCGATGCAATTTCTGTGTTTCATCGTCAATAAGAAGGACCAAGGGATACAGTAAACCTGAAGTGAAGCATCGGAATCTATAACTAGTGTCACTGGAATGGTTCATACAACGTCAGTAAGAAGAGTCAATCTTCTAGTATTGAAGTCGGCAATGTGCCTTTTGTATTTAATTCCGATGCAATTTCTGTGTTTCATCGTCAATAAGAAGGTCCAAGGGATACAGTAAACATGAAATGGAGCATCGGAATCCATAACTAGTGTCACAGGAATGGTTCCAAACATAGACAGTGGGAAGAGTCAGTCTTCTTGTACTTAAGTCGGCATTGATCCCTTTTCAATTGAATTCCGATGCAATTTTGTGTTTCATCGTCAATAAACAAGTCAGAGGGAGACAGTAAACCTGAAGTGAAGCATCGGAATCTCTAACTAGTGTAACAGGAATGGTTCAACACATAGTCAGTAAGAAGAGTTAGTCTGCCTGTACTTAAGTCGGCATTGAGCCTTTGTATTTAATTCCGATGCACTATCTGTGTTTCATCGTTGATATGAAGGTCAGAGGGATACAGTAAACCTGAAGTGAAACATCGGAATCTATAACTTTTGTCACAGGAATGGTTCAAAACATAGACAGTAATAAGGGTCCGTCTTCTTGTACTTAAGTATTCATTGTGCCTTTTGTATTTAATTCCGATGCAATTTCTGTGTTTCATCGTCAATGAGAAGGACCAAGGGATACAGAAAACCTGAAGTGAAGCATCGGAATCTGTAACTAGCGTCACAGGAATGGTTCATATAAAGTCAGTAAGAAGAGTCAGTCTTCTAGTACTTAAGTCGGCAATGTGCCTTTTGTATTTAATTCAGATGCTATTTCAGTGTTTCTTCGTCAATACGAGGGTCCAAGGGATACAGTACAGCTGAAGTGAAGCATCGGAATCTGTAACTAGTGTCACAGGAATGGTACAAAGCATAGTCAGTAAGATGAGCGAATCTTCTTGTATTTAAGTCGGCATTGTGCCTTTTGTATTTAATTCAGATGCTATTTCAGTGTTTCTTCGTCAATACGAGGGTCCAAGGGACACAGTACAGCTGAAGTGAAGCATCGGAATCTGTAACTAGTGTCACAGGAATGGTACAAAACATAGTCAGTAAGAAGAGTGAATCTTCTTGTATTTAAGTCGGCATTGTGCCTTTTGAATTCAATTCCGATTCAATTTCTGTGTTTCATCGTCAATAAGATTGTCAGAGGGATACAGTAAACCTGAAGTGAAGCATCGGAATCTAGACCTTTTGTCACAGGAATGGTTCAAAACATAGACAGTAAGAAGAGTCAATCTTCTTGTATTTAAGTCGGCATTGTGTCTTTTGTATTCAATTCCGATGCAATTTCTGTGTTTCATCGTCAATAAGAAGGACCAAGGGATACAGTAAACCTGAAGTGAAGCATCGAAATCTATAACTAGTGTCACAGGAATGGTTCAAAACATAGACACTAAGAAGAGTCAGTCTTCTTGTACTTAAGTCGGCATTGTGCCCTTTTCAATTTTATTCCGATGCAATTACTGTGTTTCTTCGTCAATACGAAGGTCAGAGGGATACAGTAAACCTGAAATGAGGCATCGGAATCTATAACTAGTGTCACAGGAATGGCTCCAAACATAGTCAGTAAGAAGAGTCAGTCTTCTTGTACTTAAGTCGACATTGTGCCCTTTCTTTTTAATTCCGATGCAATTTCTGTGTTTCATCGTCAAAAAGAGGGTCAGAGGGATACAGTAAACCTGAAGTGAAGCATCGGAACCTATAAGTAGTGTCACAGGAATGGTTCAAAACATAGACAGTAGGAAGAGTCAGTATTCTTGTACTTAAGTTGGCATTGTGCCTTTTGTATTTAATTCCGATGCACTATCTGTGTGTCATCGTCAATAAGAAGGTCCAAGGGATACAGTAAATCTGAAATGAAGCATCGGAATTTATAATTAGTGTCACAGGAATGGTTCAAATATAGACAGTAGGAAGATTCAGTCTACATGTACTTAATTCGGCATTGTGCCTTTTGTATTTATATCCAAAGCAATTTCTGTGTTTCATCGTCAATTAGAAGGTCAGAGGGATACAGTAAACCTGAAGTGAAGCATCGGAATCTCTAACTAGTGTCACAGGAATGGTTCAAAACATAGACAGTAGGAAGAGTCAGTCTTCTTGTACATAAGTCGGCATTGTGCCTTTTCTATTTAATTCCGATGCAATTTCTGTGTTTCATCGTCTATAAGAAGGACCAAGGGATACAGTAAACCTGAAGTGAAGCATCGGAATCTATAACTAGTGTCACTGGAATGGTTCATACAACGTCAGTAAGAAGAGTCAATCTTCTAGTACTGAAGTCGGCAATGTGCCTTTTGTATTTCATTCAGATGCTATTTCTGTGTTTCATCGTCAATAAGAAGGTCAGAGGGACACAGTAAACCTGAAGTGAAGCATCGGAATCTATAACTAGTGTCACAGGGTTGGTTCAAACCACATACACTAAGAAGGGTCCATCGTCTTGTGCTTAAGTATTCATTGTGCCTCTTGTATTTAATTCCGATTCAATTTCTGTGTTTCATCGTCAATAAGAAGGATCAAGGTCTACAGTAAACCTGCAGTAAAACATCGGAATCTATAACTAGTGTCACAGGAATGGTTCAAAACATAGACAGTAAGAAGAGTCAATCTTCTTGTACTTAAGTCGGCATTGTGCCCTTTTCAATTTAATTCCGATGCGATTACTGTGTTTCATCGTCAATACGAAGGTCAGAGGGTTACAGTAAACCTGAAATGAAGCATCGGAATCTATAACCAATGTCACAGGAATGGCTCCAAACATATTCAGTAAGAAGAGTCAGTGTTCTTGGACTTAAGTCGGCATTGTGCCTTTTCTGTTTAATTCCGATGCAATTTCAGTGTTTCATCGTCAATAAGAGGGTCCAAGGGATACAGTAAAGCTGAAGTGAAGCATCGGAATCTATAACTAGTGTCACAGGAATGGTTCAAACATAGTCAGTAAGAAGAGTCATACTTCTTGTATTCTGCCTCTTGTACTCAATTCCGATTCAATTTCTGTGTTTCATTGTCAATACGATGGTCAGAGGGATACAGTAAACCTGAAGTGAAGCATCGGAATCTATAACTAGTGTCACAGGTATGGATCAAGATATGGTCAGTAAGAAGAGGCAGTCTTCTTGTACTTAAGTCGACATTGTGCCTTTTCTATTTAATTCCGATGCAATTCCTGCGTTTCATCGTCAAAAAGAAGGTCAGAGGGATACAGTAAACCTGAAGTGAAGCATCGGAATCTATAAGTAGTGTCACAGTAATGGTTCAAAACATAGACAGTAGGAAGAGTCAGTCTTCTTGTACTTAAGTCGGCATTGTGCCTTATCTATTTAATTCCCATGCAATTTCTGTGTTTCGTCGCCAATACGAAGGTCCAAGGGATACAGTAAACCTGACGTGAAGCATCGGAATCTATAACTAATGTCATAGGATTCGATCAAATCATAGACAGTAGGAAGAGTCAGTCTTCTT
Source organism: Schistocerca piceifrons (assembly GCF_021461385.2). Classification (NCBI taxonomy): domain Eukaryota; kingdom Metazoa; phylum Arthropoda; class Insecta; order Orthoptera; family Acrididae; genus Schistocerca; species Schistocerca piceifrons. The sequence goes on from NC_060149.1 coordinate 989,657,924, forward strand.
GTACTTAAGTTGGCATTGTGCCTTTTGTATTTAATTCCGATGCACTATCTGTGTGTCATCGTCAATAAGAAGTTCCAAGGGATACAGTAAACCTGAAATGAAGCATCGGAATCTCTAACTAATGTAACAGGAATGGTTCATCACATAGTAAGAAGAGTCTGTCTGCTTGTACTTAAGACGGCATTGTGCCTTTTCTATTTAATTCCGATGCAATTTCTGTGTTTCATCGTCAATAAGAAGGTCCAAGGGATACAGTAAACATGAAGTGGAGCATCGGAATCCATAACTAGTGTCACAGGAATGGTTCCAAACATAGACAGTAGGAAGAGTCAGTCTTCTTGTACTTAAGTCGGCATTGATCCCTTTTCAATTGAATTCCGATGCAATTTTGTGTTTCATCGTCAATAAACAAGTCAGAGGGATACAGTAAACCTGAAGTGAAGCATCGGAATCTCTAACTAGTGTAACAGGAATGGTTCAACACATAGTCAGTAAGAAGAGTCAGTCTGCCTGTACTTAAGTCGGCATTGTGCCTTTGTATTTAATTCCGATGCACTATCTGTGATTCATCGTTGATATGAAGGTCAGAGGGATACAGTAAACCTGAAGTGAAACATCGGAATCTATAACATTTGTCACAGGAATGGTTCAAAACATAGACAGTAATAAGGGTCCGTCTTCTTGTACTTAAGGGGATACGGAATCGGATTTTGGGTTAAAAAATCGAATTTTTTTTTATTGGCGTATTATATTCTGCCATGTTTCCTCTTTAAAATGACGTATCATACATAGCTCTACTACAATTATAACTATTTTATTTTTATATATTTGTGAGATCGGGTATTGCGCTTTAGTTATACACGTCTCTCGTGGCTGACCATGAACTTTTTGGCAGTACCTTTAAAGTGACATGAATTCAAATATCCCGGTTTCCAGCGACTATTTATACACTAGTTGCCCGAAAATGTTTCTCTCTGGTTTCCTCAAGTTACTCTTTGACTTTGTGGCGGGACTGTTTTGTAAACAGTGTGATATAAGAAAGTAGTTGTTGTTGAGTTATTTCGTATTTAGTGCTTCATTTTTCGCAGTGAAAATGCCTAGAGCTAAAGCAAAAGTATTTAAAAAGCGTGTGAACTGGCAAAAGAAAAGAAATAATGATTCATTAGCAAAGCAAAGCAGTTCATCATCATCACTGTTGGAAAATGTGAATCCACTTATTACTGATTTGCCGAACGAACTTACACCAAATGAAAACAGTGCTTCTCATAAAAAACTAAGAGATTTGGAAGAGGAATATAATTTACTTGATAGAGGGAATGAAGTTTTTGAACTCATTGATACGAATATATTGTGTGAAGCTCTTGAAAACAGTTTGTGCTGCAAAAAATGTCATGGAAACGTTTCTCTGAAAGTAGAATCCCATGTTGGCCTGGCTGCCCAGTTTAATTTAATATGCAGTGTTTGTAAATACAGCTGTAAGTTTCCAAGTTCGGTTTCAGTAACTGTAAATAATGGATACAAGAAAACTGAACTTTATAGTGTAAATATTAGGTTAGTTTATGGATTGCGAGCAATTGGTAAGGGCAAAGCAGCTGGTGATATGCTATGTGGTGTTCTAAATCTTCCAAGTGCACCTTCAAAGTTTGAAGCTTACAATTATGTACTAGGATCTGCAGTTGAAGATGTAGCACAGAAGTCAATGCAGGTTGCTGTGGAAGAAGCAGTGGAAGAAAATGACGGCAGTCGTGACCTCACAGTGGCGTTTGATGGCACGTGGCAGAAAAGGGGCCACACCTCCAACAATGGTGTTGTAACAGCAACTAGTGTTGATACTGGCAAGGTTATTGATGTTGCAATAATGTCTAAATACTGTAGGTGCACAGGCAGGCTGAAAAATGAACACAGTGATGACTGTATTGCTAATTATTATGGTAGTAGTGGTGGCATGGAGGTTGCTGGGGTGAAGAAAATTTTTCATCGCTCTTCACAGTGGTATAATGTTCGCTATGTCAAATATCTGGGAGATGGTGACTCTAAAGCATTCAAAGAAGTTTTGGAAAGCAAACCATATGGGAACAGTGTAAATATAAGCAAACTTGAATGTATAGGACATGTGCAGAAGAGAATGGGTGCCAGGCTGAGAAGGTTAAAATCAGTTATGAAAGGGAAAAAACTAGATGATGGGAAAACCTTGGATGGCAGAGGAAGATTGACTGATTCCATAATAGACCACATTCAGAACTGCTATGGCCTTGCAATCAGGCAAAATACAGGCAATCTTGAAGAAATGAGGAGAGCTATATGGGCTTTATATTTCCACACCGCATCCACGGATGAGCATCCACAACATGGTTTGTGCCCCAAAGGTGAAAACAGCTGGTGTAAATACAATAGGGGACTAACAACAGGAGAGAAATACATTCACTACCACAGTCTACCATCAGCCATCACGGCAGAAATAAAGCCCATTTTCAGAGATCTGGCTGACAGAAGTCTTCTGATGAAATGTCTTCACGGAAAAACGCAGAACCCCAACGAGTGCTTGAATAGTGTGATATGGCATCGTCTCCCAAAAACAGTGTTTGTCGGAATTAATACACTACATTTTGGTGTGTATGATGCTGTGGCAACCTTCAATCTTGGAAATATAACTAAATGCCAGGTCCTTCAAAAGTTGGGTATGTGTGTTGGTTCCCGTACGGTACGTGCTATGTTCTTTTTAGATCAGCACAGACTAAGGCATGCTGATAATATAATCAAGACATTAGTGAAAAAAGCAAGACAGGTGCAGAGGGGTGCCAAAAGAAGACTTGAAGATGATTATGAAGACTGTGAAGGGGGTATTAGCTACGGATCAGGAATGTTTTAATATTCTTTCTCCGTTTCATGTAAGTTTACTTTTTACTTCATCTAGGAACATTATCTCAGGTACTGGTCAACCTAGAAGTCAGAAATTTTTATGACGTAGTGACATAGGTCCCTATTACATACTGAAACAACGATTTTTTAATTACTTGATTTACAAAAGACTTAGGGGTGATAGTCTAGTAAAAAGCGATGGAAAAAATTTACTTAAAAATAAATGTACAATATCTCTGTAAGAAAATACTTTGATAATAAACTGTTGTTTCAGTATTGTTGTAACATATGAATGCACATACAGTAAAATTTTTACCTCTCTGTCTCCAGTAGTTTGTGAGAAAATGTTCCCTATAGTAGGCATATATTAACATTGCGGGGATAGGTGATTCCGTATCCCCTTAAGTATTCATTGTGCCTTTTGTATTTAATTCCGATGCAATTTCTGTGTTTCATCGTCAATGAGAAGGACCAAGGGATACAGAAAACCTGAAGTGAAGCATCGGAATCTATAACTAGTGTCACAGGAATGGTTCATATAAAGTCAGTAAGAAGAGTCAGTCTTCTAGTACTTAAGTCGGCAATGTGCCTTTTGTATTTAATTCAGATGCTATTTCAGTGTTTCTTCGTCAATACGAGGGTCCAAGGGATACAGTAAACCTGAAGTGAAGCATCGGAATCTAGACCTTTTGTCACAGGAATGGTTCAAAACATAGACAGTAAGAAGAGTCAATCTTCTTGTATTTAAGTCGGCATTGTGTCTTTTGTATTCAATTCCGATGCAATATCTGTGTTTCATCGTTGATATGAAGGTCAGAGGGATACAGTAGACCTGAAGTGAAGCATCGGAATCTAGAACTTTTGTCACAGGAATGGTTCAAAACATAGACAGTAAGAAGAGTCAATCTTCTTGTATTTAAGTCGGCATTGTGTCTTTTGTATTCAATTCCGATGCAATATCTGTGTTTCATCGTTGATATGAAGGTCAGAGGGATACAGTAGACCTGAAGTGAAGCGTCGGAATCTAGAACTTTTGTCACAGGAATGGTTCAAAACATAGACAGTAAGAAGAGTCAATCTTCTTGTATTTAAGTCGGCATTGTGTCTTTTGTATTTAATTCCGATGCAATTTCTGTGTTTCATCGTCAATTAGAAGGACCAAGGGATACAGAAAACCTGAAGTGAAGCATCGGAATCTGTAACTAGCGTCACAGGAATGGTTCATATAAAGTCAGTAAGAAGAGTCAGTCTTCTAGTACTTAAGTCGGCAATGTGCCTTTTGTATTTAATTCAGATGCTATTTCAGTGTTTCTTCGTCAATACGAGGGTCCAAGGGATACAGTACAGCTGAAGTGAAGCATCGGAATCTGTAACTAGTGTCACAGGAATGGTACAAAGCATAGTCAGTAAGATGAGCGAATCTTCTTGTATTTAAGTCGGCATTGTGCCTTTTGTATTTAATTCAGATGCTATTTCAGTGTTTCTTCGTCAATACGAGGGTCCAAGGGACACAGTACAGCTGAAGTGAAGCATCGGAATCTGTAACTAGTGTCACAGGAATGGTACAAAACATAGTCAGTAAGAAGAGTGAATCTTCTTGTATTTAAGTCGGCATTGTGCCTTTTGAATTCAATTCCGATTCAATTTCTGTGTTTCATCGTCAATAAGATTGTCAGAGGGATACAGTAAACCTGAAGTGAAGCATCGGAATCTAGACCTTTTGTCACAGGAATGGTTCAAAACATAGACAGTAAGAAGAGTCAATCTTCTTGTATTTAAGTCGGCATTGTGTCTTTTGTATTCAATTCCGATGCAATTTCTGTGTTTCATCGTCAATAAGAAGGACCAAGGGATACAGTAAACCTGAAGTGAAGCATCGAAATCTATAACTAGTGTCACAGGAATGGTTCAAAACATAGACACTAAGAAGAGTCAGTCTTCTTGTACTTAAGTCGGCATTGTGCCCTTTTCAATTTTATTCCGATGCAATTACTGTGTTTCTTCGTCAATACGAAGGTCAGAGGGATACAGTAAACCTGAAATGAGGCATCGGAATCTATAACTAGTGTCACAGGAATGGCTCCAAACATAGTCAGTAAGAAGAGTCAGTCTTCTTGTACTTAAGTCGACATTGTGCCCTTTCTTTTTAATTCCGATGCAATTTCTGTGTTTCATCGTCAAAAAGAGGGTCAGAGGGATACAGTAAACCTGAAGTGAAGCATCGGAACCTATAAGTAGTGTCACAGGAATGGTTCAAAACATAGACAGTAGGAAGAGTCAGTATTCTTGTACTTAAGTTGGCATTGTGCCTTTTGTATTTAATTCCGATGCACTATCTGTGTGTCATCGTCAATAAGAAGGTCCAAGGGATACAGTAAATCTGAAATGAAGCATCGGAATTTATAATTAGTGTCACAGGAATGGTTCAAATATAGACAGTAGGAAGATTCAGTCTACATGTACTTAATTCGGCATTGTGCCTTTTGTATTTATATCCAAAGCAATTTCTGTGTTTCATCGTCAATTAGAAGGTCAGAGGGATACAGTAAACCTGAAGTGAAGCATCGGAATCTCTAACTAGTGTCACAGGAATGGTTCAAAACATAGACAGTAGGAAGAGTCAGTCTTCTTGTACATAAGTCGGCATTGTGCCTTTTCTATTTAATTCCGATGCAATTTCTGTGTTTCATCGTCTATAAGAAGGACCAAGGGATACAGTAAACCTGAAGTGAAGCATCGGAATCTATAACTAGTGTCACTGGAATGGTTCATACAACGTCAGTAAGAAGAGTCAATCTTCTAGTACTGAAGTCGGCAATGTGCCTTTTGTATTTAATTCAGATGCTATTTCTGTGTTTCATCGTCAATAAGAAGGTCAGAGGGACACAGTAAACCTGAAGTGAAGCATCGGAATCTATAACTAGTGTCACAGGGTTGGTTCAAACCACATACACTAAGAAGGGTCCATCGTCTTGTGCTTAAGTATTCATTGTGCCTCTTGTATTTAATTCCGATTCAATTTCTGTGTTTCATCGTCAATAAGAAGGATCAAGGTCTACAGTAAACCTGCAGTAAAACATCGGAATCTATAACTAGTGTCACAGGAATGGTTCAAAACATAGACAGTAAGAAGAGTCAATCTTCTTGTACTTAAGTCGGCATTGTGCCCTTTTCAATTTAATTCCGATGCGATTACTGTGTTTCATCGTCAATACGAAGGTCAGAGGGTTACAGTAAACCTGAAATGAAGCATCGGAATCTATAACCAATGTCACAGGAATGGCTCCAAACATATTCAGTAAGAAGAGTTCTTGGACTTAAGTCGGCATTGTGCCTTTTCTGTTTAATTCCGATGCAATTTCAGTGTTTCATCGTCAATAAGAGGGTCCAAGGGATACAGTAAAGCTGAAGTGAAGCATCGGAATCTATAACTAGTGTCACAGGAATGGTTCAAACATAGTCAGTAAGAAGAGTCATACTTCTTGTATTCTGCCTCTTGTACTCAATTCCGATTCAATTTCTGTGTTTCATTGTCAATACGATGGTCAGAGGGATACAGTAAACCTGAAGTGAAGCATCGGAATCTATAACTAGTGTCACAGGTATGGATCAAGATATGGTCAGTAAGAAGAGGCAGTCTTCTTGTACTTAAGTCGACATTGTGCCTTTTCTATTTAATTCCGATGCAATTCCTGCGTTTCATCGTCAAAAAGAAGGTCAGAGGGATACAGTAAACCTGAAGTGAAGCATCGGAATCTATAAGTAGTGTCACAGTAATGGTTCAAAACATAGACAGTAGGAAGAGTCAGTCTTCTTGTACTTAAGTCGGCATTGTGCCTTATCTATTTAATTCCCATGCAATTTCTGTGTTTCGTCGCCAATACGAAGGTCCAAGGGATACAGTAAACCTGACGTGAAGCATCGGAATCTATAACTAATGTCATAGGATTCGATCAAATCATAGACAGTAGGAAGAGTCAGTCTTCTTGTACTTAAGTTGGCATTGTGCCTTTTGTATTTAATTCCGATGCACTATCTGTGTGTCATCGTCAATAAGAAGTTCCAAGGGATACAGTAAACCTGAAATGAAGCATCGGAATCTCTAACTAATGTAACAGGAATGGTTCATCACATAGTAAGAAGAGTCTGTCTGCTTGTACTTAAGACGGCATTGTGCCTTTTCTATTTAATTCCGATGCAATTTCTGTGTTTCATCGTCAATAAGAAGGTCCAAGGGATACAGTAAACATGAAGTGGAGCATCGGAATCCATAACTAGTGTCACAGGAATGGTTCCAAACATAGACAGTAGGAAGAGTCAGTCTTCTTGTACTTAAGTCGGCATTGATCCCTTTTCAATTGAATTCCGATGCAATTTTGTGTTTCATCGTCAATAAACAAGTCAGAGGGATAGAGTAAACCTGAAGTGAAGCATCGGAATCTCTAACTAGTGTAACAGGAATGGTTCAACACATAGTCAGTAAGAAGAGTCAGTCTGCCTGTACTTAAGTCGGCATTGTGCCTTTGTATTTAATTCCGATGCACTATCTGTGATTCATCGTTGATATGAAGGTCAGAGGGATACAGTAAACCTGAAGTGAAACATCGGAATCTATAACATTTGTCACAGGAATGGTTCAAAACATAGACAGTAATAAGGGTCCGTCTTCTTGTACTTAAGGGGATACGGAATCGGATTTTGGGTTAAAAAATCGAATTTTTTTTTATTGGCGTATTATATTCTGCCATGTTTCCTCTTTAAAATGACGTATCATACATAGCTCTACTACAATTATAACTATTTTATTTTTATATATTTGTGAGATCGGGTATTGCGCTTTAGTTATACACGTCTCTCGTGGCTGACCATGAACTTTTTGGCAGTACCTTTAAAGTGACATGAATTCAAATATCCCGGTTTCCAGCGACTATTTATACACTAGTTGCCCGAAAATGTTTCTCTCTGGTTTCCTCAAGTTACTCTTTGACTTTGTGGCGGGACTGTTTTGTAAACAGTGTGATATAAGAAAGTAGTTGTTGTTGAGTTATTTCGTATTTAGTGCTTCATTTTTCGCAGTGAAAATGCCTAGAGCTAAAGCAAAAGTATTTAAAAAGCGTGTGAACTGGCAAAAGAAAAGAAATGATTCATTAGCAAAGCAAAGCAGTTCATCATCATCACTGTTGGAAAATGTGAATCCACTTATTACTGATTTGCCGAACGAACTTACACCAAATGAAAACAGTGCTTCTCATAAAAAACTAAGAGATTTGGAAGAGGAATATAATTTACTTGATAGAGGGAATGAAGTTTTTGAACTCATTGATACGAATATATTGTGTGAAGCTCTTGAAAACAGTTTGTGCTGCAAAAAATGTCATGGAAACGTTTCTCTGAAAGTAGAATCCCATGTTGGCCTGGCTGCCCAGTTTAATTTAATATGCAGTGTTTGTAAATACAGCTGTAAGTTTCCAAGTTCGGTTTCAGTAACTGTAAATAATGGATACAAGAAAACTGAACTTTATAGTGTAAATATTAGGTTAGTTTATGGATTGCGAGCAATTGGTAAGGGCAAAGCAGCTGGTGATATGCTATGTGGTGTTCTAAATCTTCCAAGTGCACCTTCAAAGTTTGAAGCTTACAATTATGTACTAGGATCTGCAGTTGAAGATGTAGCACAGAAGTCAATGCAGGTTGCTGTGGAAGAAGCAGTGGAAGAAAATGACGGCAGTCGTGACCTCACAGTGGCGTTTGATGGCACGTGGCAGAAAAGGGGCCACACCTCCAACAATGGTGTTGTAACAGCAACTAGTGTTGATACTGGCAAGGTTATTGATGTTGCAATAATGTCTAAATACTGTAGGTGCACAGGCAGGCTGAAAAATGAACACAGTGATGACTGTATTGCTAATTATTATGGTAGTAGTGGTGGCATGGAGGTTGCTGGGGTGAAGAAAATTTTTCATCGCTCTTCACAGTGGTATAATGTTCGCTATGTCAAATATCTGGGAGATGGTGACTCTAAAGCATTCAAAGAAGTTTTGGAAAGCAAACCATATGGGAACAGTGTAAATATAAGCAAACTTGAATGTATAGGACATGTGCAGAAGAGAATGGGTGCCAGGCTGAGAAGGTTAAAATCAGTTATGAAAGGGAAAAAACTAGATGATGGGAAAACCTTGGATGGCAGAGGAAGATTGACTGATTCCATAATAGACCACATTCAGAACTGCTATGGCCTTGCAATCAGGCAAAATACAGGCAATCTTGAAGAAATGAGGAGAGCTATATGGGCTTTATATTTCCACACCGCATCCACGGATGAGCATCCACAACATGGTTTGTGCCCCAAAGGTGAAAACAGCTGGTGTAAATACAATAGGGGACTAACAACAGGAGAGAAATACATTCACTACCACAGTCTACCATCAGCCATCACGGCAGAAATAAAGCCCATTTTCAGAGATCTGGCTGACAGAAGTCTTCTGATGAAATGTCTTCACGGAAAAACGCAGAACCCCAACGAGTGCTTGAATAGTGTGATATGGCATCGTCTCCCAAAAACAGTGTTTGTCGGAATTAATACACTACATTTTGGTGTGTATGATGCTGTGGCAACCTTCAATCTTGGAAATATAACTAAATGCCAGGTCCTTCAAAAGTTGGGTATGTGTGTTGGTTCCCGTACGGTACGTGCTATGTTCTTTTTAGATCAGCACAGACTAAGGCATGCTGATAATATAATCAAGACATTAGTGAAAAAAGCAAGACAGGTGCAGAGGGGTGCCAAAAGAAGACTTGAAGATGATTATGAAGACTGTGAAGGGGGTATTAGCTACGGATCAGGAATGTTTTAATATTCTTTCTCCGTTTCATGTAAGTTTACTTTTTACTTCATCTAGGAACATTATCTCAGGTACTGGTCAACCTAGAAGTCAGAAATTTTTATGACGTAGTGACATAGGTCCCTATTACATACTGAAACAACGATTTTTTAATTACTTGATTTACAAAAGACTTAGGGGTGATAGTCTAGTAAAAAGCGATGGAAAAAATTTACTTAAAAATAAATGTACAATATCTCTGTAAGAAAATACTTTGATAATAAACTGTTGTTTCAGTATTGTTGTAACATATGAATGCACATACAGTAAAATTTTTACCTCTCTGTCTCCAGTAGTTTGTGAGAAAATGTTCCCTATAGTAGGCATATATTAACATTGCGGGGATAGGTGATTCCGTATCCCCTTAAGTATTCATTGTGCCTTTTGTATTTAATTCCGATGCAATTTCTGTGTTTCATCGTCAATGAGAAGGACCAAGGGATACAGAAAACCTGAAGTGAAGCATCGGAATCTATAACTAGTGTCACAGGAATGGTTCATATAAAGTCAGTAAGAAGAGTCAGTCTTCTAGTACTTAAGTCGGCAATGTGCCTTTTGTATTTAATTCAGATGCTATTTCAGTGTTTCTTCGTCAATACGAGGGTCCAAGGGATACAGTACAGCTGAAGTGAGCATCGGAATCTGTAACTAGTGTCACAGAAATGGTACAAAACATAGTCAGTAAGAAGAGTGAATCTTCTTGTATTTAAGTCGGCATTGTGCCTTTTGAATTCAATTCCGGTTCAATTTCTGTGTTTCATCGTCAATAAGATTGTCAGAGGGATACAGTAAACCTGAAGTGAAGCATCGGAATCTAGACCTTTTGTCACAGGAATGGTTCAAAACATAGACAGTAAGAAGAGTCAATCTTCTTGTATTTAAGTCGGCATTGTGTCTTTTGTATTCAATTCCGATGCAATATCTGTGTTTCATCGTTGATATGAAGGTCAGAGGGATACAGTAGACCTGAAGTGAAGCGTCGGAATCTAGAACTTTTGTCACAGGAATGGTTCAAAACATAGACAGTAAGAAGAGTCAATCTTCTTGTATTTAAGTCGGCATTGTGTCTTTTGTATTCAATTCCGATGCAATTTCTGTGTTTCATCGTCAATAAGAAGGACCAAGGGATACAGTGAATCTGAAGTGAAGCATCGGAATCTATAACTCGTGTCACAGGAATGGTTGATACAAAGTCAGTAAGAAGAGTCAGTCTTCTAGTACTTAAGTCGGCAATGTGCCTTTTGCATTTAATTCAGATGCTATTTCTGAGTTTCATCGTCAATAAGAAGGTCAGAGGGACACAGTAAACATGAAATGAAGCATCGGAATCTATAACTAGTACCACAGGAATGGATCCAAACATAGTCAGTAAGAAGAGTCAGTCTTCTTGTACTTAAGTCGGCATTGTGCATTTTCTATTTAATTCCGATGCAATTTCAGTGTTTCATCGTCAATAAGATGGTCCAAGGGATACAGTAAAGCTGAAGTGAAGCATCGGAATCTGCAACTAGTGTCACAGGAAAGGTTCAAATCATAGTCAGTAAGAAGAAACAGTCTTCTTGAACTTAAGTTGGCATTGTGCCATTTGAATTTAGTTCCGATGCAATCTCTGTGTTTCATCGTCAATAAGAAGGACCAAGGTATACAGTAAACCTGACGTAAAGCATCGGAATCTATAACTAGTGTCACAGGAATGGTTCAAAACATAGACAGTAGGAAGAGTCAGTATTCTTGTACTTAAGTTGGCATTGTGCCTTTTGTATTTAATTCCGATGCAATTTCTGTGTTTCATCGTCAATAAGAAGGACCAAGGGATACAGTAAACCTGAAGTGAAGCATCGGAATCTATAACTAGTGTCACTGGAATGGTTCATACAACGTCAGTAAGAAGAGTCAATCTTCTAGTATTGAAGTCGGCAATGTGCCTTTTGTATTTAATTCCGATGCAATTTCTGTGTTTCATCGTCAATACGAAGGTCCAAGGGATACAGTAAACATGAAATGGAGCATCGGAATCCATAACTAGTGTCACAGGAATGGTTCCAAACATAGACAGTAGGAAGAGTCAGTCTTCTTGTACTTAAGTCGGCATTGATCCCTTTTCAATTGAATTCCGATGCAATTTTGTGTTTCATCGTCAATAAACAAGTCAGAGGGAGACAGTAAACCTGAAGTGAAGCATCGGAATCTCTAACTAGTGTAACAGGAATGGTTCAACACATAGTCAGTAAGAAGAGTCAGTCTGCCTGTACTTAAGTCGGCATTGAGCCTTTGTATTTAATTCCGATGCACTATCTGTGTTTCATCGTTGATATGAAGGTCAGAGGGATACAGTAAACCTGAAGTGAAACATCGGAATCTATAACTTTTGTCACAGGAATGGTTCAAAGCATAGTCAGTAGGAAGAGTCGGTCTTCATGTACTTAAGTCGGCATTGTGCATTTTGTATGAAATTCCGATGCAATTTCTGTGTTTCATCGTCAATAAGAAGGTCCAAGGGATACAGTAAACCTCAAGTGAAGCATCGGAATCTATAACTAGTGTCACAGGAATGGTTCAAAACATAGACAGTAGGAAGAGTCAGTCTTCTTGTACTTAAGTCGGCATTGTGCCTTTTCTATTTAATCCCGATGCAATTTCTGTGTTTCGTCGCCATTAAGAAGTTCCAAGGGATACAGTAAACCTGACGTGAAGCATCGGAATCTGGAACTAATGTCACAGGATTCGTTCAAAGCATAAGACAGAAGGAAGAGACAGTCTTCTTGTACTTAAGTCGGCATTGTGCCTTTTGTATTTAATTCCGATGCAATATCTGTGTTTCATCGTTGATATGAAGGTCAGAGGGATACAGTAAACCTGAAGTGAAGCATCGGAATCTAGAACTTTTGTCACAGGAATGGTTGAAAACATAGACAGTAAGAAGAGTCAATCTTCTTGAATTTAAGTCGGCATTGTGCCATTTGTACTCAATTCCGATTCAATTTCTGTGTCTCATCGTCAATACGATGGTCAGAGGCATACAGTAAAATGGAAGTGAAGCATCGGAATCTAGAACTTTTGTCACAGGAATGGTTCAAAACATAGACAGTAAGAAAGGTCCGTCTTCTTGTACTTAAGTATTCATTGTGCCTTTTGTATTTAATTCCGATGCAATTTCTGTGTTTCATCGTCAAAAAGAAGGTCAGAGGGATACAGTAAACCTGAAGTGAAGCATCGGAACCTATAAGTAGTGTCACTGGAATGGTTCAAAACATAGACAGTAGGAAGAGTCAGTATTCTTGTACTTAAGTTGGCATTGTGCCTTTTGTATTTAATTCCGATGCACTATCTGTGTGTCATCGTCAATAAGAAGGGCCAAGGGATACAGTAAATCTGAAATGAAGCATCGGAATCTATAACTAGTGTCACAGGAATGGTTCAAATATAGACAGTAGGAAGATTCAGTCTACATGATCTTAATTCGGCATTGTGCCTTTTGTATTTATATCCAAAGCAATTTCTGTGTTTCATCGTCAATAAGAAGGTCAGAGGGATACAGTAAACCTGAAGTGAAGCATCGGAATCTCTAACTAGTGTCACAGGAATGGTTCAAAACATAGACAGTAGGAAGAGTCAGTCTTCTTGTACATAAGTCGGCATTGTGCCTTTTCTATTTAATTCCGATTCAATTTCTGTGTTTTGTCACCAATAAGAAGGTCCAAGGGATACAGTAAACCTGACGTGAAGCATCGGAATCTATAACTAATGTCACAGGATTCGTTCCAAACATAGACAGAAGGAAGAGACAGTCTTCTTGTACTTAAGTCGGCATTGTGCCTTTTGTACTTAATTCCGATGCAATATCTGTGTTTCATCGTTAAGAAGAAGGTCAGAGGGATACAGTAAACCTGAAGTAAGGCATCGGAATCTGCAACTAGTGTCGCAGGAATGGTTCAAATCATAGTCAGTAAGAAGAAACAGTCTTATTGTACTTAAGTCGTCATTGTTCCATTTGTATTTATTTCCGATGCTAATTCTGTGTTTCATCGTCAATAAGAAGGTCCAAGGGATACAGTAAACCTGAAGTGAAGCATCGGAATCTGTAACTAGTGTCACAGGAATGGTTCAAAACAATGTCAGTAAGAAGAGTCAGTCTTTTTGTACTTAAGTCGGCATTGTGCCTTTTGTATTTAATTCCGATGTAGTTTCTGTAGTGCATCGTCAATAAGAAGGTACAAGGGATACAGTAAATCTGAAGTGAAGCATCGGAATCTATACTAGTGTCACAGGAATGGATCAAGGAATAGTCAGTAAGAAGAGTCAGTCTTCTTGTACTTAAGTCGACATTGTGCCTTTTCTATTTGATTCCGATGCAATTTCTGTGTTTCATCGTCAATAAGAAGGTCAGAAGGATACAGTAAACCTGACGTGAAGCATCAGAATCTCTAACTAGTGTCACAGGAATGGTTCAAAACATAGACAGTAGGAAGAGTCAGCCTTCTTGTACTTAAGTCGGCATTGTGCCTTTTCTATTAAATTCCGATGCTATTTCTGTGTTTCATCGCCAATAAGAAGGTCAGAAGGATACAGTAAACTTGACGTGAAGCATCGGAATCTGTAACTAATGTCACAGGATTCGTTCAGAACATAGACAGTAGGAAGAGTCAGTCTTCCTGTACTTAAGTCGGCATTGTGCCTTTTGTATTTCCTTCCGATGCACTATCTGTGTTTCATCGTTGATATGAAGGTCAAAGGGAAACAGTAAACCTGAAGTGAAACATCGGAATCTAGAACTTTTGTCACAGGAATGGTTCAAAACATAGACAGTAAGAAGGGTCCGCCTTCTTGTACTTACGTATTCATTGTACCTTTTGTATTTAATTCCGATGCAATTTCTGTGTTTCATCGTCAATGAGATGCACCAAGGGATACAGAAAACCTGAAGTGAAGCATCGGAATCTATAACTAGTGTCACAGGAATGGTTCATACAAAGTCAGTAAGAAGAGTCAGTCTTCTAGTACTTAAGTCGGCAATGTGACTTTTGTATTTAATTCAGATGCTATTTCAGTGTTTCTTCGTCAATAAGAGGGTCCAAGCGATACAGTAAAGCTGAAGTGAAGCATCGGAATCTGTAACTAGTGTCACAGGAATGGTACAAAACATAGTCAGTAAAAAGAGTGAATCTTCTTGTATTTAAGTCGGCATTGTGCCTTTTGTATTCAATTCCGAATCAATTTCTGTGTTTCATCGTCAATAAGATGGTCAGAGGGATACAGTAAACCTGGAGTGAAGCATCGGAATCTAGAACTTTTGTCACACGAATGGTTCAAAACATAGACAGTAAGAAGGGTTCGTCTTCTTGTACTTAAGTATTCATTGTGCCTTTTCTATTTAATCCCGATGCAATTTCTGTGTTTCATCGTCAATAAGAAGGACCAAGGTATACAGTAAACCTGAAGTATAGCATCGGAATCTATAACTAGTGTCACAGGAATGGTTCAAAACATAGACACTAAGAAGAGTCAGTCTTCTTGTACTTAAGTCGGCATTGTGCCCTTTTCAAATTAATTCCGATGCAATTACTGTGTTTCTTCGTCAATACGAAGGTCAGAGGGAAACAGTAAACCTGAAATGAGTCATCGGAATCTATAACTAGAGTCACAGGAATGGCTCCAAACATAGTCAGTAAGAAGAGTCAGTCTTCTTGTACTTAAGTCGGCATTGTGCCTTTTCTATTTAATTCCGACGCAATTTCTGTGTTTCATCGTCAATAAGAAGGTCCAAGGGATACAGTAAATCTGAAATGAAGCATCGGAATCTATAACTAGTGTCACAGGAATGGTTCAAAACATAGACAGTAGGAAGAGTCAGTCTTCTTGTACTTAAGTCGGCATTGTGCCTTTTCTATTTAATTCCGATGCAATTTCTGTGTTTCGTCGCCAATAAGAAGGTCCAAGAGATACAGTAAACCTGACGTGAAGCATCGGAATCTATAACTAATGTCACAGGATTCGTTCAAAGCATAGACAGAAGGAAGAGACAGTCTTCTTGTACTTAAGTCGGCATTGTGCCTTTTGTATTTAATTCCGACGCAATATCTGTGTTTCATCGTTGATATGAAGGTCAGAGGGATACAGTAAACCTGAAGTGAAGCATCGGAATCTAGAACTTTTGTCACAGGAATGGTTCAAAACATAGACAGTAAGAAGAGTCAATCTTCTTGTATTTAAGTCGGCATTGTGTCTTTTGTATTCAATTCCGATGCAATTTCTGTGTTTCATCGTCAATAAGAAGGACCAAGGGATACAGTAAACCTGAAGTGAAGCATCGGAATCTATAACTAGTGTCACAGGAATGGTTGATACAAAGTCAGTAAGAAGAGTCAGTCTTCTAGTACTAAAGTCGGCAATGTGCCTTTTGCATTTAATTCTGATGCTATTTCTGAGATTCATCGTCAATAAGAAGGTCAGAGGGACACAGTAAACCGGAAATGAAGCATCGGAATCTATAACTAGAGTCACAGGATTGGTTCAAATCATAGTCAGTAAGAAGAGCCAGTCTTCTTGTACTTAATTCGCCATTGTGCTTTTTGTATCTAATTCCGATGCAATATCTGTGTTTCATCGTCAATAAGAACGTCCTGGGGAAACAGTAAACCTAAAGTGAAGCATCGGAATCTGTAAATAGTGGCACAGGAATGGTTCAAAACATAGTCAGTAAGGAGAGTCAGTCTTCTTGTACTTAAGTCGGCATTGTGCCTTTTGTATTTAATTCCGATGCAATTTTTGTGTTTCATCCTCAATACGAAGGTCCGAGGGACACAGTAAACCAGAAGTGAAGCATCGGAATCTATAACTAGAGTCACAGGAATGGTTCAAATCATAGTCAGTAAGAAGAGCCAGTCTTCTTGTACTTAATTCGCCATTGTGCTTTTTGTATCTAATTCCGATGCAATTTCTGTGATTCATCGTCAATAAGAAGGTCCAAGGGATACAGTAAACCTGAAGTGAAGCATCGGAATCTGTAACTAGTGTCACAGGAATGGTTCAAAACAATGTCACTAAGAAGAGTCAGTCTTCTTGTACTTAAGTCGGCATTTAGACTTTTCTATTTAATTCCGATGCAATTTCTGTGATTCATCGTCAATAAGAAGGTCCAAGGGATACAGTAAACCTGAAGTGAAGCATCGGAATCTGTAACTAGTGTCACAGGAATGGTTCAAAACAATGTCAGTAAGAAGAGTCAGTCTATTTGTACTTAAGTCAGCATTGTGCCTTTTGTATTTAATTCCGATGTAGTTTCTGTGCTGCATCGTCAATAAGAAGGTACAAGGGATACAGTAAATCTGAAGTGAAGCATCGGAATCTATACTAGTGTCACAGGAATGGCTCAAGGTATAGTCAGTAAGAAGAGTCAGTCTTCTTGTACTTAAGTCGACATTGTGCCTTTTCTATTTAATTCCGATGCAATTTCTGTGTATCATCGCCAATAAGAAGGTCAAAGGGATACAGTAAACCTGAAGTGAAACATCGGAATCTAGAACTTTTGTCACAGGAATGGTTCAAAACATAGACAGAAAGAAGGTCCGCCTTCTTGTACTTAAGTATTCATTGTACCTTTTGTATTTAATTCCGATGCAATTTCTGTGTTTCATGGTCAATGAGAAGCACCAAGGGATACAGAAAACCTGAAGTGAAGCATCGGAATCTATAACTAGTGTCACAGGAATGGTTCATACAAAGTCAGTAAGAAGAGTCAGTCTTCTAGTACTTAAGTCGGCAATGTGCCTTTTGTATTTAATTCAGATGCTATTTCAGTGTTTCTTCGTCAATAAGAAGGTCCAAGCGATACAGTAAAGCTGTAGTGAAGCATCGGAATCTGTAACTAGTGTCACAGGAATGGTACAAAACATAGTCAGTAAAAAGAGTGAATCTTCTTGTATTTAAGTCGGCATTGTGCCTTTTGTATTCAATTCCGAATCAATTTCTGTGTTTCATCGTCAATAAGATGGTCAGAGGGATACAGTAAACATGAAGTGAAGCATCGGAATCTATAACTAGTGTCACAGGAATGGTTCAAACCATAGACAGTAAGAAGGGTCCGTCTTCTTGTACTTAAGTATTCATTGTGCCTTTTGTATTTAATTCCGATTCAATTTCTGTGTTTCATCGTCAATAAGAAGTACCAAGGTCTACAGGAAACCTGAAGTAAAACATCGGAATCTATAACTAGTGTCACAGGAATGGTTCAAAACATAGACAGTAAGAAGACTCAATCTTCTTGTACTTAAGTCGGCATTGTGCCCTTTTCAATTTAATTCCGATGCAATTACTGTGTTTCATCGTCAATAAGAAGGTCCAAGGGATACAGTAAACATGACATGGAGCATCGGAATCCATAACTAGTGTCACAGGAATGGTTCCAAACATAGACAGTAGGAAGAGTCAGTCTTCTTGTACTTAAGTCGGCATTGATCCCTTTTCATTTGAATTCCGATGCAATTTTGTGTTTCATTATCAATAAACAAGTCAGAGGGAGACAGTAAACCTGAAGTGAAGCATCGGAATCTCTAACTAGTGTAACAGGAATGGTTCAACACATAGTCAGTAAGAAGACTCAGTCAGCATTGAGCCTTTGTATTTAATTCCGATGCACTATCTGTGTTTGATCGTTGATACGAAGGTCAGAGGGATACAGTAAACCTGAAGTGAAACATCGGAATCTATAACTTTTGTCACAGGAATGGTTCAAAACATAGACAGTAATAAGGGTCCGTCTTCTTGTACTTAAGTATTCATTGTGCCTTTTGTATTTAATGCCGATGCAATTTCTGTGTTTCATCGTCAATGAGAAGGACCAAGGGATACAGAAAACCTGAAGTGAAGCATCGGAATCTGTAACTAGCGTCACAGGAATGGTTCACATAAAGTCAGTAAGAAGAGTCAGTCTTCTAGTACTTAAGTCGGCAATGTGCCTTTTGTATTTAATTCAGATGCTATTTCAGTGTTTCTTCGTCAATACGAGGGTCCAAGGGATACAGTACAGCTGAAGTGAAGCATCGGAATCTGTAACTAGTGTCACAGGAATGGTACAAAACATAGTCAGTAAGAAGAGCGAATCTTCTTGTATTTAAGTCGGCATTGTGCCTTTTGTATTCTATTCCGATTCAATTTCTGTGTTTCATCGTCAATAAGATTGTCAGAGGGATACAGTAAACCTGAAGTGAAGCATCGGAATCTAGGACTTTTGTCACAGGAATGGTTCAAAGCATAGTCAGTAGGAAGAGTCGGTCTTCATGTACTTAAGTCGGCATTGTGCATTTTGTATGAAATTCCGATGCAATTTCTGTGTTTCATCGTCAATAAGAAGGTCCAAGGGATACAGTAAACCTCAAGTGAAGCATCGGAATCTATAACTAGTGTCACAGGAATGGTTCAAAACATAGACAGTAGGAAGAGTCAGTCTTCTTGTACTTAAGTCGGCATTGTGCCTTTTGTATTTAATTCCGATGCAATATCTGTGTTTCATCGTTGATATGAGGGTCAGAGGGATACAGTAAACCTGAAGTGAAGCATCGGAATCTAGAACTTTTGTCACAGGAATGGTTGAAAAGATAGACAGTAAGAAGAGTCAATCTTCTTGAATTTAAGTCGGCATTGTGCCATTTGTACTCAATTCCGATTCAATTTCTGTGTCTCATCGTCAATACGATAGTCAGAGGCATACAGTAAAATGGAAGTGAAGCATCGGAATCTAGAACTTTTGTCACAGGAATGGTTCAAAACATAGACAGTAAGAAAGGTCCGTCTTCTTGTACTTAAGTATTCATTGTGCCTTTTGTATTTAATTCCGATGCAATTTCTGTGTTTCATCGTCAAAAAGAAGGTCAGAGGGATACAGTAAACCTGAAGTGAAGCATCGGAACCTATAAGTAGTGTCACTGGAATGGTTCAAAACATAGACAGTAGGAAGAGTCAGTATTCTTGTACTTAAATTGGCATTGTGCCTTTTGTATTTAATTCCGATGCACTATCTGTGTGTCATCGTCAATAAGAAGGGCCAAGGGATATAGTAAATCTGAAATGAAGCATCGGAATCTATAACTAGTGTCACAAGAATGGTCCTAATATAGACAGTAGGAAGATTCAGTCTACATGACCTTAATTCGGCATTGTGCCTTTTGTATTTATATCCAAAGCAATTTCTGTGTTTCATCGTCAATAAGAAGGTCAGAGGGATACAGTAAACCTGAAGTGAAGCATCGGAATCTCTAACTAGTGTCACAGGAATGGTTCAAAACATAGACAGTAGGAAGAGTCAGTCTTCTTGTACATAAGTCGGCATAGTGCCTTTTCTATTTAATTCCGAATCAATTTCTGTGTTTTGTCACCAATAAGAAGGTCCAAGGATACAGTAAACCTGAAGTGAAGCATCGGAATCTATATCTAGTGTCACAGGAATGGTTCAAAACAAAGACAGTAAGAAGAGTCAGTCTTCTTGTACTTAACTCGGCATTGTGCCTATTGTATTTAATTCCGATGTAGTTTCTGTGTTTCATCGTCAATAGGACGGTCCAAGGGACACAGTGAACCTGAAGTGAAGCATCGGAATCTATAACTAGTGTCACAGGAATGGATCAAGATATGGTCAGTAAGAAGAGTCAGTCTTCTTGTACTTAAGTCGGCATTGTGCCCTTTTCAAATTAATTCCGATGCAATTACTGTGTTTCTTCGTCAATACGAAGGTCAGAGGGAAACAGTAAACCTGAAATGAGTCATCGGAATCCATTACTAGTGTCACAGGAATGGCTCCAAACATAGTCAGTAAGAAGAGTCAGTCTTCTTGTACTTAAATCGGCATTGTGCCTTTTCTATTTAATTCCGACGCAATTTCTGTGTTTCATCGTCAAAAAGATGGTCGGAGGGATACAGTAAACCTGAAGTGAAGCATCGGAATCTATAAGTAGTGTCAAAGGAATGGTTCAAAACATAGTCAGAAGGAAGAGTCAATCTTCTTGTACTTAAGTTGGCATTGTGCCTTTTGTATTTAATTCCGATGCACTATCTGTGTGTCATCGTCAATAAGAAGGTCCAAGGGATACAGTAAATCTGAAATGAAGCATCGGAATCTATAACTAGTGTCACAGGAATGGTTCAAAACATAGACAGTAGGAAGAGTCAGTCTTCTTGTACTTAAGTCGGCATTGTGCCTTTTCTATTTAATTCCGATGCAATTTCTGTGTTTCGTCGCCAATAAGAAGGTCCAAGAGATACAGTAAACCTGACGTGAAGCATCGGAATCTATAACTAATGTCACAGGATTCGTTCAAAGCATAGACAGAAGGAAGAGACAGTCTTCTTGTACTTAAGTCGGCATTGTGCCTTTTGTATTTAATTCCGACGCAATATCTGTGTTTCATCGTTGATATGAAGGTCAGACGGATACAGTAAACCTGAAGTGAAGCATCGGAATCTAGAACTTTTGTCACAGGAATGGTTCAAAACATAGACAGTAAGAAGAGTCAATCTTCTTGTATTTAAGTCGGCATTGTGTCTTTTGTATTCAATTCCAATGCAATTTCTGTGTTTCATCGTCAATAAGAAGGACCAAGGGATACAGTAAACCTGAAGTGAAGCATCGGAATCTATAACTAGTGTCACAGGAATGGTTGATACAAAGTCAGTAAGAAGAGTCAGTCTTCTAGTACTTAAGTCGGCAATGTGCCTTTTGCATTTAATTCTGATGCTATTTCTGAGATTCATCGTCAATAAGAAGGTCAGAGGGACACAGTAAACCGGAAATGAAGCATCGGAATCTAAACTAGTGTCACAGGAATGGATCCAAACATAGTCAGTAAGAAGAGTCAGTGTTCTTGTACTTAAGTCGGCATTGTGCCATTTGTATTTAGTTCCGATGCCATTTCTGTGTTTCATCGTCAATAAGAAGGTCCTGGGGAAACAGTAAACCTAAAGTGAAGCATCGGAATCTGTAAATAGTGGCACAGGAATGGTTCAAAACATAGTCAGTAAGGAGAGTCAGTCTTCTTGTACTTAAGTCGGCATTGTGCCTTTTGTATTTAATTCCGATGCAATTTTTGTGTTTCATCCTCAATACGAAGGTCCGAGGGACACAGTAAACCAGAAGTGAAGCATCGGAATCTATAACTAGAGTCACAGGAATGGTTCAAATCATAGTCAGTAAGAAGAGCCAGTCTTCTTGTTCTTAATTCGCCATTGTGCTTTTTGTATCTAATTCCGATGCAATATCTGTGTTTCATCGTCAATAAGAAGGTCCTAGGGATACAGTAAACCTGAAGTGAAGCATCGGAATCTGTAACTAGTGTCACAGGAATGGTTCAAAACAATGTCAGTAAGAAGAGCCAGTCTTCTTGTACTTAAGTCGGCATTGTGCCTATTGTATTTAATTCCGATGCAATTTTTGTGTTTCATCCTCAATACGAAGGTCCGAGGGACACAGTAAACCAGAAGTGAAGCATCGGAATCTATAACTAGAGTCACAGGAATGGTTCAAATCATAGTCAGTAAGAAGAGCAAGTCTTCTTGTACTTAATTCGCCATTGTGCTTTTTGTATCTAATTCCGATGCAATATCTGTGTTTCATCGTCAATAAGAAGGTCCTGGGGAAACAGTAAACCTGAAGTGAAGCATCGGAATCTGTAACTAGTGTCACAGGAATGGTTCAAAACAATGTCACTAAGAAGAGTCAGTCTTCTTGTACTTAAGTCGGCATTTAGACTTTTCTATTTAATTCCGATGCAATTTCTGTGATTCATCGTCAGTAAGAAGGTCCAAGGGATACAGTAAACCTGAAGTGAAGCATCGGAATCTGTAACTAGTGTCACAGGAATGGTTCAAAACAATGTCAGTAAGAAGAGTCAGTCTTTTTGTACTTAAGTCGGCATTGTGCCTTTTGTATTTAATTCCGATGTAGTTTCTGTGTTGCATCGTCAATAAGAAGGTACAAGGGATACAGTAAATCTGAAGTGAAGCATCGGAATCTATACTAGTGTCACAGGAATGGCTCAAGGTATAGTCAGTAAGAAGAGTCAGTCTTCTTGTACTTAAGTCGGCATTGTGCCTTTTCTATTAAATTCCGATGCAATTTCTGTGTATCATCGCCAATAAGAAGGTCAGAAGGATACAGTAAACTTGACGTGAAGCATCGGAATCTATAACTAATGTCACAGGATTCGTTCAAACATAGACAGTAGGAAGAGTCAGTCTTCCTGTAGTTAAGTCGGCATTGTGCCTTTTGTATTTCCTTCCGATGCACTATCTGTGTTTCATCGTTGATATGAAGGTCAAAGGGATACAGTAAACCTGAAGTGAAACATCAGAATCTAGAACTTTTGTCACAGGAATGGTTCAAAACATAGACAGTAAGAAGGGTCCGCCTTCTTGTACTTATTTATTCATTGTACCTTTTGTATTTAATTCCGATGCAATTTCTGTGTTTCATCGTCAATGAGAAGCACCAAGGGATACAGAAAACCTGAAGTGAAGCATCGGAATCTATAACTAGTGTCACAGGAATGGTTCATACAAAGTCAGTAAGAAGAGTCAGTCTTCTAGTACTTAAGTCGGCAATGTGCCTTTTGAATTTAATTCAGATGCTATTTCAGTGTTTCTTCGTCAATAAGAGGGTCCAAGCGATACAGTAAAGCTGAAGTGAAGCATCGGAATCTGTAACTAGTGTCACAGGAATGGTACAAAACATAGTCAGTAAAAAGAGTGAATCTTCTTGTATTTAAGTCGGCATTGTGCCTTTTGTATTCAATTCCGAATCAATTTCTGTGTTTCATCGTCAATAAGATGGTCAGAGGGATACAGTAAACCTGAAGTAAAGCATCGGAATCTATAACTAGTGTCACAGGAATGGTTCAAATCAGAGACAGTAGGAAGAGTCAGTATTCTTGTACTTAAGTCGGCATCGTGCCTTTTCTATTTAATTCCGATGCAATTTCTGTGTTTCGTTGCCAATAAGAAGGTCCAAGTGATACAGTAAAACTGAAGTGAAGCATCGGAATCTATAACTAGTGTCATAGCAATGGTTCATACAAAGTCAGTAGGAAGAGTCAGTCTTCTAGTACTTAAGTCGGCAATGTGCCTTTTCTATTTAATTCCGATACAATTTCAGTGTTTCATCGTCAATAACAGGGTCCAGGGGATACAGTAAAGCTGAAGTGAAGCATCGGAATCTGTAACTAGTGTCGCAGGAATGGTTCAAAACATAGTCAGTACGAAGAGTCAATCTTATTGTATTTAAGTCGGCATTGTGCCTTTTGTATTCAATTCCGATTCAATTTCTGTGTTTCATCGTCAATAGGATGGTCAGAGGGATACAGTAAACATGAAGTGAAGCATCGGAATCTATAACTAGTGTCACAGGAATGGTTCAAACCATAGACAGTAAGAAGGGTCCGTCTTCTTGTACTTAAGTATTCATTGTGCCTTTTGTATTTAATTCCGATTCAATTTCTGTGTTTCATCGTCAATAAGAAGTACCAAGGTCTACAGGAAACCTGAAGTAAAACATCGGAATCTATAACTAGTGTCACAGGAATGGTTCAAAACATAGACAGTAAGAAGACTCAATCTTCTTGTACTTAAGTCGGCATTGTGCCCTTTTCAATTTAATTCCGATGCAATTACTGCGTTTCATCGTCAATACGAAGGTCAGAGGGATACAGTAAACCTGAAATAAAGCATCGGAATCTATAACTAGTGTCACAGGAATGGCTCCAAACGTAGTCAGTAAGAAGAGTCAGTCTTCTTGTACTTAAGTGGGCTTTGTGCCTTTTCTATTTAATTCCGATGCAAATTCGGTGCTTCATCGTCAATAAGAGGGTCCAAGGGTACAGTAAAGCTGAAGTGAAGAATCGGAATCTATAACTAGTGTCACAGGAATGGTTCAAAACAGTCAGTAAGAAGAGTCAATCTTCTGGTATTTAAGTCGACATTATGCTTCTTGTACTCAATTCCGATTCAATTTCTGTGTTTCATCGTCAATACGGTGTTCGGAGGGATACAGTAAAATTGAAGTGAAGCATCGGAATCTAGAACTTTTGTCACAGGAAAGGTTCAAAACATAGACAGTAAGAAGGGTCCGTCTTCTTGTACTTAAGTATTCATTGTGCCTTTTGTATTTAATTCCGATGCAATTTCTGTGTTTCATCGTCAATAAGAAGGTCCTAGGGATACAGCAAACCTGAAGTGAAGCATCGGAATCTTTAACTAGTGTCACAGCAATCGATCAAGATATAGTCAGTAAGAAGAGCCAGTCAACTTGTACTTAAGTTGGCATGTAGTCTTTTGTATTTAGTTCCGATGCAATTTCTGTGTTTCATCGTCAATAAGAAGGTCCAAGGGATACAGTAAACCTGAAGTGAAGCATCGGAATCTATAACTAGTGTCACAGGAATGGCTCAAAACACAGTCAGTAAGAAGAGTCAGTCTTCTTGTACTTAACTCGGCATTGTGCCTTTTGTATTTAATTCCGATGTAGTTTCTGTGTTTCATCGTCAATAAGAAGGTCCAATGGATACAGTAAACCTGAAGTGAAGCATCGGAATCTATTACTAGTGTCACAGGAATGGATCAAGATATGGTCAGTAAGAAGAGTCAGTCTTCTTGTACTTAAGTCGGCATTGTGCCTTTTGTATTTTTATCCGATGCATTTTCTGTGTTTCATCGTCAAAAAGGTCAGAGGGATACAGTAAACCTGAAGTGAAACATCGGAATCTATAAGTAGTGTCACAGGAATGGTTCAAAACATAGACAGTAGGAGGAGTCAGTCTTCTTGTACTTAATTCGGCATTGTGCCTTTTGTATTTAATTCCGATGCAATATCTGTGTTTCATCGCTAATAAGAAGGTGAGAGGGATACAGTAAACCTGAAGTGAATCATCGGAATCTACAACTAGTGTCGCAGGAATGGTTCAAAACATAGTCAGTAAGAAGAAACAGTCTTCTTGTACCTAACTCGGCATTGTGCCTTTTGTATTTAATTCCGATGTAGTTTCTGTGTTTCATCGTCAATAAGAAGGTCCAAGGGATACAGTAAACCTGAAGTGAAGCATCGGAATCTATAACTAGTGTCACAAGAATGGCTCAAAACACAGTCAGTAAGAAGAGTCAGTCTTCTTGTACTTAACTCGGCATTGTGCCTTTTGTATTTAATTCCGATGTAGTTTCTGTGTTTCATCGTCAATAAGAAGGTCCAAGGGATACAGTTAACCTGAAGTGAAGCATCGGAATCTATAACTAGTGTCACAGGAATGGATCAAGATATGGTCAGTAAGAAGCGTCAGTCTTCTTGTACTTAAGTCGGCATTGTGCCTTTTGTATTTTTGTCCGATGCAATTTCTGTGTTTCATCGTCAGTAAGAAGGTCAGAGGAATACAGTAAACCTGAAGTGAAGCATCGGAATCTCTTACTAGTGTCACAGGAAAGGCTCCAAACATAGTCAGTAAGAAGAGTCAGTCTTCTTGTACTTAAGTCGGCATTGTGCCTTTTGAATTCAATTCCGATTCAATTTCTGTGTTTCATCGTCAATAAGATTGTCAGAGGGATACAGTAAACCTGAAGTGAAGCATCGGAATCTAGACCTTTTGTCACAGGAATGGTTCAAAACATAGACCGTAAGAAGAGTCAATCTTCTTGTATTTAAGTCGGCATTGTGTCTTTTGTATTCAATTCCGATGCAATATCTGTGTTTCATCGTTGATATGAAGGTCAGAGGGATACAGTAGACCTGAAGTGAAGCGTCGGAATCTAGAACTTTTGTCACAGGAATGGTTCAAAACATAGACAGTAAGAAGAGTCAATCTTCTTGTATTTAAGTCGGCATTGTGTCTTTTGTATTCAATTCCGATGCAATTTCTGTGTTTCATCGTCAATAAGAAGGACCAAGGGATACAGTAAACCTGAAGTGAAGCATCGGAATCTATAACTCGTGTCACAGGAATGGTTGATACAAAGTCAGTAAGAAGAGTCAGTCTTCTAGTACTTAAGTCGACAATGTGACTTTTGCATTTAACTCACATGCTATTTCTGAGTTTCATCGTCAATAAGAAGGTCAGAGGGACACAGTAAACCTGAAATGAAGCATCGGAATCTATAACTAGTGTCACAGGAGTGGATCCAAACATAGTCAGTAAGAAGAGTCAGTCTTCTTGTACTTAAGTCAGCATTGTGCATTTTCTATTTAATTCCGATGCAATTTCAGTGTTTCATCGTCAATAAGAAGGACCAAGGGATACAGTAAACCTGAAGTGAAGCATCGGAACCTATAACTAGTGTCACAGGAATGGTTCAAAACATAGACAGTAGGAAGAGTCAGTATTCTTGTACTTAAGTTGGCATTGTGCCATTTGAATTTAGTTCCGATGCAATTTCTGTGTTTCATCGTCAATAAGAAGGACCAAGGGATACAGTAAACCTGAAGTGAAGCATCGGAATCTGCAACTAGTGTCACAGGAATGGTTCAAATCATAGTCAGTAAGAAGAAACAGTCTTCTTGAACTTAAGTTGGCATTGTGCCATTTGAATTTAGTTCCGATGCAATTTCTGTGTTTCATCGTCAATAAGAAGGACCAAGGTATACAGTAAACCTGACGTAAAGCATCGGAATCTATAACTAGTGTCACAGGAATGGTTCAAAACATAGACAGTAGGAAGAGTCAGTATTCTTGCACTTAAGTTGGCATTGTGCCTTTTGTATTTAATTCCGATGCACTATCTGTGTGTCATCGTCAATAAGAAGGTCCAAGGGATACAGTAAATCTGAAATGAAGCATCGGAAATTATAACTAGTGTCACAGGAATGGTTCAAATATAGACAGTAGGAAGATTAAGTCTACATGTACTTAATTCGGCATTGTGCCTTTTGTATTTATATCCAAAGCAATTTCTGTGTTTCATCGTCAATAAGAAGTCAGAGGGATACAGTAAACCTGAAGTGAAGCATCGGAATCTATAACTTTTGTCACAGGAATGGATCAAAACATTGACAGTAAGAAGGGTCCGTCCTCTTGTATTTAAGTATTCATTGTGCCTTTTGTATTTAATTCCGATGCAATTTCTGTGTTTCATCGTCAATAAGAAGGACCAAGGGATACAGTAAACCTGAAGTGAAGCATCGGAATCTATAACTAGTGTCACAGGAATGGTTCATACAACGTCAGTAAGATGAGTCAATCTTCTAGTATTGAAGTCGGCAATGTGCCTTTTGTATTTAATTCCGATGCAATTTCTGTGTTTCATCGTCAATAAGAAGGTCCAAGGGATACAGTAAACATGAAATGGAGCATCGGAATCCATAACTAGTGTCACAGGAATGGTTCAACACATAGTCAGTAAGAAGAGTCAGTCTGCCTGTACTTAAGTCGGCATTGAGCCTTTGTATTTAATTCCGATGCACTATCTGTGTTTCATCGTTGATATGAAGGTCAGAGGGATACAGTAAACCTGAAGTGAAACATCGGAATCTATAACTTTTGTCACAGGAATGGTTCAAAACATAGACAGTAATAAGGGTCCGTCTTCTTGTACTTAAGTATTCATTGTGCCTTTTGTATTTAATTCCGATGCAATTTCTGTGTCTCATCGTCAATGAGAAGGACCAAGGGATACAGAAAACCAGAAGTGAAGCATCGGAATCTGTAACTAGCGTCACAGGAATGGTTCATATAAAGTCAGTACGAAGAGTCAGTCTTCTAGTACTTAAGTCGGCAATGTGCCTTTTGTATTTAATTCAGATGCTATTTCAGTGTTTCTTCGTCAATACGAGGGTCCAAGGGATACAGTACAGCTGAAGTGAAGCATCGGAATCTGTAACTAGTGTCACAGGAATGGTACAAAACATAGTCAGTAAGAAGAGCGAATCTTCTTGTATTTAAGTCGGCATTGTGCCTTTTGTATTCAATTCCGATTCAATTTCTGTGTTTCATCGTCAATAAGATTGTCAGAGGGATACAGTAAACCTGAAGTGAAGCATCGGAATCTAGAACTTTTGTCACAGGAATGGTTCAAAGCATAGTCAGTAGGAAGAGTCGGTCTTCATGTACTTCAGTCGGCATTGTGCATTTTGTATGAAATTCCGATGCAATTTCTGTGTTTCATCGTCAATAAGAAGGTCCAAGGGATACAGTGAACCTCAAGTGAAGCATCGGAATCTAGAACTTTTGTCACAGGAATGGTTCAAAGCATAGTCAGTAGGAAGAGTCGGTCTTCTTGTACTTAAGTCGGCATTGTGCCTTTTGTACTTAATTCCGATGCAATATCTGTGTTTCATCGTTGATATGAAGGTCAGAGGGATACAGTAAACCTGAAGTGAAGCATCGGAATCTAGAACTTTTGTCACAGGATTGGTTCAAACCATAGACACTAAGAAAGGTCCATCTTCTTGTGCTTAAGTATTCATTGTGCCTTTTGTGTTTAATTCCGATTCAATTTCTGTGTTTCATCGTCAATAAGAAGGACCGAGGTCTACAGTAAACCTTCAGTAAAACATCGGAATCTATAACTAGTGTCACAGGAATGGTTCAAAACATAGACAGTATGAAGAGTCAGTGTTCTTGGACTTAAGTCGGCATTGTGCCTTTTCTATTTAATTCCGATCAATTTCAGTGTTTCATCGTCAATAAGAGGGTCCAAGGGATACAGTAAAGCTGAAGTGAAGCATCGGAATCTATAACTAGTGTCACAGGAATGGTTCAAACATAGTCAGTAAGAAGAGTCAATCTTCTTGTATTTAAGTCGGGATTGTGCCTCTTGTACTCATTTCCGATTCAATTTCTGTGTTTCATTGTGAATACGATGGTCAGAGGGATACAGTAAACCTGAAGTGAAGCATCGGAATCTGGAACTTTTATCACAGGAATGGTTCAAAACATAGACAGTAGAAAGAGTCAGTCTTCTTATACTTAAGTCGGCATTGTGCCATTTGTATTTAGTTCCGATGCAATTTCTGAGTTTCATCGTCAATAAGAAGGTCCAAGGGATACAGTAAACCTGAAGTGAAGCATCGGAATCTATATCTAGTGTTACAGGAATGGTTCAAAACAAAGACAGTAAGAAGAGTCAGTCTTCTTGTACTTAACTCGGAATTGTGCTTATTGTATTTAATTCCGATGTAGTTTCTGTGTTTCATCGTCAATAGGACGGTCCAAGGGACACAGTGAACCTGAAGTGAAACATCGGAATCTATAACTAGCGTCACAGGAATGGATCAAGATATGGTCAGTAAGAAGAGGCAGTCTTCTTGTACTTAAGTCGACATTGTGCCTTTTCTATTTAATTCCGATGCAATTTCTGCGTTTCATCGTCAAAATGAAGGTCAGAGGGATACAGTAAACCTGAAGTGAAGCATCGGAATCTATAAGTAGTGTCACAGTAATGGTTCAAAACATAGTCAGTAAGGAGAGTCAGTCTTCTTGTACTTAAGTCGGCATTGTGCCTTTTGTATTCAATTCCGATGCAATTTCTGTGTTTCATCGTCAATAAGAAGTACCAAGGGATACAGTAAACCTGAAGTGAGACATCGGAATCTATAACTAGTGTCACAGGAATGGTTGATACAAAGTCAGTAAGAAGAGTCAGTCTTCTAGTACTTAAGTCGGCAATGTGCCTTTTCTATTTAATTCCGATGCAATTTCTGTGATTCATCGTCAATAAGAAGGTACAAGGGATACAGTAAACCTGAAGTGAAGCATCGGAATCTGTAACTAGTGTCACAGGAATGGTTCAAAACAATGTCAGTAAGAAGAGTCTGTCTTTTTGTACTTAAGTCGGCATTGTGCCTTTTGTATTTAATTCCGATGTAGTTTCTGTAGTGCATCGTCAATAAGAAGGTACAAGGGATACAGTAATTCTGAAGCGAAGCATCGGAATCTATACTAGTGTCACAGGAATGGATCAAGGTATAGTCAGTAAGAAGAGTCAGTCTTCTTGTACTTAAGTCGACATTGTGCCTTTTCTATTTAATTCCGATGCAATTTCTGTGTTTCATCGTCAATAAGAAGGTCAGAAGGATACAGTGAACCTGACGTGAAGCATCGGAATCTCTAACTAGTGTCACAGGAATGGTTCAAAACATAGACAGTAGGAAGAGTCAGCCTTCTTGTACTTAAGTCGGCATTGTGCCTTTTCTATTAAATTCCGATGCAATATCTGTGTTTCATCGCCAATAAGAAGGTCAGAAGGATACAGTAAACTTGACGTGAAGCATCGGAATCTATAACTAATGTCACAGGATTCGTTCAGAACATAAACAGTAGGAAGAGTCAGTCTTCCTGTACTTAAGTCGGCATTGTGCCTTTTGTATTTCCTTCCGATGCACTATCTGTGTTTCATCGTTGATATGAAGGTCAAAGGGATACAGTAAACCTGAAGTGATCATCGGAATCTAGAACTTTTGTCACAGGAATGGTTCAAAACATAGACAGTAAGAAGGGTCCGCCTTATTATACTTAAGTATTCATTGTACCTTTTGAATTTAATTCCGATGCAATTTCTGTGTTTCATCGTCAATGAGAAGCACCAAGGGATACAGAAAACCTGAAGTGAAGCATCGGAATCTATAACTAGTGTCACAGGAATGGTTCATACAAAGTCAGTAAGAAGAGTCAGTCTTCTAGTACTTAAGTCGGCAATGTGCCTTTTGTATTTAATTCAGATGCTATTTCAGTGTTTCTTCGTCAATAAGAGGGTCCAAGCGATACAGTAAAGCTGAAGTGAAGCATCGGAATCTGTAACTAGTGTCACAGGAATGGTACAAAACATAGTCATTAAAAAGAGTGAATCTTCTTGTATTTAAGTCGGCATTGTGCCTTTTGTATTCAATTCCGAATCAATTTCTGTGTTTCATCGTCAATAAGATGGTCAGAGGGATACAGTAAACCTGGAGTGAAGCATCGGAATCTATAACTTTTGTCACACGAATGGTTCAAAACATAGACAGTAAGAAGGGTTCGTCTTCTTGTACTTAAGTATTCATTGTGCCTTTTCTATTTAATCCCG
Organism: Schistocerca piceifrons; assembly: GCF_021461385.2. Taxonomy (NCBI): domain Eukaryota; kingdom Metazoa; phylum Arthropoda; class Insecta; order Orthoptera; family Acrididae; genus Schistocerca; species Schistocerca piceifrons. The sequence continues at coordinate 989,689,684 of NC_060149.1, forward strand.
ATGCAATTTCTGTGTTTCATCGTCAATAAGAAGGACCAAGGTATACAGTAAACCTGAAGTATAGCATCGGAATCTATAACTAGTATCACAGGAATGGTTCAAAACATAGACACTAAGAAGAGTCAGTCTTCTTGTACTTAAGTCGGCATTGTGCCCTTTTCAAATTAATTCCGATGCAATTACTGTGTTTCTTCGTCAATACGAAGGTCAGAGGGAAACAGTAAACCTGAAATGAGTCATCGGAATCTATAACTAGTGTCACAGGAATGGCTCCAAACATAGTCAGTAAGAAGAGTCAGTCTTCTTGTACTTAAGTCGGCATTGTGCCTTTTCTATTTAATTCCGACGCAATTTCTGTGTTTCATCGTCAAAAAGATGGTCGGAGGGATACAGTAAACCTGAAGTGAAGCATCGGAATCTATAAGTAGTGTCAAAGGAATGGTTCAAAACATAGACAGAAGGAAGAGTCAATCTTCTTGTACTTAAGTTGGCATTGTGCCTTTTGTATTTAATTCCGATGCACTATCTGTGTGTCATCGTCAATAAGAAGGTCCAAGGGATACAGTAAATCTGAAATGAAGCATCGGAAATTATAACTAGTGTCACAGGAATGGTTCAAAACATAGACAGTAGGAAGAGTCAGTCTTCTTGTACTTAAATCGGCATTGTGCCTTTTCTATTTAATTCCGATGCAATTTCTGTGTTTCGTCGCCAATAAGAAAGTCCAAGAGATACAGTAAACCTGACGTGAAGCATCGGAATCTATAACTAATGTCACAGGATTCGTTCAAAGCATAGACAGAAGGAAGAGACAGTCTTCTTGTACTTAAGTCGGCATTGTGCATTTTGTATTTAATTCCGATGCAATTTCTGTGTTTCATCGTCAATAAGAACGTCAGAAGGATACAGTAAACCTGAAGTGAAGCATCGGAATCTATAACTAGTGTCACAGGAATGGTTGATACAAAGTCAGTAAGAAGAGTCAGTCTTCTAGTACTTAAGTCGGCATTGTGCCATTTGTATTTAGTTCCGATGCAATTTCTGTGTTTCATCGTCAATAAGAAGGTCCTGGGGAAACAGTAAACCTAAAGTGAAGCATCGGAATCTGTAAATAGTGGCACAGGAATGGTTCAAAACATAGTCAGTAAGGAGAGTCAGTCTTCTTGTACTTAAGTCGGCTTTGTGCCTTTTGTATTTAATTCCGATGCAATTTTTGTGTTTCATCCTCAATACGAAGGTCCGAGGGACACAGTAAACCAGAAGTGAAGCATCGGAATCTATAACTAGAGTCACAGGAATGGTTCAAATCATAGTCAGTAAGAAGAGCCAGTCTTCTTGTACTTAATTCGCCATTGTGCTTTTTGTATCTAATTCCGATGCAATATCTGTGTTTCATCGTTAAGAAGAAGGTCAGAGGGATACAGTAAACCTGAAGTAAAGCATCGGAATCTGCAACTAGTGTCGCAGGAATGGTTCAAATCATAGTCAGTAAGAAGAAACAGTCATCTTGTACTTAAGTCGTCATTGTTCCATTTGTACTTATTTCCGATGCTAATTCTGTGTTTCATCGTCAATAAGAAGGTCCTAGGGATACAGTAAACCTGAAGTGAAGCATCGGAATCTTTAACTAGTGTCACAGCAATGGATAAAGATATAGTCAGTAAGAAGAGTCAGTCTTCTTGTACTTAAGTCGGCATTTAGACTTTTCTATTTAATTCCGATGCAATTTCTGTGATTCATCGTCAATAAGAAGGTACAAGGGATACAGTAAACCTGAAGTGAAGCATCGGAATCTGTAACTAGTGTCACAGGAATGGTTCAAAACAATGTCAGTAAGAAGAGTCAGTCTTTTTGTACTTAAGTCGGCATTGTGCCTTTTGTATTTAATTCCGATGTAGTTTCTGTAGTGCATCGTCAATAAGAAGGTACAAGGGATACAGTAAATCTGAAGCGAAGCATCGGAATCTATACTAGTGTCACAGGAATGGATCAAGGTATAGTCAGTAAGAAGAGTCAGTCTTCTTGTACTTAAGTCGACATTGTGCCTTTTCTATTTAATTCCGATGCAATTTCTGTGTTTCATCGTCAATAAGAAGGTCAGAAGGATACAGTAAACCTGACGTGAAGCATCGGAATCTCTAACTAGTGTCACAGGAATGGTTCAAAACATAGACAGTAGGAAGAGTCAGCCTTCTTGTACTTAAGTCGGCATTGTGCCTTTTCTATTAAATTCCGATGCAATTTCTGTGTTTCATCGCCAATAAGAAGGTCAGAAGGATACAGTAAACTTGACGTGAAGCATCGGAATCTATAACCAATGTCACAGGATTCGTTCAGAACATAAACAGTAGGAAGAGTCAGTCTTCCTGTACTTAAGTCGGCATTGTGCCTTTTGTATTTCCTTCCGATGCACTATCTGTGTTTCATCGTTGATATGAAGGTCAAAGGGATACAGTAAACCTGAAGTGATCATCGGAATCTAGAACTTTTGTCACAGGAATGGTTCAAAACATAGACAGTAAGAAGGGTCCGCCTTATTATACTTAAGTATTCATTGTACCTTTTGAATTTAATTCCGATGCAATTTCTGTGTTTCATCGTCAATGAGAAGCACCAAGGGATACAGAAAACCTGAAGTGAAGCATCGGAATCTATAACTAGTGTCACAGGAATGGTTCATACAAAGTCAGTAAGAAGAGTCAGTCTTCTAGTACTTAAGTCGGCAATGTGCCTTTTGTATTTAATTCAGATGCTATTTCAGTGTTTCTTCGTCAATAAGAGGGTCCAAGCGATACAGTAAAGCTGAAGTGAAGCATCGGAATCTGTAACTAGTGTCACAGGAATGGTACAAAACATAGTCATTAAAAAGAGTGAATCTTCTTGTATTTAAGTCGGCATTGTGCCTTTTGTATTCAATACCGAATCAATTTCTGTGTTTCATCGTCAATAAGATGGTCAGAGGGATACAGTAAACCTGGAGTGAAGCATCGGAATCTAGAACTTTTGTCACACGAATGGTTCAAAACATAGACAGTAAGAAGGGTTCGTCTTCTTGTACTTAAGTATTCATTGTGCCTTTTCTATTTAATCCCGATGCAATTTCTGTGTTTCATCGTCAATAAGAAGGACCAAGGTATACAGTAAACCTGAAGTATAGCATCGGAATCTATAACTAGTATCACAGGAATGGTTCAAAACATAGACACTAAGAAGAGTCAGTCTTCTTGTACTTAAGTCGGCATTGTGCCCTTTTCAAATTAATTCCGATGCAATTACTGTGTTTCTTCGTCAATACGAAGGTCAGAGGGAAACAGTAAACCTGAAATGAGTCATCGGAATCTATAACTAGTGTCACAGGAATGGCTCCAAACATAGTCAGTAAGAAGAGTCAGTCTTCTTGTACTTAAGTCGGCATTGTGCCTTTTCTATTTAATTCCGACGCAATTTCTGTGTTTCATCGTCAAAAAGATGGTCGGAGGGATACAGTAAACCTGAAGTGAAGCATCGGAATCTATAAGTAGTGTCAAAGGAATGGTTCAAAACATAGACAGAAGGAAGAGTCAATCTTCTTGTACTTAAGTTGGCATTGTGCCTTTTGTATTTAATTCCGATGCACTATCTGTGTGTCATCGTCAATAAGAAGGTCCAAGGGATACAGTAAATCTGAAATGAAGCATCGGAAATTATAACTAGTGTCACAGGAATGGTTCAAAACATAGACAGTAGGAAGAGTCAGTCATCTTGTACTTAAGTCGGCATTGTGCCTTTTCTATTTAATTCCGATGCAATTTCTGTGTTTCGTCGCCAATAAGAAAGTCCAAGAGATACAGTAAACCTGACGTGAAGCATCGGAATCTATAACTAATGTCACAGGATTCGTTCAAAGCATAGACAGAAGGAAGAGACAGTCTTCTTGTACTTAAGTCGGCATTGTGCATTTTGTATTTAATTCCGACGCAATATCTGTGTTTCATCGTTGATATGAAGGTCAGAGGGATACAGGAAACCTGAAGGGAAGCTTCGGAATCTAGAACTTTTGTCACAGGAATGGTTCAAAACATAGACGTTAAGAAGAGTCAATCTTCTTGTATTTAAGTCGGCATTGTGTCTTTTGTATTCAATTCCGATGCAATTTCTGTGTTTCATCGTCAATAAGAAGGACCAAGGGATACAGTAAACCAGAAGTGAAGCATCGGAATCTATTACTAGTGTCACAGGAATGGTTGATACAAAGTCAGTAAGAAGAGTCAGTCTTCTAGTACTTAAGTCGGCAATGTGCCTTTTGCATTTAATTCTGATGCTATTTCTGAGATTCATCGTCAATAAGAAGGTCAGAGGGACACAGTAAACCGGAAATGAAGCATCGGAATCTAAACTAGTGTCACAGGAATGGATCCAAACATAGTCAGTAAGAAGAGTCAGTCTTCTTGTACTTAAGTCGGCATAGTGCCATTTGTATTTAGTTCCGATGCAATTTCTGTGTTTCATCGTCAATAAGAAGGTCCTGGGGAAACAGTAAACTTAAAGTGAAGCATCGGAATCTGTAAATAGTGGCACAGGAATGGTTCAAAACATAGTCAGTAAGGAGAGTCAGTCTTCTTGTACTTAAGTCGGCATTGTGCCTTTTGTATTTAATTCCGATGCAGTTTTTGTGTTTCATCCTCAATACGAAGGTCCGAGGGACACAGTAAACCAGAAGTGAAGCATCGGAATCTATAACTAGAGTCACAGGAATGGTTCAAATCATAGTCAGTAAGAAGAGCCAGTCTTCTTGTACTTAATTCGCCATTGTGCCCTTTCTATTTAATTCCGATGCAATTTCTGTGTTTCATCGTCAATTAGAAGGTCCTGGGGAAACAGTAAACCTGAAGTGAAGCATCGGAATCTTTAACTAGTGTCACAGCAATGGATAAAGATATAGTCAGTAAGAAGAGTCAGTCTTCTTGTACTTAAGTCGGCATTTAGATTTTTCTATTTAATTCCGATGCAATTTCTGTGATTCATCGTCAATAAGAAGGTCCAAGGGATACAGTAAACCTGAAGTGAAGCATCGGAATCTGTAACTAGTGTCACAGGAATGGTTCAAAACAATGTCAGTAAGAAGAGTCAGTCTTTTTGTACTTAAGTCGGCATTTTGCCTTTTGCATTTAATTCCGATGTAGTTTCTGTGCTGCATCGTCAATAAGAAGGTACAAGGGATACAGTAAATCTGAAGTGAAGCATCGGAATCTATACTTGTGTCACAGGAATGGCTCAAGGTATAGTCAGTAAGAAGAGTCAGTCTTCTTGTACTTAAGTCGACATTGTGCCTTTTCTATTTAATTCCGATGCAATATCTGTGTTTCATCGTCAATAAGAAGGTCAGAAGGATATAGTAACCTGACGTGAAGCATCGGAATCCCTAACTAGTGTCACAGGAATGGTTCAAATCAGAGACAGTAGGAAGAGTCAGTATTCTTGTACTTAAGTCGGCATCGTGCCTTTTCTATTTAATTCCGATGCAATTTCTGTGTTTCGTTGACAATAAGAAGGTCCAAGTGATACAGTAAACCTGAAGTGAAGCATCGTAATCTATAACTAGTGTCATAGCAATGGTTCATACAAAGTCAGTAGGAAGAGTCAGTCTTCTACTACTTAAGTCGGCAATGTGCCTTTTCTATTTAATTCCGATACAATTTCAGTGTTTCATCGTCAATAACAGGGTCCAGGGGATACAGTAAAGCTGAAGTGAAGCATCGGAATCTGTAACTAGTGTCGCAGGAATGGTTCAAAACATAGTCAGTACGAAGAGCCAATCTTATTGTATTTAAGTCGGCATTGTGCCTTTTGTATTCAATTCCGATTCAATTTCTGTGTTTCATCGTCAATAGGATGGTCAGAGGGATACAGTAAACATGAAGTGAAGCATCGGAATCTATAACTAGTGTCACAGGAATGGTTCAAACCATAGACAGTAAGAAGGGTCCGTCTTCATGTACTTAAGTCGGCATTGTGCCTTTTCTATTTAATTCCGATACAATTTCAGTGGTTCATCGTCAATAACAGGGTCCAGGGGATACAGTAAAGCTGAAGTGAAGCATCGGAATCTGTAACTAGTGTCACAGGAATGGTTCAAACCATAGACAGTAAGAAGGGTCCGTCTTCTTGTACTTAAGTATTCATTGTGCCTTTTGTATTTAATTCCGATTCAATTTCTGTGATTCATCGTCAATAAGAAGTACCAAGGTCTACAGGAAACCTGAAGTAAAACATCGGAATCCATAACTAGTGTCACAGGAATGGTTCAAAACATAGACAGTAAGAAGACTCAATCTTCTTGTACTTAAGTCGGCATTGTGCCCTTTTCAATTTAATTCCGATGCAATTACTGTGTTTCATCGTCAATACGAAGGTCAGAGGGATACAGTAAACCTGAAATAAAGCATCGGAATCTATAACTAGTGTCACAGGAATGGCTCCAAACATAGTCAGTAAGAAGAGTCAGTCTTCTTGTACTTAAGTGGGCTTAGAGCCTTTTCTATTTAATTCCGATGCAAATTCGGTGTTTCATCGTCAATAAGAGGGTCCAAGGGATACAGTAAAGCTGAAGTGAAGCATTGGAATCTATAACTAGTGTCACAGGAATGGTTCAAAACATAGACAGTAAGAAGGGTCCGTCTTCTTGTACTTAAGTATTCATTGTGCCTTTTGTATTTAATTCCGATGCAATTTCTGTGTTTCATCGTCAAAAAGAAGGTCAGAGGGATACAATAAACCTGAAGTGAAGCATCGGAATCTATAAGTAGTGTCACAGGAATGGTTCAAAACATAGACAGTGGGAAGAGTCAGTCTTCTTGTACTTAATTCGCCATTGTGCCTTTTGTATTTAATTCCGATGCAATATCTGTGTTTCATCGTTAATAAGAAGGTGAGAGGGATACAGTAAACCTGAAGTGAATCATCGGAATCTACAACTAGTGTCGCAGGATTGGTTCAAATCATAGTCAGTAAGAAGAAACAGTCTTCTTGTACTTAAGTCGGCATTGTGCCATTTGTATTTAGTTCCGATGCAATTTCTGTGATTCATCGTCAATAAGAAGGTCCTAGGGATACAGCAAACCTGAAGTGAAGCATCGGAATCTTTAACTAGTGTCACAGCAATCGATCAAGATATAGTCAGTAAGAAGAGCCAGTCAACTTGTACTTAAGTTGGCATGTAGTCTTTTGTATTTAGTTCCGATGCAATTTCTGTGTTTCATCGTCAATAAGAAGGTCCAAGGGATACAGTAAACCTGAAGTGAAGCATCGGAATCTATAACTAGTGTCACAGGAATGGCTCAAAACACAGTCAGTACGAAGAGTCAGTCTTCTCGTACTTAACTCGGCATTGTGCCTTTTGTATTTAATTCCGATGTAGTTTCTGTGTTTCATCGTCAATAAGAAGGTCCAAGGGATACAGTTAACCTGAAGTGAAGCATCGGAATCTATAACTAGTGTCACAGGAATGGATCAAGATATGGTCAGTAAGAAGCGTCAGTCTTCTTGTACTTAAGTCGGCATTGTGCCTTTTGTATTTTTGTCCGATGCAATTTCTGTGTTTCATCGTCAGTAAGAAGGTCAGAGGGATACAGTAAACCTGAAGTGAAGCATCGGAATCTCTTACTAGTGTCACAGGAATGGTTGAAAACATTGACAGTAGGAAGAGACAGTCTTCTTGTACTTAAGTCGGCATTGTGCTTTTTCTATTTAATTCCGATGCAATTTCTGTGTTTCGTCGCCAATAAGAGGGTCCAAGGGATACAGTAAACCTGACGTGTAGCATCGGAATGTATAACTATTGTCACAGGATTCGTTCAAAACATTGACAGTAGGAAGCGTCAGTCTTCTTGTACTTAAGTCGGCATTGTGCCTTTTGTATTTTTGTCCGATTGCAATTTCTGTGTTTCATCGTCAGTAAGAAGGTCAGAGGGATACAGTAAACCTGAAGTAAAGCATCGGAATCTAGAACTTTTGTCACAGGAATGGTTCAAAACATAGACAGTAAGAAGGGTCCGTCATCTTAAGTATTCATTGTGCCTTTTGTATTTAATTCCGATGCAATTTCTGTCTTTCATCGTCAATAAGAAGCACCAAGGGATACAGTAAACCTGAAGTGAAGCATCGGAATCTATAACTAGTGACACAGGAATGGTTCATACAAAGTCAGCAAGAAGAGTCATTCTTCTAGTACTTAAGTCGGCAATGTGCCTTTTGTATTTAATTCAGTTGCTATTTCTGTGTTTCATCGTCAATAAGAAGGTCAGAGGACACAGTAAACCTGAAGTGAAGCATCGGAATCTATAACTAGTGTCACAGTAATTGTTCAAACCATAGACAGTAAGAAGGGTCCGTCTTCTTGTACTTAAGTATTCATTGTGCCCTTTGTAATTAATTCCGATGCAATTTCTGAGTTTCATCGTCAATGAGAAGCACCAAGGGATACAGAAAACCTGAAGTCAAGCATCGGAATCTATAACTAGTGTCACAGGAATGGTTCATACAAAGTCAGTAAGAAGAGTCAGTCTTCTAGCACTTAAGTCGGCAATGTGCCTTTTGTATTTAATTCTGATACTATTTCAGTGTTTCTTCGTCAATAAGAGGGTCCAAGCGATACAGTAAAGCTGAAGTGAAGCATCGGAATCTGTAACTGGTGTCACAGGAATGGTACAAAACATAGTCAGTAAAAAGCGTGAATCTTCTTGTATTTAAGTCGGCATTGTGCCTTTTGTATTCAATTCCGAATCAATTTCTGTGTTTCATCGTCAATAAGATGGTCAGAGGGATACAGTAAACCTGAAGTGAAGCATCGGAATCTAGACCTTTTGTCACAGGAATGGTTCAAAACATAGACAGTAAGAAGGGTCCGCCTTCTTGGACGTAAGTATTCATTGTGCCTTTTCTATTTAATCCCGATGCAATTTCTCTGTTCCATCGTCAATATGAAGGACCAAGGTATACAGTAAACCTGAAGTAAAGCATCGGAATCTATAACTAGTGTCACAGGAATGGTTCAAAACAGAGACAGTAGGAAGAGTCAGTCTTCTTGTACTTAAGTCGGCAATCTGCCTTTTCTATTTAATTCCGATACAATTTCAGTGTTTCATCGTCAATAACAGGGTCCAGGGGATACAGTAAAGCTGAAGTGAAGCATCGGAATCTGTAACTAGTGTCGCAGGAATGGTTCAAAACATAGTCAGTACGAAGAGTCAATCTTATTGTATTTTAGTCGGGATTGTGCCTTTTGTATTCAATTCCGATTCAATTTCTGTGCTTCATCGTCAATAGGATGGTCAGAGGGATACAGTAAACATGAAGTGAAGCATCGGAATCTATAACTAGTGTCACAGGAATGGTTCAAACCATAGACAGTAAGAAGGGTCCGTCTTCATGTACTTAAGTCGGCATTGTGCCTTTTCTATTTAATTCCGATACAATTTCAGTGGTTCATCGTCAATTACAGGGTCCAGGGGATACAGTAAAGCTGAAGTGAAGCATCGGAATCTGTAACTAGTGTCAAGGAATGGTTCAAAACATAGTCAGTACGAAGAGTCAATCTTCTTGTATTTAAGTCGGCATTGTGCCTTTTGTATTCAATTCCGATTCAATTTCTGTGTTTCATCGTCAATAGGATGGTCAGAGGGATACAGTAAACATGAAGTGAAGCATCGGAATCTATAACTAGTGTCACAGGAATGGTTCAAACCATAGACAGTAAGAAGGGTCCGTCTTCTTGTACTTAAGTATTCATTGTGCCTTTTGTATTTAAGTCCGATTCAATTTCTGTGTTTCATCGTCAATAAGAAGTACTAAGGTCTACAGGAAACCTGAAGTAAAACATCGGAATCTATAACTAGTGTCACAAGAATGGTTCAAAACATAGACAGTAAGAAGACGCAATCTTCTTGCACTTAAGTCGGCATTGTGCCCTTTTCAATTTAATTCCGATGCAATTACTGTGTTTCATCGTCAATACGAAGGTCAGAGGGATACAGTAAACCTGAAATAAAGCATCGGAATCTATAACTAGTGTCACAGGAATGGCTCCAAACATAGTCAGTAAGAAGAGTCAGTGTTCTTGGACTTAAGTCGGCATTGTGCCTTTTCTATTTAATTCCGATGCAATTTCAGTGTTTCATCGTCAATAAGAGGGTCCAAGGGATACAGTAAAGCTGAAGTGAAGCATCGGAATCTATAACTAGTGTCACAGGAAAGGTTCAAAACACAGTCAGTAAGAAGAGTCAATCTTCTGGTATTTAAGTCGACATTATGCTTCTTGTACTCAATTCGGATTCAATTTCTGTGTTTCATCGTCAATACGGTGGTCAGAGGGATACAGTAAACCTGAAGTGAAGCATCGGAATCTAGAACTTATGTCACAGGAATGGTTCAAAACATAGACAGTAAGAAGGGTCCGTCTTCTTGTACTTAAGTATTCATTGTGCCTTTTGTCTTTAATTCCGATGCAATTTCTGTGTTTCATCGTCAAAAAGAAGGTCAGAGGGATACAGTAAACCTGAAGTGAAGCATCGGAATCTATAAGTAGTGTCACAGGAATGGTTCAAAACATAGATAGTGGGAAGAGTCAGTCTTCTTGTACTTAATTCGGCATTGTGCCTTTTGTATTTAATTCCGATGCAATATCTGTGTTTCATCGTTAATAAGAAGGTGAGAGGGATACAGTAAACCTGAAGTGAATCATCGGAATCTACAACTAGTGTCGCAGGATTGGTTCAAATCATAGTCAGTAAGAAGAAACAGTCTTCTTGTACTTAAGTCGGCATTGTGCCATTTGTATTTAGTTCCGATGCAATTTCTGTGTTTCATCGTCAATAAGAAGGTCCAAGGGATACAGTAAACCTGAAGTGAAGCATCGTAATCTATATCTAGTGTCACAGGAATGGCTCAAAACACAGTCAGTAAGAAGAGTCAGTCTTCTTGTACTTAACTCGGCATTGTGCCTTTTGTATTTAATTCCGATGTAGTTTCTGTGTTTCATCGTCAATAAGAAGGTCCAAGGGATACGGAAAACCTGAAGTGAAGCATCGGAATCTATAACTAGTGTCACAGGAATGGATCAAGATATGGTCAGTAAGAAGAGTCAGACTTCTTGTACTTAAGTCGGCATTGTGCCTTTTGTATTTTTATCCGTTGCAATTTCTGTGTTTCAGCGTCAATAAGAAGGTCAGAGGGATAAAGTAAACCTGAAGTGAAGCATCGGAATCTCTTACTAGTGTCACAGGAATGGTTGAAAACGTAGACAGTAGGAAGAGTCAGTCTTCTTGTACTTAAGTCGGCATTGTGCTTTTTCTATTTAATTCCGATGCAATTTCTGTGTTTCGTCGCCAATAAGAGGGTCCAAGGGATACAGTAAACCTGACGTGTAGCATCGGAATCTATAACTATCGTCACAGGATTCGTTCAAAACATAGACAGTAGGAAGAGTCAGTCTTCTTGTACTTAAGTTGGCAATGTGCCTTTTGTATTTAATTCCGAAGCAATATCTGTGTTTCATCGTTGATGTGAAAGTCAGAGGGATACAGTAAACCTGAAGTAAAGCATCGGAATCTTGAACTTTTGTCACAGGAATGGTTCAAAACATAGACAGTAAGAAGGGTCCGTAATCTTATACTTAAGTATTCATTGTGCCTTTTGTATTTAATTCCGATGCAATTTCTGTCTTTCATCGTCAATAAGAAGGACCAAGGGATCCATTAAAGATGAAGTGAAGCATCGGAATCTGTAACTAGTGCCACAGGAATGGTTCAAAACTTTGTCAGTAAGAAGAGTCAATCTTCTTGTATTTAAGTCGGCATTGTGCCTTTTGTATAAAATTCCGACTCAATTTCTGTGTTTCATCGTCAATAAATGGTCAGAGGGATACAGTAAACCTGAAGTGAAGCATCGGAATCTATAACTAGTGTCACAGTAATTGTTCAAACCATTGACAGTAAGAAGGGTCCGTCTTCTTGTACTTAAGTATTCATTGTGCCTTTTGTATTTAATTCCGATTCAATTTCTGTGCTTCATCGTCAATAAGAAGGTCAGAGGGATACAGTAAACCTGAAGTAAAACATCGGAATCTATAACTAGTGTCACAGGAATGGTTCAAAACATAGACAGTAAGAAGAGTCAATCTTCTTGTACTTAAGTCGGCATTGTGCCCTTTTCAATTTAATTCCAATGCAATTACTGTGTTATATCGTCAGTACGAAGGTCAGAGGGATACAGTTAACCTGAAATAAAACATCGGAATCTATAACTTGTGTCACAGGAATGGCTCCAAACATAGTCAGTAAGAAGAGTCAGTGTTCTTGGACTTAAGTCGGCATTGTGCCTTTTCTATTTAATTCCGATGCAATTTCTGTGTTTCATCGTCAAAAAGGTCAGAGGGATGCAGTAAACCTGAAGTGAAGCATCGCAATCTATAAGTAGTGTCACAGGAATGGTTCAAAACATAGACAGTAGGAGGAGTCAGTCTTCTTGTACTTAATTCGGCATTGTGCCTTTTGTATTTAATTCCGATGCAATATCTGTGTTTCATGGCCAATAAGAAGGTGAGAGGGATACAGTAAACCTGAAGTGAATCATCGGAATCTACAACTAGTGTCGCAGGAATGGTTCAGATCATAGTCAGTAAGAAGAAACAGTCTTCTTGTACCTAACTCGGCATTGTGCCTTTTGTATTTAATTCCGATGTAGTTTCTGTGCTTCATCGTCAATAAGAAGGTCCAAGGGATACAGTAAACCTTAAGTGAAGCATCGGAATCTATAACTAGTGTCACAAGAATGGATCAAGATATGGTCAGTAAGAAGAGTCAGTCTTCTTGTACTTAAGTCGGCATTGTGTCTTTTGTATTTTTGTCCGATGCAATTTCTGTGTTTCATCGTCAGTAAGAAGGTCAGAGGGATACAGTAAACCTGAAGTGAACCATCGGAATCTCTTACTAGTGTCACAGGAATGGTTGAAAACATTGACAGTAGGAAGAGTCAGTCTTCTTGTACTTAAGTCGGCATTGTGCTTTTTCTATTTAATTCCGATGCAATTTCTGTGTTTCGTCGCCAATAAGAGGGTCCAAGGGAAACAGTAAACCTGACGTGTAGCATCGGAATCTATAACTATTGTCACAGGATTCGTTCAAAACATAGACAGTAGGAAGAGTCAGTCTTCTTGTACTTAAGTTGGCATTGTGCCTTTTGTATTTAATTCCGATGTAGTTTCTGTGTTTGATCGTCAATAAGAAGGTCCAAGGGATACAGTAAACCTGAAGTGAAGCATCGGAATCTATAACTAGCGTCACAGGAATGGATCAAGATATGGTCAGTAAGAAGAGTCAGACTTCTTGTACTTAAGTCGGCAATGTGCCTTTTGTATTTAATTCAGGTGCTATTTCTGTGTTTCATCGTCAATAAGAAGGTCAGAGGAAACAGTAAACCTGAAGTGAAGCATCGGAATCTATAACTAGTGTCACAAGAATTGCTCCAAACATAGTCAGTAAGAAGAGTCGACATTGTACCCTTTCTATTTAATTCCGATACAGTTTCAGTGTTTCATCGTCAATACGAGGGTCCAGGGGATACATTAAAGCTGAAGTGAAGCATCGGAATCTATAACTAGTGTAACAGGAATGGATCAAGATATGGTCAGTATGAAGAGTCAGACTTCTTGTACTTAAGTCGGCATTGTGCCTTTTGTACTTTTATCCGATGCAATTTCTGTGTTTCAGCGTCAATAAGAAGGTCAGAGGGATACAGTAAACCTGAAGTGAAGCATCGGAATCTCTTACTAGTGTCACAGGAATGGTTGAAAACATAGACAGTAGGAAGAGTCAGTCTTCTTGTACTTAAGTCGGCATTGTGCTTTTTCTATTCAATTCCGATGCAATTTCTGTGTTTCGTCGCCAATAAGAGGGTCCAAGGGATACAGTAAACCTGACGTGTAGCATCGGAATCCATAACTATTGTCACAGGATTCGTTCAAAACATAGACAGTAGGAAGAGTCAGTCTTCTTGTACTTAAGTTGGCAATGTGCCTTTTGTATTTAATTCCGAAGCAATATCTGTGTTTCATCGTTGATGTGAAAGTCAGAGGGATACAGTAAACCTGAAGTAAAGCATCGGAATCTAGAACTTTTGTCACAGGAATGGTTCAAAACATAGACAGTAAGAAGGGTCCGTCATCTTGTACTTAAGTATTCATTGTGCCTTTTGTATTTAATTCCGATGCAATTTCTGTCTTTCATCGTCAATAAGAAGGACCAAGGGATACATTAAAGCTGAAGTGAAGCATCGGAATCTGTAACTAGTGCCACAGGAATGGTTCAAAACTTTGTCAGTAAGAAGAGTCAATCTTCTTGTATTTAAGTCGGCATTGTGCCTTTTGTATCCAATTCCGATTCAATTTCTGTGTTTCATCGTCAATAAATGGTCAGAGGGATACAGTAAACCTGAAGTGAAGCATCGGAATCTATAACTAGTGTCACAGTAATTGTTCAAACCATAGACAGTAAGAAGGGTCCGTCTTCTTGTACTTAAGTATTCATTGTGCCTTTTGTATTTAATTCCGATTCAATTTCTGTGCTTCATCGTCAATAAGAAGGTCAGAGGGATACAGTAAACCTGAAGTAAAACATCGGAATCTATAACTAGTGTCACAGGAATGGTTCAAAACATAGACAGTAAGAAGAGTCAATCTTCTTGTACTTAAGTCGGCATTGTGCCCTTTTCAATTTAATTCCAATGCAATTACTGTGTTTTATCATCAATACGAAGGTCAGAGGGATACAGTTAACTGAAATAAAACATCGGAATCTATAACTAGTGTCACAGGAATGGCTCCAAACATAGTCAGTAAGAAGAGTCAGTGTTCTTGGTCGGCATTGTGCCTTTTCTATTTAATGCCGATGCAATTTCTGTGTTTCATCGTCAAAAAGGTCAGAGGGATGCAGTAAACCTAAAGTGAAGCATCGCAATCTATAAGTAGTGTCACAGAAATGGTTCAAAACATAGTCAGTAGGAGGAGTCAGTCTTCTTGTACTTAATTCGGCATTGTGCCTTTTGTATTTAATTCCGATGCAATATCTGTGTTTCATGGCTAATAAGAAGGTGTGAGGGATACAGTAAACCTGAAGTGAATCATCGGAATCTACAACTAGTGTCGCAGGAATGGTTCAGATCATAGTCAGTAAGAAGAAACAGTCTTCTTGTACCTAACTCGGCATTGTGCCTTTTGTATTTAATTCCGATGTAGTTTCTGTGTTTCATCGTCAATAAGAAGGTCCAAGGGATATAGTAAACCTGAAGTGAAGCATCGGAATCTATAACTAGTGTCACAAGAATGGCTCAAAACACAGTCAGTAAGAAGAGTCAGTCTTCTTGTACTTAACTCGGCATTGTGCCTTTTGTATTTAATTCCGATGTAGTTTCTGTGTTTGATCGTCAATAAGAAGGTCCAAGGGATACAGTAAACCTGAAGTGAAGCATCGGAATCTATAACTAGTGTCACAGGAATGGATCAAGATATGGTCAGTAAGAAGAGTCAGTCTTCTTGTACTTAAGTCGGCATTGTGTCTTTTGTATTTTTGTCCGATGCAATTTCTGTGTTTCATCGTCAGTAAGAAGGTCAGAGGGATACAGTAAACCTGAAGTGAACCATCGGAATCTCTTACTAGTGTCACAGGAATGGTTGAAAACATTGACAGTAGGAAGAGTCAGTCTTCTTGTACTTAAGTCGGCATTGTGCTTTTTCTATTTAATTCCGATGCAATTTCTGTGTTTCGTCGCCAATAAGAGGGTCCAAGGGATACAGTAAACCTGACGTGTAGCATCGGAATCTATAACTATTGTCACAGGACTCGTCCAAAACATAGACAGTAGGAAGAGTCAGTCTTCTTGTACTTAAGTTGGCATTGTGCCTTTTGTATTTAATTCCGATGTAGTTTCTGTGTTTCATCGTCATTAAGAAGGTCCAAGGGACACAGTAAACCTGAAGTGAAGCATCGGAATCTATAACTAGTGTCACAAGAATTGCTCAAAACACAGTCAGTAAGAAGAGTCAGACTTCTTGTACTTAAGTCGGCAATGTGCCTTTTGTATTTAATTCAGGTGCTATTTCTGTGTTTCATCGTCAATAAGAAGCTCAGAGGACACAGTAAACCTGAAGTGAAGCATCGGAATCTATAACTAGTGTCACAGGAATTGCTCCAAACATAGTCAGTAAGAAGAGTCAGTCTTCTTGTACTTAAGTCGCCATTGTACCCTTTTATTTAATTCCGATACAATTTCAGTGTTTCATCGTCAATACGAGGGTCCAGGGGATACATTAAAGCTGAAGTGAAGCATCGGAATCTGTAACTAGTGTCACAGGAATGGCTCCAAACATAGTCAGTAAGAAGAGTCAGTGTTCTTGGACTTAAGTCGGCATTGTGCCTTTTCTATTTAATTCCGATGCAATTTCAGTGTTTCATCGTCAATAAGAGGGTCCAAGGGATACAGTAAAGCTGAAGTGAAGCATCGGAATCTATAACTAGTGTCACAGGAATGGTTCAAAACACAGTCAGTAAGAAGAGTCAATCTTCTGGTATTTAAGTCGACATTATGCTTCTTGTACTCAATTCCGATTCAATTTCTGTGTTTCATCGTCAAAAAGAAGGTCCTAGGGATACAGCAAACCTGAAGTGAAGCATCGGAATCTTTCACTAGTGTCACAGCAATGGATCAAGATATGGTCAGTAAGAAGAGCCAGTCAACTTGTACTTAAGTTGGCATGTAGTCTTTTGTATTTAGTTCCGATGCAATTTCTGTGTTTCATCGTCAATAAGAAGGTCCAAGGGATACAGTAAACCTGAAGTGAAGCATCGTAATCTATATCTAGTGTCACAGGAATGGCTCAAAACACAGTCAGTAAGAAGAGTCAGTCTTCTTGTACTTAACTCGGCATTGTGCCTTTTGTATTTAATTCCGATGTAGTTTCTGTGTTTCATCGTCAATAAGAAGGTCCAAGGGATACGGTAAACCTGAAGTGAAGCATCGGAATCTATAACTAGTGTCACAGGAATGGATCAAGATATGGTCAGTAAGAAGAGTCAGACTTCTTGTACTTAAGTCGGCATTGTGCCTTTTGTAATTTTATCCGTTGCAATTTCTGTGTTTCATCGTCAATAAGAAGGTCAGAGGGATACAGTAAACCTGAAGTGAAGCATCGGAATCTCTTACTAGTGTCACAGGAATGGTTGAAAACATAGACAGTAGGAAGAGTCAGTCTTCTTGTACTTAAGTCGGCATTGTGCTTTTTCTATTTAATTCCGATGCAATTTCTGTGTTTCGTCGCCAATAAGAGGGTCCAAGGGATACAGTAAACCTGACGTGTAGCATCGGAATCTATAACTATTGTCACAGGATTCGTTCAAAACATAGACAGTAGGAAGAGTCAGTCTTCTTGTACTTAAGTTGGCATTGTACCTTTTGTATTTAATTCCGAAGCAATATCTGTGTTTCATCGTTGATGTGAAAGTCAGAGGGATACAGTAAACCTGAGGTAAAGCATCGGAATCTAGAACTTTTGTCACAGGAATGGTTCAAAACATAGACCGTAAGAAGGGTCCGTCATCTTGTACTTAAGAATTCATTGTGCCTTTTGTATTTAATTCCGATGCAATTTCTGTCTTTCATCGTCAATAAGAAGGACCAAGGGATACATTAAAGCTGAAGTGAAGCATCGGAATCTGTAACTAGTGCCACAGGAATGGTTCAAAACTTAGTCAGTAAGAAGAGTCAATCTTCTTGTATTTAAGTCGGCATTGTGCCTTTTGTATCCAATTCCGATTCAATTTCTGTGTTTCATCGTCAATAAGAAGGTCAGAGGGATACAGTAAACCTGAAATAAAACATCGGAATCTATAACTAGTGTCGCAGGAATGGTTCAAAACATAGACAGTAAGAAGAGTCAATCTTCTTGTACTTAAGTTGGCATTGTGCCCTTTTCAATTTAATTCTAATGGAATTACTGGGTTTTATCGTCAATACGAAGGTCAGAGGGATACAGTAAACCTGAAATGAAGCATCGGAATCTATAACTAGTGTCACAGGAAAGGCTCCAAACATAGTCAGTAAGAAGAGTCAGTCTTCTTGTACTAAAGTCGGCATTGTGCCTTTTCTATTTAATTCCGATGCAATTTCAGTGTTTCATCGACTATAAGAGGGTCCAAGGGATACAGTAAAGCTGAAGTGAAGCATCGGAATCTATAACTAGTGTCACAGGAATGGTTCAAAACATAGTCAGTAAGAAGAATCAATCGTCTTGTATTTAAGTCGGCATTGTGCTTTTTGTACTCAATTCCGATTCAATTTCTGTGTTTCATCGTCAATACGATGGTCAGAGGGATACAGTAAACCTGAAGTGAAGCATCGGAATCTAGAACATTTGTCACAGGAATGGTTCAAAACATAGACAGTAAGAAGGGTCCGTCTTCTTGTACTTATGTATTCATTGTGCCTTTTGTATTTAATTCCGATGCAATTTCTGTGTTTCATCGTCAAAAAGGTCAGAGGGATGCAGTAAACCTGACGTGAAGCATCGCAATCTATAAGTAGTGTCACAGGAATGGTTCAAAACATAGACAGTAGGAGGAGTCAGTCTTCTTGTACTTAATTCGGCATTGTGCCTTTTGTATTTAATTCCGATGCAATATCTGTGTTTCATCGCTAATAAGAAGGTGAGAGGGATACAGTAAACCTGAAGTGAATCATCGGAATCTACAACTAGTGTCGCAGGAATGGTTCAGATCATAGTCAGGAAGAAGAAACAGTCTTCTTGTACCTAACTCGGCATTGTGCCTTTTGTATTTAATTCCGATGTAGTTTGTGTGTTTCATCGTCAATAAGAAGGAACAAGGGATACAGTAAACCTGAAGTGAAGCGTCGGAATCAATAACTAGTGTCACAAGAATGGCTCAAAACACAGTCAGTAAGAAGAGTCAGTCTTCTTGTACTTAACTCGGCATTGTGCCTTTTGTATTTAATTCCGATGTAGTTTCTGTGTTTGATCGTCAATAAGAAGGTCCAAGGGATACAGTAAACCTGAAGTGAAGCATCGGAATCTATAACTAGTGTCACAGGAATGGATCAAGATATGGTCAGTAAGAAGAGTCAGTCTTCTTCTACTTAAGTCGGCATTGTGTCTTTTGTATTTTTGTCCGATGCAATTTCTGTGTTTCATCGTCAGTAAGAAGGTCAGAGGGACACAGTAAACCTGAAGTGAACCATCGGAATCTCTTACTAGTGTCACAGGAATGGTTGAAAACATTGACAGTAGGAAGAGTCAGTCTTCTTGTACTTAAGTCGGCATTGTGCTTTTTCTATTTAATTCCGATGCAATTTCTGTATTTCGTCGCCAATAAGAGGGTCCAAGGGATACAGTAAACCTGACGTGTAGCATCGGAATCTATAACTATTGTCACAGGATTCGTTCAAAACATAGACAGTAGGAAGAGTCAGTCTTCTTGTACTTAAGTTGGCATTGTGCCTTTTGTATTTAATTCCGATGTAGTTTCTGTGTTTGATCGTCATTAAGAAGGTCCAAGGGATACAGTAAACCTGAAGTGAAGCATCGGAATCTATAACTAGCGTCACAGGAATGGATCAAGATATGGTCAGTAAGAAGAGTCAGACTTCTTGTACTTACGTCGCCAATGTGCCTTTTGTATTTAATTCAGGTGCTATTTCTGTGTTTCATCGTCAATAAGAAGGTCAGAGGACACAGTAAACCTGAAGTGAAGCTTCGGAATCTATAACTAGTGTCACAGGAATTGCTCCAAACATAGTCAGTAAGAAGAGTCAGTCTTCTTGTACATAAGTCGGCATTGTGCCCTTTCTATTTAATTCCGATACAATTTCAGTGTTTCATCGTCAATACGAGGGTCCAGGGGATACATTAAAGCTGAAGTGAAGCATCGGAATCTGTAACTAGTGTCACAGGAATGGTTCAAAACTTAGTCAGTAAGAATAGTCAATCTTCTTGTATTTAAGTCGGCATTGTGCCTTTTGTATCCAATTCCGATTCAATTTCTGTGTTTCATCGTCAATAAATGGTCAGAGGGATACAGTAAACCTGAAGTGAAGCATCGGAATCTATAACTAGTGTCACAGTAATTGTTCAAACCATAGACAGTAAGAAGGGTCCGTCTTTTTGTACTTAAGTATTCATTGTGCCTTTTGTATTTAATTCCGATTCAATTTCTGTGCTTCATCGTCAATAAGAAGGTCAGAGGGAAACAGTAAACCTGAAGTAAAACATCGGAATCTATAACTAGTGTCACAGGAATGGTTCAAAACATAGACAGTAAGAAGAGTCAATCTTCTTGTACTTAAGTCGGCATTGTGCCCTTTTCAATTTAATTCCAATGCAATTACTGTGTTTTATCGTCAATACGAAGGTCAGAGGGATACAGTTAACCTGAAATGAAGCATCGGAATCTATAACTAGTGTCACAGGAATGTCTCCAAACATAGTCAGTAAGAAGAGTCAGTCTTCTTGTACTTAAGTCGGCATTGTGCCCATTTCAATTTAATTCCGGTGCAATTTCTGTGTTTCATCGTCAAAAAGAAGGTCAGAGGGATACAGGAAACCTGAAGCGAAGCATCGGAATCCATAACTAGAGTCACAGGAATGGTTCAAAACATAGACAGTAGGAAGAGTGAGTCTTCTTGTACTTAAGTTGGCATTGTGCCTTTTGTGTTTAAATCCGATGCACTATCTGTGTTTCATCTTCAATAAGAAGGTTCAAGGGATACAGTAAATTTAAAATGTAGCATCGGAATCTATAACTAGTGTCATAGGAATGGTTCAAAACATAGACAGTAGGAAGATTCAGTCTACATGTACTAAAGTCGGCATTGTGCATTTTGTATTTATTTCCGATGCAATTTCTGTCTTTCATCGTCAATACGACGGTCAGAGAGATACAGTAAAGCTGAAGTGGAGCATCAGAATCTATAACTAGTGTCACAGGATTGGTCCAAAACATAGACAGTAGGAAGAGTCAGTCTTCTGGTACTTAAGTAGGCATTGTGCCTTTTGTATATAATTCCAATGCACTATCTGTGTGTCATCGTCAATAAGAATGTCCAAGGGAGACAGTTAATCTGAAATGAAGCATCGGAATCTATAACTAGTGTCACAGGAATGGTTCAAAAATAGACAGTAGGAAGAATCAGTCTACATGTACTTAAGTCGGCATTGGGCCTTTTGTATTTGTATCCGATGCTATTTCTGTGTTTCGTCGTCAGTAAGAGGGTCCATGGGATACAGTAAACCTGAAGTGAAGCATCGGAATCTATTACTATCGTCACAGGAATGGTTCAAAACATAGACAGCAAGAAGAGTCAGTCTTCTTGTACTTAGGTCGGCATTTAGACTTTTGTATTTAATTCCGATGCAATTTCTGTGATTCATCGTCAATAAGAAGGTCCAAGGGATACAGTAAACCTGAAGTGAAGCAATGGAATCTATAACTAGTGTCACAGGAATGGTTCATACAAAGTCAGTAAGAAGAGTCAGTCTTCTAGTACTTAAGTCGGCAATGTGCCTTTTGTATTTAATTCAGATGCTAATTCTGTGTTTCATCGTCAATAAGATGGTCAGAGGGATACAGTAAACCTGAAATGAAGCATCGGAATGTAGAACTTTTGTCACAGGAATGGTTCAATACATACACAGTAAGAAGGGTCAGTCTTCTTGTACTAAAGTATTCATTGTGCCATTGTATTTATTCCGAAGCAATTTCTGTGTTTCATCGTCAATAAGAAGGACCAAGAAATGCAGTAAACCTGAAGTAAAGCATCGGAATCTATAACTGGTGTCACAGGAATTTTTCAAAACATAGACAGTAAGAACAGTCAGACTTCTTGTACTTAAGTCGGCATTGTGCACTTTTTAATTTAAATTCGATGGAATTACTGTGTTTCATCGTCAATACGAAGGTCAGAGGGATACAGTAAACCTGAAGTGGAGCAACGGAATCTATAACTTGGGTCACAGGAATGGTTCAAAACATAGACAGTAATAAGAGTCAGTCTTCTTGTACTTAAGTCGGCATTGTTCCCTTTTCAATTGAATTCCGAAGCATTTACTGTGTTTCATCGTCAATAAAAAAGTCAGAGGTATGGTTCAACAGATAGTCAGTAAGAAGAGTCAGTCTGCTTGTACTTAAGACGGCATTGGGCCTTTTGTATTAAATTCCGATGCACTATCTGTCTTTCATCGTCAATAAGAAGGTCCAAGGGATACAGTAAACCTGAAATGATGCATCGGAATCTATAACTGGTGTCACAGGAATGGTTCAAAACATACTCTGTAAGAAGAGTCAGTCTTCTTGTACTTAAGTCCAAGGGATGGAGTAAACCTGAATGGAGCATCGGAACCTGTAACTAGAATCCGACGCATAACTGATAGTTATATGAAACGTTCAGCGGCTCTTAATGACGATGGAACACTCAAATTGCGTCGAGATTCAATACATCGTCATTCAGCCGACTTGTCTCCAAGGGTCAATTGCTGTCCCGGGCAAATTATGGTCGTTCTCCTATGATTATAGATTTTCGTATCCGACGCAAAACTGATAGTTAATTCTAACGTTCATGGCCTCGTAATGACGATGGAACACTCAAATTGCGTCGAAATTCAATATATCGTCCTCCTTCCGACTTGTCTCCAAGGGTTTATTGCTGCCTCGGGCACCTTATGGTCGTTCTCCTGTGAGTCTAGATTTTCGAATCCGACGCATAACTGATAGTTGAATCTAACGTTCAGCGGCTCCTAATGACGATGGAACACTCAAATTGCGTCGAGATTCAATACATCGTCTTTCAGCCGACTAGTCTCCAAGGGTCTATTGCTGCCTCGGGCACCTTATGGTCGTTCTCCTGTGAGTCTAGATTTTCGAATCCGACGCTAAACTGATTGTTAATTGTAATGTTCAGGGCCTCCTAATGACGATGGAACACTCAAATTGCGTCGCGATTCAATACATCGTCCTCCAGCCGACATGTCTCCAAGGGTCTATTGCTGCCTCTGGCACCTTATGGTCGTGCTCCTGTGCGTTTAGAATTTCAAATCCGACGCAAAACTAATAGTTAATTGTAACGTTAAGGGCCTCCTAACGAATATGGAACACTCAAATTGCGTCGAGATGCAATACATCGACCTCCAGCCGACTTGTCTCCAAGGGTCTATTGCTGCCTCGGGCACCTTATGGTCGTTCTCCTGTGAGTCTAAATTTTCGAATCCGACGAATAACTGATAGTTAATTTTAACGTTCAGCGCCTCCAAATGACGATGGAACACTCAAATTGCGTCGAAATTCAATACATCGTCCTCCAGCCGCCTTGTCTCCAAGGGATGTTGCTGCCTCGGGCTCCATATGGTCAGACTCCTGTGAGTCTAGATTTTCGTATCCGACGCAAAACTGATAGTTAATTGTTACGTTCAGCGCCTCCTAGTGATGATGGAACACTCAAATTCCGTCGAGATTCAATACATCGCCCTCCAGCCTACTTATCTACAAGGGGATATTGCGACCTCGGGCAACTTATGATCCGTCTCCTGTGAGTCTAAATTTTCGAATCCGACGCAAAACTGATAGTTAATTGTAACGTTCAGGGACTCCTAATGACGATAGAACACTAAAATTGCGTCGAGATGCAATATATCGACCTCCAGGCGAATTGTCTCCAAGGGTCTATTGCTGCCGCGGGCACCTTATGGTCGTTCTCCTCAGAGTCTTGATTTTCGAATCCGACGCTACACTGATAGTTAATTGTAAAGTTCAGGGCCTCCAAATGACGATGGAATACTCAAATTACGTCGAGATTCAAAACATCGTCCTCCAGGCGACTTGTCTCCAAGCGGATATTGCTGCCTCGGGCACCATATGGTCCGTCTCCAATGACTCTAGATTTTCGTATCCGACCAAAAACTAATAGTTAATTGTATCGTTCAGCGCCTCCTAATGACGATGGAACACTCAAATTGCGTCGAGATTCAATACATCGTCCTTCAGCCGACTTGTCTGCAAGGGGATATTGCTGCCTCGGCACCTTATGGTGGTTCTCCTGTGAGTCTAGGTTTTCGAACCCAACGCAAATCTGATGGTTAATACTAACGATCATGGTCTCCTAATGACGATGGAACACTCAAATTGCGTCGAAATTCAATACATCGTCCTCCAGCCGACTTGTCTCCAAGGATCTATTGCTGCCTCGGGCACCTTATCGTCGTTCTCCTGTGAGTCTAGATTTTCGAATCCGACGCATAACTGATAGTTAATTGTAATGTTCAGCGCCTCCTAATGACGATGGAACACTCAAATTGCGTCGCGATTCAATACATCGTCCTCCAGCCGACATGTCTCCAAGGGTCTATTGCTGCCTCTGGCACCTTATGGTCGTGCTCCTGTGCGTTTAGATTTTCAAATCCGACGCAAAACTAATGCTTAATTGTAACGTTAAGGGCCTCCTAACGAATATGGAACACTCAAATTCAATACCTCGTCCTCCAGCCGACTTGTCTCCAAGGGGATATTGCTGCCTTGGGTACCATATGTTCCGCCTCCTGTGAGTGTAGATTTTCGAATCCGACGCGAAACTGCAAGTTATTTGTAATGTTCAGTGCCTCCTAATGACGTTGGAACACTCAAATTGCGTCGACATGCAATACATCGTACTTCAGCCGACTTTTCTCCAAGAGTCTCTTGCTGCCTCTGGCACCTTATGGTGGTTCTCCTGTGAATCTAGATTTTCGAATCCGACGCAAAGCTGACAGTTAATTGTAACGTTCATGACCTCCTAATGACAATGGAACACTCAGATTTTGTCGAGATGCAATATATCGACCTCCAGCCGACTTGTCTCCAAGGGTCTATTGCTGCCTCGGGCACCTTATGGTCGTTCTCCTGTGAGTCTAAATTCTCGAATCCGACGCATAACTGATAGTTAATTGTAACGTTCAGCGCCTCCTAATGACGATGGAACACTCAAATTGCGTCGAGATTCAATACATCGTCCTCCTGCCGACTTATCTACAAGGGGATATTGCTGCCCCGGGCAACTTATGATCCGTCTCCTGTGAGAGTAGATTTTCGAATCCGACGCATAACTCATGCTTAATTGTAATGTTAATGGCCTCCTAATGACGATGGAACATTCAAATTGCGTCTAGTTCCAATACATCGCAATTCAGCCGACATGTCTCGAAGGGTCTATTGCTGCCACGGGCACCTTATGGTCGTTCTCCTGTGAGTCTACTTTTTCGAATTCGACGCTAAACTGATTGTTAATTGTAACGTTCTCGTCTCCTAATGACGATGGAACTCTCAAATTACGTCGAGATTCAATACATCGTCCTCCAGATGACTTGTCTTCAAGGGGATATTGCTGCCTCGGTCACCATATGATTCGTCTCCTGTGCGTCTAGATTTTCGTATCCGACGCAAAACTGATAGTTAATTGTAAAGTTAAGGGCCTCCTAATGACGATGGAACACTCAAATTACGTCGAGATTCAATACATCGTCATTCAGCCGACTTGTCTCCAAGGGTCAATTGCTGCCCCGGGCACCTTATGGTCGTTCTCCTGTGAGTCTAGATTTTCGTATCCGACGCAAAACTGATAGTTAGTTGTAACGTTCAGCGCCTCCTAATGGCGAATCAACACTCAAATTGCGTCGAAATTCAATACATCGTCCTTCAACCGACTTGTCTCCAAGGGTCTATTGCTGCCTCAGGCACCTTATGGTCGTTCTCCTGTGAGTCTAAATTTTCGAATGAGACGCAAAATTCTAACGTTAAGAGCCTCCTAATGACGATGGAACACTCAAATTGCGTCGAGACTCAATACATCGTCCTCGAGCCGACTTGTCTCCAAGGGTATATTGCTGCCTTGGGCACCATATGGGCCGTTTCTGTGAGTCAAGATTTTCGGATGCGACGCGAAACTGCTAGTTAATTGTAACGTTCAGGGCCTGCTAATGACGGTGCAACACTCAAATTGCGCCGAGATTCAAAACATCGTTCTTCAGCTGACTTGCCTCTAAGAGTCTATTGCTGCCTCGGGCACCTTATGGTGGTTCTCCTGTGAGTCTAGATTTTCGAATCCAACGCAAATCTGATAGTTAATTCTAACGTTCATGGCCTCCTAATGACGATGGAACACCCAAATTGCGTCGAGATGCAATACATCGACCTCCAGCCGACTTGTCTCCAAGGGTCTATTGCTGCCTCGGGCACCTTATGGTCGTTCTCCTGTGAGTCTACATTTTCTAATCCGACGCATAACAGATAGTTAATTGTATTGCTCAGCGCCTCCTAATGACGATGGAACACTCAAATGGCGTTGAGATTCAATACATCGTCCTCCAGCGGGCTTATCTACAAGGGGATATTGCTGCCACGGGCAACATATGATCTGTCTCCTGTGAGTAGATTTTCGAATCCGACGCATAACTGATGCTTAATTGTAATGTTATTGGCCTCCTAATGACGATGGACACTCAAATTGCGTCTAGTTTCAATACATCGTCATTCAGCCGACTTGTCTCCAGGAGTCTCTTGCTGCCTCTGGCACCTTATGGTGGTTCTCCTGTGAGTCTGGAGTTTCGAATCCGACGCAAAGCTGACAGTTAATTGTAACGTTCAAGACCTCCTAATGACGATGGAACACTCAATTTGCGTCGACATGCAATACATCGACCTCCAGCCGACTTGTCTCCAAGGGTGTATTGCTGCCTCGGGCACCTTATGGTCCTTCTCCTGTGCGTCTAAATTTTCGAATCCGACGCATGTGATAGTGAATTCAAACGTTCAGCGCCTCCTAATGACGATGGAACACTCAAATTGCGTCGAAATTTAATACATCGTCCTCCAGCCGACTTGTCTCCAAGGGTCTACTGATGCCTCGGGCACCTTATGGTCGTTCTCCTATGAGTCTAAATTTTCGAATCAGACGCAAAACTGATAGTTAATTGTAACGTTAAGGGCCTCATAATGACGATGGAACACTCAAATTGCGTCGAGATTCAATACATCGTCCTCCAGCCGCCTTGTCTCAAAGGGGATGTTGCTGCCTCGGGCTCCATATGGTCCGTCTCCTGTGAGTCTAGATTTTCGTATCCGACGCAAAACTGATAGTTAATTGTTACGTTCAGCCTCTCCTAATTACGATGGAACACTCAAATTCCGTCGAGATTCAATACATCGTCCTCCAGCCGACTTATCTACAAGGGGATATTGCTACCTCGGGCAACTTATGATCCGTCTCCTGTGAGTCTAAATTTTCGAATCCGACGTAAAACTGATGGTTAATCGTAAAGTTAATGGCCTCCTAATGACGGTGGAACACTGATATTGCGTCTAGATTCAATACATCGTCATTCTGCCGACTTGTCCGCAAGGGTCTATTGCTGCCTTGGGCACCTTATGGTCGTTCTCCTGTGAGTCTAGTTTTTTGTATCCGACGCTAAACTGATTGTTAATTGTAACGTTCACGGCCTCCTAATGACGATGGAACACTCAAATTACGTCCAAAATCAATACACCGTCCTTCAGCCGACTTGTCTCCAAGGGGATATTGCTGCCTCGGGCACAATATGGTCCGTCTCCTGTGAGTCTAGATTTTCGTATCCGACGCAAAACTGATAGTTAATTGTTACGTTCAGCGCCTCCTAATGACGACGCAACACTCAAATTGCGTCGAGATTCAATACATCGTCCTCCGGCCGACTAATCTCCAAGGGTCTATTGCTGCCTCAGGCACCTTAAGGTCGTTCTCCTGTGAGTCTAGATTTTCGAATCCGACGCATTGCTGATAGTTAATTGTAAGGTTCAGCGCCTCCGAATGACGGTGGAGCACTAAAATTTTGTCGAGATTCAATACATCGTCATTCAGCCGACTTGTCTCCAAGGGTCTATTGCTGCCTCGGGCACCTTATGGTCGTTCTCCTCAGAGTCTAGATTTTCGAATCCGACGCTAAACTGATAGTTAATTGTAACGTTCAGCGCCTCATAATGACGAATCAACACTCAAATTGCTTCGAGATCCAATACATCGTCCTCCAGCCGACTTGTCTCCAAGGGTCTTCTGCTGCCTCGGGCACCTTATGGTCGATCTCCTGTGAGTCTAAATTTTCGAATGAGACGCAAAACTTCTAGTTACTTCTAACGTAAGAGCCTCCTAATGACGATTGAACACTCAAATTGCGTCGAGATTAAATACATCGTTATTCAGCCGACTTGTCTCCAAGGGTCTATTGCTGCCTCGGGCACCTATGGTCGTTCTCCAGTGAGTCTAAATTTGCGAATCAGACGAAAAACTGATAGTTAATTGTAACGTTCAGGGTCTCCTAATGACGATGGAACACTCAAATTGCGTCGCGATTCAATACATCGTCCTCCAGCCGACATGTCTCCAAGGGTCTATTGCTGCCTCTGGCACCTTATGGTCGTGCTCCTGTTCGTTTAGATTTTCAAATCCGACGCAAAACTAATAGTTAATTGTAACGTTAAGGGCCTCCTAACGAATATGGAACACTCAAATTGCGTCGAGATTCAATACATCGTCCTCCAGCCGACTTGTCCCCAAAGGGGATATTGCTGCCATGGGTACCATATGTTCCGCCTCCTGTGAGTGTAGATTTTCGAATCCGACGCGAAACTGCAAGTTATTTGTAATGTTCAGTGCCTCCTAATGACGTTGGAACACTCAAATTGCGCCGAGATGCAATATATCGACCTCCAGCCGACTTGTCTCCAAGCGGATATTGCTGCCTCGGACACCATATGGTCCGTCTCCTATGACTCTAGATCTTCGTATCCGACCCAAAACTGATAGTTAACTGTAACGTTCAGCGCCTCCTAATGACGATGCAACACTCAAATTGCGTCGAGATTCAATACATCGTCCTCCAGCCGACTTATCTACAAGGGGATATTGCTGCCTCGGGCAACTTATGATCCGTCTCCTGTGAGTCTAGATTTTCGAATCCGACGCATAACTGATTCTTAATTGTAATGTTAATAGCCTCCTAATGACGATGGAACACTCAAATTGCGTCTAGTTTCAATACATCGTCATTCAGCTGACTTCTCTCCAAGGGTCTATTGCTGCCTCGGGCACCATATGGTCGTTCTCCTGTGAGTCTACTTTTTCGAATCCGACGCTAAACTGATTGTTAATTTTAACGTTCAGGGCCTCCTAATGACGATGGAACACTCAAATTACGTCCAGAATCAATACATCGTCCTCCAGCCGACTTGTCTCCAAGGGGATATTGCTGCATCGGTCACCATATGATTCGTCTCCTGTGAGTCTAGATTTTCGTATCCGTCGCAAAACTGATAGTTAATTGTAACGTTCAGCGCCTCGTAATGACGATGGAACACTCAAATTGCGTCGATATTCAATACATCGTCATTCAGCCGACTTGTCTCCAAGGGTCAATTGCTGCCCCGGGCACGTTATGGTCGTTCTCCTGTGAGTCTAGATTTTCGTATCCGACGCAAAACTGATAGTTAATTGTAAGGTTCAGCCCCTCCTAATGGCGAATCAACACTCAAATTGCGTCGAGATTCAATACATCGTCCTCCAGCCGACTTGTCTCCAAGGGTCTATTGCTGCCTCGGGCACCTTATGGTCGTTCTCCTGTGAGTCTAAATTTTCGAATGAGACGCAAAGCTTATAGTTAATTCTAACGTTAAGAGCCTCCTATTGACGATGGAACACTCAAATTGCGTCTAGTTTCAATACATCGCCATTCAGCCGACTTGTCTCGAAGGGTCTATTGCTGCCTTGGGCACCTTATGGTCGTTCTCCTGTGAGTCTACTTTTTCGAATCCGACGCTAAACTGATTGTTAATTGTAACGTTCAGCGCCTCCTAATGACGATGGAACACTCAAATTGCGTCGAGTCTCAATACATCGTCCTCGCGCCGACTTGTCTCCAAGGGGATATTGCTGCCTTGGGCACCGTATGGGCCGTTTCTGTGAGTCAAGATTTTCGGATCCGACGCGAAACTGCTAGTTAATTGTAACGTTCAGGGCCTGCTAATGACGCTGGAACACTCAAATTGCGCCGAGATTCAATACATCGTCCTTCAGCCGACTTGCCTCCAAGAGTCTACTGCTGCGTCGGGCACCTTATGATCGTACTCCTGTGAGTCTAGATTTTCGAATCCGACGCATAACTGATACTTAATTGTGATGTTAATGGCCTCTTGTTGACGATGGAACACTCAAATTGCGTCTAGTTTCATTACATCGCCATTCAGCCGACTTGTCTCGAAGGTTCTATTGCTGCCTCGGGCACCTTATGGTCGTTCTCCTGTGAGTCTACTTTTTCGAATCCGACGCTAAACTGATTGTTAATTGTAACGTTCAGCGCCTCCTAATGACGATGGAACACTCAAATTGCGTCGAGATTCAATACATCGTCCTCCAGCCGACTAGTCTCCAAGGGTCTATTGCTGCCTCGGGCACCTTAAGGTCGTTCTCCCGTGAGTCTAGATTTTCGAATCCGACGCATTGCTAATAGTTAATTGTAACGTTCAGCGCCTCCTAATGACGATGGAACACTAAAATTTTGTCGAGATTCAATACATCGTCATTCAGCCGACTTG
The DNA here is from genome assembly GCF_021461385.2 of Schistocerca piceifrons. NCBI lineage: Eukaryota > Metazoa > Arthropoda > Insecta > Orthoptera > Acrididae > Schistocerca > Schistocerca piceifrons. Next base: position 989,720,361 of record NC_060149.1, read on the forward strand.
TCTCCAAGGGTCTATTGCTGCCTCGGGCACCTTATGGTCGTTCTCCTCAGAGTCTAGATTTTCGAATCCGACGCTAAACTGATAGTTAATTGTAACGTTCAGCGCCTCATAATGACGAATCAACACTCAAATTGCTTCGAGATCCAATACATCGTCCTCCAGCCGACTTGTCTCCAAGGGTCTTCTGCTGCCTCGGGCACCTTATGGTCGATCTCCTGTGAGTCTAAATTTTCGAATGAGAAGCAAAACTTCTAGTTAATTCTAACGTTAAGAGCCTCCTAATGACGATTGAACACTCAAATTGCGTCGAGATTAAATACATCGTTATTCAGCCGACTTGTCTCCAAGGGTCTATTGCTGCCTCGGGCACCTATCGTCGTTCTCCAGTGAGTCTAAATTTGCGAATCAGACGAAAAACTGATAGTTAATTGTAACGTTCAGGGTCTCCTAATGACGATGGAACACTCAAATTGCGTCGCCATTCAATACATTGTCCTCCAGCCGACATGTCTCCAAGGGTCTATTGCTGCCTCTGGCACCTTATGGTCGTGCTCCTGTGCGTTTAGATTTTCAGATCCGACGCAAAACTAATAGTTAATTGTAACGTTAAGGGCCTCCTAACGAATATGGAACACTCAAATTGCGTCGAGATTCAATACATCGTCCTCCAGCCGACTTGTCCCCAAAGGGGATATTGCTGCCTTGGGTACCATATGTTCCGCCTCCTGTGAGTGTAGATTTTCGAATCCGACGCGAAACTGCAAGTTATTTGTAATGTTCAGTGCCTCCTAATGACGTTGGAACACTCAAATTGCGTCGAGATGCAATATATCGACCTCCAGCCGACTTGTCTCCAAGGGTCTATTGCTGCCTCGGGCACCTTATGGTCGTTCTCCTGTGAGTCTAAATTCTCGAATCCGACGCATAACTGATAGTTAATTGTAACGTTCAGCGCCTCCTAATGACGATGCAACACTCAAATTGCGTCGAGATTCAATACATCGTCCTCCAGCCGACTTATCTACAAGGGGATATTGCTGCCTCGGGCAACTTATGATCCGTCTCCTGTGAGTCTAGATTTTCGAATCCGACACATAACTGATTCTTAATTGTAATGTTAATAGCCTCCTAATGTCGATGGAACACTCAAATTGCGTCTAGTTTCAATACATCGTCATTCAGCTGACTTCTCTCCAAGGGTCTATTGCTGCCTCGGGCACCATATGGTCGTTCTCCTGTGAGTCTACTTTTTCGAATCCGACGCTAAACTGATTGTTAATTTTAACGTTCAGGGCCTCCTAATGACGATGGAACACTCAAATTACGTCCAGAATCAATACATCGTCCTCCAGCCGACTTGTCTCCAAGGGGATATTGCTGCATCGGTCACCATATGATTCGTCTCCTGTGAGTCTAGATTTTCGTATCCGTCGCAAAACTGATAGTTAATTGTAACGTTCAGCGCCTCGTAATGACGATGGAACACTCAAATTGCGTCGATATTCAATACATCGTCATTCAGCCGACTTGTCTCCAAGGGTCAATTGCTGCCCCGGGCACGTTATGGTCGTTCTCCTGTGAGTCTAGATTTTCGTATCCGACGAAAAACTGATAGTTAATTGTAAGGTTCAGCCCCTCCTAATGGCGAATCAACACTCAAATTGCGTCGAGATTCAATACATCGTCCTCCAGCCGACTTGTCTCCAAGGGTCTATTGCTGCCTCGGGCACCATATGGGCCGTTTCTGTGAGTCAAGATTTTCGGATCCGACGCGAAACTGCTAGTTAATTGTAACGTTCAGGGCCTGCTAATGACGCTGGAACACTCAAATTGCCCCGAGATTCAATACATCGTCCTTCAGCCGACTTGCCTCCAAGAGTCTACTGCTGCGTCGGGCACCTTATGATCGTTCTCCTGTGAGTCTAGATTTTCGAATCCGACGCATAACTGATACTTAATTGTGATGTTAATGGCCTCTTATTGACGATGGAACACTCAAATTGCGTCGAGATGCAATACATCGACCTCCAGCCGACTTGTCTCCAAGGGTCTATTGCTGCCTCGGGCACCTTATGGTCGTTCTCCTGTGAGTCTACATTTACGAATCCGACGCATAACTGATACTTAATTGTGATGTTAATGGCCTCTTATTGACGATGGAACACTCAAATTGCGTCTAGTTTCAATACATCGCCATTCAGCCGACTTGTCTCGAAGGGTCTATTGCTGCCTCGGGCACCTTATGGTCGTTCTCCTGTGAGTCTACTTTTTCGAATCCGACGCTAAAGTTATTGTTAATTGAAGCGTTCAGCGCCTCCTAATGACGATGGAACACGCAAATTGCGTCGAGATTCAATTCATCGTCCTCCAGCCGACTAGTCTCCAAGGGTCTATTGCTGCCTCTGGCACCTTATGGTCGTGCTCCTGTTCGTTTAGATTTTCAAATCCGACGCAAAACTAATAGTTAATTGTAACGTTAAGGGCCTCCTAACGAATATGGAACACTCAAATTGCGTCGAGATTCAATACATCGTCCTCCAGCCGACTTGTCCCCAAAGGGGATATTGCTGCCATGGGTACCATATGTTCCGCCTCCTGTGAGTGTAGATTTTCGAATCCGACGCGAAACTGCAAGTTATTTGTAATGTTCAGTGCCTCCTAATGACGTTGGAACACTCAAATTGCGTCGAGATGCAATATATCGACCTCCAGCCGACTTGTCTCCAAGCGGATATTGCTGCCTCGGGCACCATATGGTCCGTCTCCTATGACTCTAGATCTTCGTATCCGACCCAAAACTGATAGTTAACTGTAACGTTCAGCGCCTCCTAATGACGATGCAACACTCAAATTGCGTCGAGATTCAATACATCGTCCTCCAGCCGACTTATCTACAAGGGGATATTGCTGCCTCGGGCAACTTATGATCCGTCTCCTGTGAGTCTAGATTTTCGAATCCGACGCATAACTGATTCTTAATTGTAATGTTAATAGCCTCCTAATGACGATGGAACACTCAAATTGCGTCTAGTTTCAATACATCGTCATTCAGCTGACTTCTCTCCAAGGGTCTATTGCTGCCTCGGGCACCATATGGTCGTTCTCCTGTGAGTCTACTTTTTCGAATCCGACGCTAAACTGATTGTTAATTTTAACGTTCAGGGCCTCCTAATGACGATGGAACACTCAAATTACGTCCAGAATCAATACATCGTCCTCCAGCCGACTTGTCTCCAAGGGGATATTGCTGCATCGGTCACCATATGATTCGTCTCCTGTGAGTCTAGATTTTCGTATCCGTCGCAAAACTGATAGTTAATTGTAACGTTCAGCGCCTCGTAATGACGATGGAACACTCAAATTGCGTCGATATTCAATACATCGTCATTCAGCCGACTTGTCTCCAAGGGTCAATTGCTGCCCCGGGCACGTTATGGTCGTTCTCCTGTGAGTCTAGATTTTCGTATCCGACGCAAAACTGATAGTTAATTGTAAGGTTCAGCCCCTCCTAATGGCGAATCAACACTCAAATTGCGTCGAGATTCAATACATCGTCCTCCAGCCGACTTGTCTCCAAGGGTCTATTGCTGCCTCGGGCACCTTATGGTCGTTCTCCTGTGAGTCTAAATTTTCGAATGAGACGCAAAGCTTATAGTTAATTCTAACGTTAAGAGCCTCCTATTGACGATGGAACACTCAAATTGCGTCTAGTTTCAATACATCGCCATTCAGCCGACTTGTCTCGAAGGGTCTATTGCTGCCTTGGGCACCTTATGGTCGTTCTCCTAAGAGTCTACTTTTTCGAATCCGACGCTAAACTGATTGTTAATTGTAACGTTCAGCGCCTCCTAATGACGATGGAACACTCAAATTGCGTCGAGATTCAATACATCGTCCTCCAGCCGACTAGTCTCCAAGGGTCTATTGCTGCCTCGGGCACCTTAAGGTCGTTCTCCCGTGAGTCTAGATTTTCGAATCCGACGCATTGCTAATAGTTAATTGTAACGTTCAGCGCCTCCTAATGACGATGGAACACTAAAATTTTGTCGAGATTCAATACATCGTCATTCAGCCGACTTGTCTCCAAGGGTCTATTGCTGCCTCGGGCACCTTATGGTCGTTCTCCTCAGAGTCTAGATTTTCGAATCCGACGCTAAACTGATAGTTAATTGTAACGTTCAGCGCCTCATAATGACGAATCAACACTCAAATTGCTTCGAGATCCAATACATCGTCCTCCAGCCGACTTGTCTCCAAGGGTCTTCTGCTGCCTCGGGCACCTTATGGTCGATCTCCTGTGAGTCTAAATTTTCGAATGAGAAGCAAAACTTCTAGTTAATTCTAACGTTAAGAGCCTCCTAATGACGATTGAACACTCAAATTGCGTCGAGATTAAATACATCGTTATTCAGCCGACTTGTCTCCAAGGGTCTATTGCTGCCTCGGGCACCTATCGTCGTTCTCCAGTGAGTCTAAATTTGCGAATCAGACGAAAAACTGATAGTTAATTGTAACGTTCAGGGTCTCCTAATGACGATGGAACACTCAAATTGCGTCGCCATTCAATACATCGTCCTCCAGCCGACATGTCTCCAAGGGTCTATTGCTGCCTCTGGCACCTTATGGTCGTGCTCCTGTGCGTTTAGATTTTCAGATCCGACGCAAAACTAATAGTTAATTGTAACGTTAAGGGCCTCCTAACGAATATGGAACACTCAAATTGCGTCGAGATTCAATTCATCGTCCTCCAGCCGACTTGTCTCCAAGGGTCTATTGCTGCCTCGGGCACCTTATGGTCGTTCTCCTGTGAGTCTAAATTCTCGAATCCGACGCATAACTGATAGTTAATTGTAACGTTCAGCGCCTCCTAATGACGATGCAACACTCAAATTGCGTCGAGATTCAATACATCGTCCTCCATCCGACTAGTCTCCAAGGGTCTATTGCTGCCTCGGGCACCTTAATGTCGTTCTCCTGTGAGTCTAGATTTTCGAATCCGACGCATTGCTGATAGTTAATTGTAACGTTCAGCGCCTCCTAATGACGATGGAACACTAAAATTTTGTCGAGATTCAATACATCGTCCTCCAGCCGACTTGTCTCCAAGCGGATATTGCTGCCTCGGGCACCATATGGTCCGTCTCCTATGACTCTAGATCTTCGTATCCGACCCAAAACTGATAGTTAACTGCAACGTTCAGGGCCTCCTAATGACGATGCAACACTCAAATTGCGTCGAGATTCAATACATCGTCCTCCAGCCGACTTATCTACAAGGGGATATTGCTGCCTCGGGCAACTTATGATCCGTCTCCTGTGAGTCTAGATTTTCGAATCCGACACATAACTGATTCTTAATTGTAATGTTAATAGCCTCCTAATGTCGATGGAACACTCAAATTGCGTCTAGTTTCAATACATCGTCATTCAGCTGACTTCTCTCCAAGGGTCTATTGCTGCCTCGGGCACCATATGGTCGTTCTCCTGTGAGTCTACTTTTTCGAATCCGACGCTAAACTGATTGTTAATTTTAACGTTCAGGGCCTCCTAATGACGATGGAACACTCAAATTACGTCCAGAATCAATACATCGTCCTCCAGCCGACTTGTCTCCAAGGGGATATTGCTGCATCGGTCACCATATGATTCGTCTCCTGTGAGTCTAGATTTTCGTATCCGTCGCAAAACTGATAGTTAATTGTAACGTTCAGCGCCTCGTAATGACGATGGAACACTCAAATTGCGTCGATATTCAATACATCGTCATTCAGCCGACTTGTCTCCAAGGGTCAATTGCTGCCCCGGGCACGTTATGGTCGTTCTCCTGTGAGTCTAGATTTTCGTATCCGACGCAAAACTGATAGTTAATTGTAAGGTTCAGCCCCTCCTAATGGCGAATCAACACTCAAATTGCGTCGAGATTCAATACATCGTCCTCCAGCCGACTTGTCTCCAAGGGTCTATTGCTGCCTCGGGCACCTTATGGTCGTTCTCCTGTGAGTCTAAATTTTCGAATGAGACGCAAAGCTTATAGTTAATTCTAACGTTAAGAGCCTCCTATTGACGATGGAACACTCAAATTGCGTCTAGTTTCAATACATCGCCATTCAGCCGACTTGTCTCGAAGGGTCTATTGCTGCCTTGGGCACCTTATGGTCGTTCTCCTGTGAGTCTACTTTTTCGAATCCGACGCTAAACTGATTGTTAATTGTAACGTTCAGCGCCTCCTAATGACGATGGAACACTCAAATTGCGTCGAGATTCAATACATCGTCCTCCAGCCGACTAGTCTCCAAGGGTCTATTGCTGCCTCGGGCACCTTAAGGTCGTTCTCCCGTGAGTCTAGATTTTCGAATCCGACGCATTGCTAATAGTTAATTGTAACGTTCAGCGCCTCCTAATGACGATGGAACACTAAAATTTTGTCGAGATTCAATACATCGTCATTCAGCCGACTTGTCTCCAAGGGTCTATTGCTGCCTCGGGCACCTTATGGTCGTTCTCCTCAGAGTCTAGATTTTCGAATCCGACGCTAAACTGATAGTTAATTGTAACGTTCAGCGCCTCATAATGACGAATCAACACTCAAATTGCTTCGAGATCCAATACATCGTCCTCCAGCCGACTTGTCTCCAAGGGTCTTCTGCTGCCTCGGGCACCTTATGGTCGATCTCCTGTGAGTCTAAATTTTCGAATGAGAAGCAAAACTTCTAGTTAATTCTAACGTTAAGAGCCTCCTAATGACGATTGAACACTCAAATTGCGTCGAGATTAAATACATCGTTATTCAGCCGACTTGTCTCCAAGGGTCTATTGCTGCCTCGGGCACCTATCGTCGTTCTCCAGTGAGTCTAAATTTGCGAATCAGACGAAAAACTGATAGTTAATTGTAACGTTCAGGGTCTCCTAATGACGATGGAACACTCAAATTGCGTCGCCATTCAATACATCGTCCTCCAGCCGACATGTCTCCAAGGGTCTATTGCTGCCTCTGGCACCTTATGGTCGTGCTCCTGTGCGTTTAGATTTTCAGATCCGACGCAAAACTAATAGTTAATTGTAACGTTAAGGGCCTCCTAACGAATATGGAACACTCAAATTGCGTCGAGATTCAATTCATCGTCCTCCAGCCGACTTGTCCCCAAAGGGGATATTGCTGCCTTGGGTACCATATGTTCCGCCTCCTGTGAGTGTAGATTTTCGAATCCGACGCGAAACTGCAAGTTATTTGTAATGTTCAGTGCCTCCTAATGACGTTGGAACACTCAAATTGCGTCGAGATGCAATATATCGACCTCCAGCCGACTTGTCTCCAAGGGTCTATTGCTGCCTCGGGCACCTTATGGTCGTTCTCCTGTGAGTCTAAATTCTCGAATCCGACGCATAACTGATAGTTAATTGTAACGTTCAGCGCCTCCTAATGACGATGCAACACTCAAATTGCGTCGAGATTCAATACATCGTCCTCCATCCGACTAGTCTCCAAGGGTCTATTGCTGCCTCGGGCACCTTAATGTCGTTCTCCTGTGAGTCTAGATTTTCGAATCCGACGCATTGCTGATAGTTAATTGTAACGTTCAGCGCCTCCTAATGACGATGGAACACTAAAATTTTGTCGAGATTCAATACATCGTCCTCCAGCCGACTTGTCTCCAAGCGGATATTGCTGCCTCGGGCACCATATGGTCCGTCTCCTATGACTCTAGATCTTCGTATCCGACCCAAAACTGATAGTTAACTGCAACGTTCAGGGCCTCCTAATGACGATGCAACACTCAAATTGCGTCGAGATTCAATACATCGTCCTCCAGCCGACTTATCTACAAGGGGATATTGCTGCCTCGGGCAACTTATGATCCGTCTCCTGTGAGTCTAGATTTTCGAATCCGACACATAACTGATTCTTAATTGTAATGTTAATAGCCTCCTAATGTCGATGGAACACTCAAATTGCGTCTAGTTTCAATACATCGTCATTCAGCTGACTTCTCTCCAAGGGTCTATTGCTGCCTCGGGCACCATATGGTCGTTCTCCTGTGAGTCTACTTTTTCGAATCCGACGCTAAACTGATTGTTAATTTTAACGTTCAGGGCCTCCTAATGACGATGGAACACTCAAATTACGTCCAGAATCAATACATCGTCCTCCAGCCGACTTGTCTCCAAGGGGATATTGCTGCATCGGTCACCATATGATTCGTCTCCTGTGAGTCTAGATTTTCGTATCCGTCGCAAAACTGATAGTTAATTGTAACGTTCAGCGCCTCGTAATGACGATGGAACACTCAAATTGCGTCGATATTCAATACATCGTCATTCAGCCGACTTGTCTCCAAGGGTCAATTGCTGCCCCGGGCACGTTATGGTCGTTCTCCTGTGAGTCTAGATTTTCGTATCCGACGAAAAACTGATAGTTAATTGTAAGGTTCAGCCCCTCCTAATGGCGAATCAACACTCAAATTGCGTCGAGATTCAATACATCGTCCTCCAGCCGACTTGTCTCCAAGGGTCTATTGCTGCCTCGGGCACCATATGGGCCGTTTCTGTGAGTCAAGATTTTCGGATCCGACGCGAAACTGCTAGTTAATTGTAACGTTCAGGGCCTGCTAATGACGCTGGAACACTCAAATTGCCCCGAGATTCAATACATCGTCCTTCAGCCGACTTGCCTCCAAGAGTCTACTGCTGCGTCGGGCACCTTATGATCGTTCTCCTGTGAGTCTAGATTTTCGAATCCGACGCATAACTGATACTTAATTGTGATGTTAATGGCCTCTTATTGACGATGGAACACTCAAATTGCGTCGAGATGCAATACATCGACCTCCAGCCGACTTGTCTCCAAGGGTCTATTGCTGCCTCGGGCACCTTATGGTCGTTCTCCTGTGAGTCTACATTTACGAATCCGACGCATAACTGATACTTAATTGTGATGTTAATGGCCTCTTATTGACGATGGAACACTCAAATTGCGTCTAGTTTCAATACATCGCCATTCAGCCGACTTGTCTCGAAGGGTCTATTGCTGCCTCGGGCACCTTATGGTCGTTCTCCTGTGAGTCTACTTTTTCGAATCCGACGCTAAAGTGATTGTTAATTGTAACGTTCAGCGCCTCCTAATGACGATGGAACACGCAAATTGCGTCGAGATTCAGTACATCGTCCTCCAGCCGACTAGTCTCCAAGGGTCTATTGCTGCCTCGGGCACCTCAAGGTCGTTCTCCCGTGAGTCTAGATTTTCGAATCCGACGCATTGCTAATAGTTAATTGTAACGTTCAGCGCCTCCTAATGACGATGGAACACTAAAATTTTGTCGAGATTCAATACATCGTCATTCAGCCGACTTGTCTCCAAGGGTTTATTGCTGCCTCGGGCGCCTCATGGTGGTTCTCCTGTGAGTCTAGGTTTTCGAAACCGACGCAAAACTGATAGTTAATTGTAACGTTCAGGGACTCTAATGACGATGGAACACTCAAATTGCGTCGAGATGCAATATATCGACCTCCAGCCGACTTGTCTCCAAGGGTCTATTGCTGCCTCGGGCACCTTATGGTCGTTCTCCTCAGAGTCTAGATTTTCGAATCCGACGCAAAACTGATAGTTAATTGTAAAGCTCAGGGCCTCCTAATGACGATGGAACACTCAAATTACGTCGAGATTCAATACATCGTCCTCCAGCCGACTTATCTACAAGGGGATATTGCTGCCTCGGGCAACTTATGATCCGTCTCCTGTGAGTTTAGATTTTCGAATCCGACGCATAACTGATTCTTAATTGTAATGTTAATGGCCTCCTAATGACGATGGAACACTCAAATTGCGTCTAGTTTCAATACATCGTCATTCAGCCGACTTCTCTCCAAGGGTCTATTCCTGCCTCGGGCACCTTATGGTCGTTCTCCTGTGAGTCTACCTTTTCGAATCCGACGCTAAACTGATTGTTAATTTTAACGTTCACTGCCTCCTAATGACGATGGAACACTCAAATTACGTCCAGAATCAATACATCGTCCTCCAGCCGACATGTCTCCAAGGGGATATTGCTGCATCGGTCACCATATGATTCGTCTCCTGTGAGTCTAGATTTTCGTATCCGACGCAAAACTGATAGTTAATTGTAACGTTCACCGCCTCGTAATGACGATGGAACACTCAAATTGCGTCGAGATTGAATACATCGTCCTCCAGCCGATTTGTCTCCAAGGGTCTATTGCTGCCTCGGGCACCTTATGGTCGTTCTCCTGTGAGTCTAAATTTTCGAATGAGACGCAAAGCTTATAGTTAATTCTAACGTTAAGAGCCTCCTAATGACGATGGAACACTCAAATTGCGTCGAGTCTCAATACATCGTCCTCGCGCCGACTTGTCTCAAAGGGGATATTGCTGCCTTGGGCACCATATGGGCCGTTTCTGTGAGACAAGATTTTCGGATCCGACGCGAAACTGCTAGTTAATTGTAACGTTCAGGGCCTGCTAATGACGCTGGAACACTCAAATTGCGCCGAGATTCAATACATCGTCCTTCAGCAGACTTGCCTCCAAGAGTCTACTGCTGCGTCGGGCACCTTATGGTCGTTCTCCTGTGAGTCTAGATTTTCGAATCCGACGCAAAGCTGACAGTTAATTGTAACGTTCTTGACCACCTATTGACGATGGAACACTCAAATTGCGTCGAGATGCAATACATCGACCTCCAGCCGACTTGTCTCCAAGGGTCTATTGCTGCCTCGGGCACCTTATGGTCGTTCTCCTGTGAGTCTAAATTTGCGAATCAGACGTAAGACTGATAGTTAATTGTAACGATCATGACCTCCTAATGACGATGGAACACTCAAATTGCGTCGAGATGCAATACATCGACCTCCAGCCGACTTGTCTCCAACGGTCTATTGCTGCCTCGGGCACCTTATGGTCGTTCTCCTGTGAGTCTACATTTTCGAATCCGACGCATAACTGATACTTAATTGTAATGTTAATGGCCTCCTATTGACGATGGAACACTCAAATTGCGTCTAGTTTCAATACATCGCCATTCAGCCGACTTGTCTCGAAGGGTCTATTGCTGCCTCGGGCACCTTATGGTCGGTCTCCTGTGAGTCTACTTTTTCGAATCCGACGCATTGCTGATAGTTAATTGTAACGTTCAGCGCCTCCTAATGGCGAATCAACACTCAAATTGCGTCGAGATTCAATACATCGTCCTCCAGCCGACTTGTCTCCAAGGGTCTATTGCTGCCTCGGGCACCTAATGGTCGTTCTGCTGAGAGTCTATTTTTTCGAATCCGCCGCTAAACTGATTGTTAATTGTAACGTTCAGGGCCTACTAATGACGATGGAACACAAAAATTACGTCCAGAAACAATACATCGTCCTCCAGCCGACTTGTCTCCAAGGGGATATTGCAGCCTCGGTCACAATATGTTTCGTCTCTTGTGAGTCTAGATTTTCGTATCCGACCCAAAACCGATAGTTAATTGTAACGTTCAGCGCCTCCTAATGACGATGCAACACTCAAATTGCGTCGAGATTCAATACATCGTCCTCCAGCCGACTTGACTCCAAGGGTCAATTGGTGCCCCGGGCACCTTACGGTCGTTCTCCTGTGAGTCAAGATTTTCGTATCCGACGCAAAACTGATAGTTAACTGTAACGTTCAACGCCTCCTAATGACGAATCAACACTCAAATTGCGTCGAGATCCAATACATCGTCCTCCTGCCGACTTGTCGCCAAGGGTCTATTGCTGCCCCTGGCACCTTATGGTCGTTCTCCTGTGAATCTAAATTTTCGAATGAGACGCAAAACTTATAGTTAATTCTAACGTTAAGAGCCTCCTAATGACGATGGAACACTCAAATTGCGCCGAGATTCAATACATCGTCCTTCAGCCGACTTGCCTCCAAGAGTCTATTGCTGCCTCGGGCACCTTATGGTGGTTCTCCTGTGAGTCTAGATTTTCGAATCCAACGCAAATTTGATAGTTAATTGTAACGTTCAGGGACTCCTAATGACGATGGAACACTCAAATTGCGTCGAAATTCGATACATCGACCTCCAGCCGACTTGTCTCCAAGGATCTATTGCCGCCTCGGGCACCTTATGGTCGTTCTCCTGTGAGTCTAGACTTTCTAATCCGACGCATAACTGATACTTAATTGTAGTGTTCAACGACTCCTAATGACGATGGAACACTCAAATAGCGTCGAGATTAAATACATCGTCATTCAGCCGACTTTTCTCCAAAGGTCTATTGCTGCCTCGGGCACCTTGTCGTCGTTTTCCAGTGAGTCTAAATTTGCGAATCAGACGAATAACTGATAGTTAATTGTAAAGTTCAGGGTCTCCTAATGACGATGGAACACTCAAATTGCGTCGCGATTCAATACATCGTCCTCCAGCCGCCTTGTCTCCAAGGGGATGTTGCTGCCTCGGGCTCCATATGGTCCGTCTCCTGTGAGTGTAGATTTTCGAATCCGATGCGAAACTGCAAGTTAATTGCAACGGTCAGTGCCTCCTACTGACGTTAGAACACTCAAATTGCGTCGAAATTCAATGCATCGTCCTCCAGACGACTTGTCTCCAAGAGTCTCTTGCTGCCTCTGGCACCTTATGGTGGTTCTCCTGTGAGTCTAGATTTTCGAATCCGACGCGAAGCTGGCAGTTAATTGTAACGTTCATGACCTCCTAATGACGATGGAACTCTCAAATTGCGTCGAAATTCAATACATCGTCATTCAGCCGACTTGTCTCCAAGGGTCTATTGCTGCCTCGGGCACCTTATGCTCGTTCTCCTGTGAGTCTAGATTTACGGATCCGACGCATAACTGATAGTTAATTGTTGCGTTCAGAGCCTCCTAATGACGATGGAACACTCAAATTGCGTCGAGATTCAATACATCGACATTCAGCCGACTTGTCTCCAAGGGTCTATTGCTGCTTCGGGCACATTATGGTCGTTCTCCTGTGATTCTAGATTTTAGAATCTGACGCAAAACTGATAGTTAATTGTAACGTTCAGCGCCTCCTAATGACGATGGAAAACTCATATTGCGTCGAGATTCTATACATCGTCCTCCAGGCGACTTGTCTCCAGGGGTCTATTGATGTCTCGGGCACCTTATGGTCGTTCCCTTGCGAGTCTAAATTTTCCAATCAGACGCAAAACTGATAGTTAATTGAACGTTAAGGGCCTCCTAATGACGATGGAACACTCAAATAGCTTCGAGATTCTATACATCGTCCTCCAGCGGACTTGTCTCCAAGGGGATATTGCTGCCTCGGGCACCATATGGTCCGTGTACTTTGAGTCTAGATTTTTGTATCCGACGCAAAACTGATAGTTAATTGTAACGTTCAGCGCCACTTAATGACGATGGAACACTCAAATTGGTTCGAGATTCAATCCATCGTCATCCAGCCGACTTGTCTACAAGGGGATATTGCTGCCTCGGGCAACTTATGATCCGTCTCCTGTGAGTCTAGATTTTCGAATCCGACGCGAAACTGATTGTTAATGTTAACGTTTATGGCCTCCTAATGATGGTGCAACACTCAAATTGCGTCGAGATTCAATACATCGTCCTCCAGCCGTCTTGTTTCCGAGGGTCTATTACTGACTCGGGCACCTTATGGTCGTTCTCCTGTGAGTCTAGATTTTCGAATCCGACGCATAACTGATAGGTAAATGTAACGTTCAGCGGCTCCTAATGACGATGGAACACTTAAATTGCGTCGAGATTCAATACATCGTCATTCAGCCGACTTGTCTCCAAGGGTCTATTGCTGCCTCGGGCACCTTATGGTTGTTCTCCTGTGAGTGTAGGTTTTCGAAACCGACGCAAAACTGATAGTTAATTGTAACGTTCAGGGACTCCTAATGGCGATGGAACACTCAAATTGCGTCGAGATGCAATATATCGACCTCCAGCCGACTTGTCTCTAAGGGTCAATTGCTGCCTCGGGCACCTTATGGTCGTTCTCCTCACAGTCTAGATTTTCGAATCCGACGCAAAACTGATAGTTAATTGTAAAGCTCAGGGCCTCGTAATGACGATGGAACACTCAAATTACGTCGAGATTCAATACATCGTCCTCGAGCCCACTTGTCTCCAACGGGATATTGCTTTATTGGGCACCATATGGGCCGTTTCTGTGAGTCAAGATTTTCGGATCCGCCGCGAAACTGCTAGTTAATTGTAACGTTCAAGGCTGGAACACTCAAATTGCGCCGAGATTCAATACATCGTCATTCTGCCGACTTAAATCCAAGGGTCAATTGCTGCCCCGGGCACCTTATGGTCGTTCTCCTGTGCGTCTAGATTTTCGTATCCGACGCAAAACTGATAGTTAATTGTAACGTTCAGCGCCTCCTAATGACGAATCAACACTCAAATTGCGTCGAGATTCAATACATCGTCCTTCAGCCGACTTGCCTCCAAGAGTCTATTGCTGCCTCGGGCACCTTATGGTGGTTCTCCTGTGAGTCTAGATTTTCGAATCCAACGCAAATCTGATAGTTAATTCTAACGTTCATGGCCTCCAATTGACGATGGAACACTCAAATTGCGTCGAAATTCAATACATCATCCTCCAGCCGACTTGTCTCCAAGGATCTATTGCTGCCTGGGGCACCTTATCGTCGTTCTCCAGTGAGTCTAAATTTGCGAATCAGACGAAAAACTGATAGTTAATTGTAAAGTTCAGGGTCTCCTAATGACGATGGAACACTCAAATTGCGTCGCGATTCAATACATCGTCCTCCAGCAACCTTGCCTCTAAGGGGATGTTGCTGCCTCGGGCTCCATATGGTCCGTCTCCTGTGAGTGTAGATTTTCGAATCCGACGCGAAACTGGAAGTTAATTGTAACGGTCAGTGCCTCCTAATGACGTTGGAGCACTCAAAATGCGTCGAAATTCAATACATCGACCTCCAGCCGATTTGTCTCCAAGAGTCTCTTGCTGCCTCTGGCACCTTATGGTGGTTCTCCTGTGAGTCTAGATTTTCGAATCCGACGCAAAGCTGACAGTTAATTGTAACGTTCATGACCTCCTAATGACGATGGAATACTCAAATTGCGTCGAGATGCAATACATCGACCTCCAGCCGACTTCTCTCCAAGGGTCTATTGCTGCCTCGAGCAACTTATGGTCGTTCTCCTGTGAGTCTAAATTTTCGAATCCCACGCATAACTGATTGTTAATTGTAACGTTCAGCGCCTCCTAATGACGATGGAACACTCAAATTGCGTCGAAATTCAATACATCGTCCTCCAACCTACTTGTCTCCAACGGTCTATTGATGCCTCGGGCACCTTATGGTCGTTCTCCTATGAGTCTAAATTTTCGAATCAGACGCAAAGCTGATAGTTAATTGTAACGTTAAGGACCTCCTAATGATGATGGCAGACTCAAATTGCGCCTAGATTCAATACATCGTCATTCAGCCGACTTGTCTCCAAGGGTCTATTGCTGCCTCGGGCTCATTATGGTCGTTCTCCTGTGAGTCTAGTTTCTCCAATCCGACGCTAAACTGGTCGTTAATTGTAACGTTCAGGGCCTCCTAATGACGATGCAACACTCAAATTACGTCCAAAATCATTACATCGTCCTTCAGCCGACTTGTCACCAAGGGGATATTGCTGCCTCGGGCACCATATGGTCCGTCTCCTGTGAGTCTAGATTTTCGTATCCGACGCAAAACTGAAAGTTAATTGTAATGTTCAGCGCCTCCTAATGACGATGGAACACTCACATTGGGTCGAGATTAAATACATCGTCATTCAGCCGACTTGTCTCCAAGGGTCTGTTGCTGCCTCGGGCACCTTATGGTCGTTCTCCAGTGAGTCTAGAATTTAGAATCCGAAGCAAAAATGATAGTTAATTGTAACGTTCAGGGCCTCCAAACGAAGATGGAACACTCAAATTGCGTCGAGATTCAATACATGTCCTCCAGCCGCCTTACCTCCAAGGGGATATTGCTGCCTTGGGCACCATATGGTCCATCTCCTGTGAGTCTAAATTTTCGAATCCGACGCGAAACAGCTAGTTAATTGTACCGTTCAGTGCCTCCGAATGACTTTGGAACTCTCAAATTGCGTCGAGATTCAATACATCGTCCTTCAGCCGACTTGTCTCCAAGGGTTTATTGCTGCCTCGGGTGCCTTATGGTGGTTCTCCTGTGAGTCTAGGTTTTCGAAACCGACGCAAAACTGATAGTTAATTGTAACGTTCAGGGACTCCTAATGACGATGGAACACTCAAATTGCGTCGAGATGCAATATATCGACCTCCAGCCGACTTGTCTCCAAGGGTCTATTGCTGCCTCGGGCACCTTATGGTCGTTTCCTCAGAGTCTACATTTTCGAATCCGACGCTAAGCTGATAGTTAATTGTAAAGTTCAGGGCCACCTAATGACGATGGAACACTCAAATTACGTCGAGATTCAATACATCGTCCTCCAGCCGACTTGTCTCCAAGCGGATATTGCTGCCTCGGGCACCATATGGTCCGCTCCTATGACTCTAGATTTTCGTATCCGACCCAAAACTGTAGTTAATTGTAATGTTCAGCGCCTCCTAATGACGATGGAACACTCAAATTGCGTCGAGATTCAATGCATCGTTCTCCATCCGCCTTATCTACAAGGGGATATTGCTGCCTCGGGCAACTTATGATCCGTTTCCTGTGAGTCTAGATTTTCGAATCCGACGCATAACTGATGCTTAATTGTAATGTTAATGGCCTCCTAATGCCGATGGAACACTCAAATTGCGTCTAGTTTCAATACATCGTCATTCAGCCGACTTGTCTCCAAGGGTCTATTGCTGCCTCCGACACCTTATGGTCGTTCTCCTCACAGTCTAGATTTTCGAATCCGACGCAAAACTGATAGTTAATTGTCACGTTCTGGGTCTCCTAATGACGATGGAACACTCAAATTGCGTCTAGTTTCAATACATCGTCCTTCAGCCGACTTGTCTCCACGGGTCCATTGCTTCCTCGGGCACGTTATCGTCGTTCTCCAGTGAGTCTATATTTGCGAATCAGACGAAAAACTGATAGTTAATTGTAACGTTCAGGGTCTCCTAATGACGATGGAACACTCAAATTGCGTCGCGATTCAATACATCGTCCTTCAGCCGACTTGTCTCCAAGAGTCTCTTGCTGCCTCGGGCACCTCATGGTCGTTCTCCTGTGAGTCTAGATTTTCGAATCCGACGCAAAGCTGACAGTTAATTGTAACGTTCTTGACAACCTATTGACGATGGAACATTCAAATTGCGTCGAGATGCAATACATCGACCTCCAGCCGACTTGTCTCCAAGGGTCTATTGCTGCCTCGGGCACCTTATGGTCGTTCTCCTGTGAGTCTAAATTTGCGAATCAGACGAAAGACTGATAGTTAATTGTAACGTTCAGGGACTCCTAATGACGATGTAACACTCAAATTGCGTCGCGATTCAACACATCGTCCTCCAGCCGACATGTCTCCAAGGGTCTATTGCTGCCATTGGCACCTTATGGTCGTGCTCCTGTGCGTCTAGATTTTCGAATCCGACGCAAAACTGATTGTTAATTGTAACGTTCAGGACCTCCTATTGGCGATGGAACACTCAAATAACGCCGAGATTCAATACATCGTCCTCCAGCCGACTTGTCTCCAAGGGTCTATTGCTGCCTCGGGCACCTTATGCTCGTTCTCCTGTGAGTCTAGATTTACGGATCCGACGCATAACTGATAGTTAATTGTTGCGTTCAGAGCCTCCTAATGACGATGGAACACTCAAATTGCGTCGAGATTCAATACATCGACATTCAGCCGACTTGTCTCCAAGTGTCTATTGCTGCTTCGGGCACATTATGGTCGTTCTCCTGTGATTCTAGATTTTAGAATCTGACGCAAAACTGATAGTTAATTGTAACGTTCAGCGCCTCCTAATGACGATGGAAAACTCATATTGCGTCGAGATTCTATACATCGTCCTCCAGGCGACTTGTCTCCAGGGGTCTATTGATGTCTCGGGCACCTTATGGTCGTTCCCTTGCGAGTCTAAATTTTCCAATCAGACGCAAAACTGATAGTTAATTGAACGTTAAGGGCCTCCTAATGACGGTGGAACACTCAAATAGCTTCGAGATTCAATACATCGTCCTCCAGCGGACTTGTCTCCAAGGGGATATTGCTGCCTCGGGCACCATATGGTCCGTCTACTTTGAGTCTAGATTTTTGTATCCGACGCAAAACTGATAGTTAATTGTAACGTTCAGCGCCACTTAATGACGATGGAACACTCAAATTGGTTCGAGATTCAATCCATCGTCATCCAGCCGACTTGTCTACAAGGGGATATTGCTGCCTCGGGCAACTTATGATTCGTCTCCTGTGAGTCTAGATTTTCGAATCTGACGCAAAACTGATTGTTAATATTAACGTTTATTGCCTCCTAATGATGGTGCAACACTCAAATTGCGTCGAGATTCAATACATCGTCCTCCAGCCGTCTTGTTTCAGAGGGTCTATTACTGACTCGGGCACCTTATGGTCGTTCTCCTGTGAGTCTAGATTTTCGAATCCGACGCATAACTGATAGTTAAATGTAACGTTCAGCGGCTCCTAATGACGATGGAACACTTAAATTGCGTCGAGATTCAATACATCGTCATTCAGCCGACTTGTCTCCAAGGGTCTATTGCTGCCCCGGGCAAATTATGGTCGTTCTCCTATGAATATAGATTTTCGTATCCGACGCAAAACTGATAGTTAATTGTAACGTTCAGCGCCTCCTAATTGCGATTCAACACTCAAATTGCGTCGAGATTAAATACATCGTCATTCAGCCGACTTGTCTCCAAAGTGATATTGCTGCCTTGGGCACCTTATGGTAGATCTCCTGTGAGTCTAAATTTTCGAATCAGATGCAAAACTTATAGTTAATGGTAACGTTAAGAGCCTCCTAATGACGATGGAAAACTCAAATTGCGTCGAGGTTCAATACATCGTCCTCCAGCCGACTTGTCTCCAAGGTGATATTGCTGCCTTGGGCACCTTATGGTCGTTCTCTTCTGAGTCTAGATTTTCGAATCAGACGCATAACTGATAGTTAAATGTAACGTTCAGCGGCTCCTAATGACGATGGAACACTTAAATTGCGTCGAGATTCAATACATCGTCATTCAGCCGACTTGTCTCCAAGGGTCTATTGCTGCCTCGGGCACCTTATGGTTGTTCTCCTGTGAGTCTAGGTTT
Source organism: Schistocerca piceifrons (assembly GCF_021461385.2). NCBI lineage: Eukaryota > Metazoa > Arthropoda > Insecta > Orthoptera > Acrididae > Schistocerca > Schistocerca piceifrons. The sequence continues at coordinate 989,739,608 of NC_060149.1, forward strand.
TCGAAACCGACGCAAAACTGATAGTTAATTGTAACGTTCAGGGACTCCTAATGGCGATGGAACACTCAAATTGCGTCGAGATGCAATATATCGACCTCAAGCCGACTTGTCTCCAAGGGTCTATTGCTGCCTCGGGCACCTTATGGTCGTTCTCCTCACAGTCTAGATTTTCGAATCCGACGCAAAACTGATAGTTAATTGTAAAGCTCAGGGCCTCGTAATGACGATGGAACACTCAAATTACGTCGAGATTCAATACATCGTCCTCGAGCCCACTTGTCTCCAACGGGATATTGCTGCCTTGGGCACCATATGGGCCGTTTCTGTGAGTCTAGATTTTCGGATCCGCCGCGAAACTGCTAGTTAATTGTAACGTTCAAGGCTGGAACACTCAAATTGCGCCGAGATTCAATACATCGTCATTCTGCCGACTTAAATCCAAGGGTCAATTGCTGCCCCGGGCACCTTATGGTCGTTCTCCTGTGCGTCTAGATTTTCGTATCCGACGCAAAACTGATAGTTAATTGTAACGTTCAGCGCCTCCTATTGACGAATCAACACTCAAATTGCGTCGAGATTCAATACATCGTCCTTCAGCCGACTTGCCTCCAAGAGTCTATTGCTGCCTCGGGCACCTTATGGTGGTTCTCCTGTGAGTCTAGATTTTCGAATCCAACGCAAATCTGATAGTTAATTCTAACGTTCATGGCCTCCAATTGACGATGGAACACTCAAATTGCGTCGAAATTCAATACATCATGCTCCAGCCGACTTGTCTCCAAGGATCTATTGCTGCCTCGGGCACCTTATGGTCGTTCTCCTGTGAATCTAGATTTTCGAATCCGACGCATAACTGATAGTTAATTGTAATGTTCAGCGCCTCCTAATGACGATGGAACACTCACATTGGGTCGAGATTAAATACATCGTCATTCAGCCGACTTGTCTCCAAGGGTCTATTGCTGCCTGGGGCACCTTATCGTCGTTCTCCAGTGAGTCTAAATTTGCGAATCAGACGAAAAACTGATAGTTAATTGTAACGTTCAGGGTCTCCTAATGACGATGGAACACTCAAATTGCGTCGCGATTCAATACATCGTCCTCCAGCAACCTTGTCTCTAAGGGGATGTTGCTGCCTCGGGCTCCATATGGTCCGACTCCTGTGAGTCTAGATTTTCGTATCCGACGCAAAACTGATAGTTAATTGTAACGGTCAGTGCCTCCTAATGACGTTGGAGCACTCAAAATGCGTCGAAATTCAATACATCGTCCTCCAGCCGATTTGTCTCCAAGAGTCTCTTGCTGCCTCTGGCACTTTATGGTGGTTCTCCTGTGAGTCTAGATTTTCGAATCCGACGCAAAGCTGACAGTTAATTGTAACGTTCATGACCTCCTAATGACGATGGAATACTCAAATTGCGTCGAGATGCAATACATCGACCTCCAGCCGACTTCTCTCCAAGGGTCTATTGCTGCCTCAAGCTACTTATGGTCGTTCTCCTGTGAGTCTAAATTTTCGAATCCCACGCATAACTGATAGTTAATTGTAACGTTCAGCGCCTCCTAATGACGATGGAACACTCAAATTGCGTCGAAATTCAATACATCGTCCTCCAGCCTACTTGTCTCCAACGGTCTATTGATGCCTCGGGCACCTTATGGTCGTTCTCCTATGAGTCTAAATTTTCGAATCAGACGCAAAGCTGATAGTTAATTGTAACGTTAAGGACCTCCTAATGATGATGGCAGACTCAAATTGCGCCTAGATTCAATACATCGTCATTCAGCCGACTTGTCTCCAAGGGTTTATTGCTGCCTCGGGTGCCTTATGGTGGTTCTCCTGTGAGTCTAGGTTTTCGAAACCGACGCAAAACTGATAGTTAATTGTAACGTTCAGGGACTCCTAATGACGATGGAACACTCAAATTGCGTCGAGATGCAATATATCGACCTCCAGCCGATTTGTCTCCAAGGGTCTATTGCTGCCTCGGGCACCTTATGGTCGTTCTCCTCAGAGTCTACATTTTCGAATCCGACGCTAGGCTGATAGTTAATTGTAAAGTTCAGGGCCACCTAATGACGATGGAACACTCAAATTACGTCGAGATTCAATACATCGTCCTCCAGCCGACTTGTCTCCAAGCGGATATTGCTGCTCCTATGACTCTAGATTTTCGTATCCGACCCAAAACTGTAGTTAATTGTAATGTTCAGCGCCTCCTAATGACGATAGAACACTCAAATTGCGTCGAGATTCAATGCATCGTCCTCCAGCCGCATTATCTACAAGGGGATATTGCTGCCTCGGGCAACTTATGATCCGTTTCCTGTGAGTCTAGATTTTCGAATCCGACGCATAACTGATGCTTAATTGTAATGTTAATGGCCTCCTAATGACGATGGAACGCTCAAATTGCGTCTAGTTTCAATACATCGTCATTCAGCCGACTTGTCTCCAAGGGTCTATTGCTGCCTCCGGCACCTTATGGTCGTTCTCCTCACAGTCTAGATTTTCGAATCCGACGCAAAACTGATAGTTAATTGTCACGTTCTGGGTCTCCTAATGACGATGGAACACTCAAATTGCGTCTAGTTTCAATACATCGTCCTTCAGCCGACTTGTCTCCACGGGTCCATTGCTGCCTCGGGCACGTTATCGTCGTTCTCCAGTGAGTCTATATTTGCGAATCAGACGAAAAACTGATAGTTAATTGTAACGTTCAGGGTCTCCTAATGACGATGGATTACTCAAATTGCGTCGCGATTCAATACATCGTCCTTCAGCCGACTTGTCTCCAAGAGTCTCTTGCTGCCTCGGGCACCGCATGGTCGTTCTCCTGTGAGTCTAAATTTTCGAATCCGACGCATAACTGATAGTTAATTGTAAAGTTCAGCGCCTCCTAATGACGATGGAACACTCAAATTGCGTCGAGATTCAATACATCATCCTCCAGCCAGTTTGTCTCTAAGGGGATATTGCTGCCTTGGGTACCAAATGGTCCGTCTCCTGTGAGTGTAGATTTTCGAATCCGACGCGAAACTGCAAGTTAATTGTAACGTTCAGTGCCTCCTAATGACGTTGGAACACTCAAATTGCGTCGAGACGCAATACATCGTCCTTCAGCCGACTGTCTCCAAGAGTCCTTTGCTGCTTGTGGCACCTTATGGTGGTTCTCCTGTGAGTCTAGATTTTCGAATCCGACGCAAAACTGATGGTTAATAATAACGTTTAGGCCTCCTAATGATGGTGGAACACTAAAATTGCGTCGAGATTCAATACATCGTCCTCCAGCCGACTTGTTTCCGAGGGTCTATTACTGACTCGGGGACCTTATGGTCGTTCTCCTGTGAGTCTAGATTTTCGAGTCCGACGCATAACTGATAGTTAAATGTAACGTTCAGCGGCTCTTAATGACGATGGAACACTCAAATTGCGTCGAGATTCAATTCATCGTCATTCAGCCGACTTGTCTCCAAGTGTCAATTGCTGCCCCGGGCAAATTATGGTCGTTCTCCTATGAGTATAGATTTTCGTATCCGACGCAAAACTGATAATTAATTGTAACGTTCACCGCCTCCTAATGGCGATTCAACACTCAAATTGCGTCGAGATTCAATACATCGTCCTCCAGCTGAATTGTCTCCAAGGGTCTATTGCTGCCTCGGGAACCTTATCGTCGTTCTCGAGTGAGTCTAAATTTGCGAATCAGACGAAAAACTGATAGTTAATTGTAACGTTCAGGGTCTCCTAATGACGATGGAACACTCAAATTGCGTCGCGATTCAGTACATCGTCCTCCAGCAACCTTGTCTCCAAGGGGACGTTGCTGCCTCGGGCACCATATGGTCCGTCCCCTGTGAGTGTAGATTTTCGTATCCGACGCAAAACTGATAGTTACTTGTAACGCTCAGCGCCTCCAAATGATGATGGAACAGTCAAATAGCGTCGAGATTCAATACATCGTCCTGCAGCCGACTTGTCTCCAAGGGTCTATTGCTGCCTCGGGCACCTTATGGTCGGTCTCCTGTGAGTCTAAATTTTCAAATCAGACGCAAAACTTATAGTTAATTGTAACGTTAAGGGCCTCCTAATGACGATGGAACACTCAAATTGCGTCGAGATGCAATACATCGGTCTCCAGCCGACTTGCCTCCAAGGGGATATTGCTGCCTCGGGCACCATATGGTCCGTCCCCTGTGAGTCTAGATTTTCGTATCCCACGCAAAACTGATAGTTAATTGCAACGCTCAGGGCCTCCTAACAACGATGGAACACTCAAATTACGTCGAGATTCAATACATCGTCATTCAGCCGAATTGTCTCCATTGCTGCCTCGGGCACCTTATGGTCGTTCTCCTGGAGTCTAGATTTTAGAATCCGGCATTGTACGTTCAGAGCCTCCTAAAGACGATGGAACACTCAAATAGCATCGTTATTCAATTCATCGTCCTCCAGCTGACTTGTCTCCAAGGGTCTATTGCTGCCTCTGGCACCTTATGGTCGTGCTCCTGTGCGTCTAGATTTTCAAATCCGACTCGAAACTGATAGTTAATTGTAAGGTTAAGGGGCTCCTAATGACGATGGAACACTCAAATTGCGTTGAGATTCAATACATCGTCCTCCAGCCGACTTGTCTCCAAGGGGATTTTGCTGCCTTGGGCACCATATGGGCCGTCTCCTTTGAGTCTAGATTTTCGAATCCGACGCGAATTTGCTTGATAATTGTAACGTTCATGGCCTGCTAATGACGTTGGAACACTCAAATTGCGTCGAGGTTCAATACATCGTCCTTCAGCCGACTTGTCTCCAAGAGTCTATTGCTGCCTCGGGCACCTTTTGGTGGTTCTCCTGTGAGTCTAGATTTTCGAACCCGACGCAAAACTGATAGTTAATTGTAACGTTCATGACCTCCTAATGACGATGGAACACTCAAATTGCGTTGAGACACAATACATCGTCCTCCAGCCGGCTTGTCTCCAAGGGTCAATTGCTGCCTCGGGCACCTTATGGTCGTTCTTCTGTGAGTCTAGATTTTCGAATCCGACGCATAGCTGATAGTTAATTGTAACGTTCAGCGCCTCCTAATGACGATGGAACACTCAAATTGTGTCGTTATTCAATACATCGTCATTCAGCCGACTTGTCTCCAAGGGTCTATTGCTGCCTCGGGCACCTTATGGTCGTTCTCCTCTGAGTCTAGATTTTAGAATACGACGCAATACTGATAGTTAATTGTCACGTACTGGGTCTCCTACTGTCGATGGAACACTCACATTGCGTCGCGATTCAATACATCGTCCTCCAGCCGACTTGTCTCCAAGGGTTTATTGCCGCCTCGGGCACGTTATGGTGGTTCTCCTGTGAGACTAGATGTTCGAATCCGACGCAAAATGGATAGTTAATTGTAACGCTCAGAGACCCCTAATGACGGTGGATCACTCAAATTGCGTCTAGATGCAATATATCGACCTCCGGCCGACTTGTCTACAAGGGTCAATTGCTGCCTCGGGCACCTTATGGTCGTTCTCCTCAGAGTCTAGATCTTCGAGTCCGACCAAAAACTGATAGTTAATTGTCACGTACTGGTTCTCATAATGACGATGGAACAGTCACACTGCGTCCCGATTCAATACATCGTCCTCCAGCAGACTTGTCTCCAAGTGTTTATTGCTGCCTCGGGCACCTTATGGTCGTTCTTCTGTGAGTCTAGATTTTCGAATCCGACGCATAGCTGATAGTTAATTGTAACGTTCAGCGCCTCCTAATGACGATGGAACACTCAAATTGCGTCGTTATTCAATACATCGTCATTCAGCCGACTTGTCTCCAAGGGTCTATTGCTGCCTCGGGCACCTTATGGTCGTTCTCCTCTGAGTCTAGATTTTAGAATACGACGCAAAACTGATAGTTAATTGTAACGTTCAGCGCCTCCAAATGATGATGGAACAGTCAAATAGCGTCCTGATTCAATACATCGTCCTGCAGCCGACTTGTCTCCAAGGGTCTATTGCTGCCTCGGGCACCTTATGGTCGGTCTCCTGTGAGTCTAAATTTTCAAATCAAATGCAAAACTTATAGTTAATTGTAACGTTAAGGGCCTCCTAATGACGATGGAACACTTAAATTGCGTCGAGCTGCAATACATCGGTCTCCAGCCGACTTGCCTCCAAGGGGATATTGCTGCCTCGGGCACCATATGGTCCGTCCCCTGTGAGTCTAGATTTTCGTATCCCACGCAAAACTGATAGTTAATTGCAACGCTCAGGGCCTCCTAACAACGATGGAACACTCAAATTACGTCGAGATTCAATACATCGTCACTCAGCCGACTTGTCTCCATTGCTGCCTCGGGCACCTTAAGGTCGTTCTCCTGGAGTCTAGATTTTAGAATCCGGCGCAAAACTGATAGTTCATTGTACGTTCAGGGCCTCCTAATGACGATGGAACACTCAAATAGCGTCGAGATTCAATACATCGTCCTCCAGCCTACTTGCCTCCAAGGGGATATTGCTTCCTCGGGCACCATATGGTCCGCCTCCTGTGAGTCTAGATTTTCGTATCCGACGCAAAACTGATTGTTAATTGTCACGTTCAGCGCCTCCTAATGACGATGGAACACTCTAATTGCGTCGAGATGCAATACATCGACCTCCAGCCAACTTGTCTTCAAGGGTTTATTGCTGCGTCGGTACACGTTATGGTCGTTCTCCTGTGAGTCTAGAGTTTAGAATCCGACGCAAAATTGATAGTTAATTGTAACGTTGAGGGCCTCCTAATGAAGATGGAACACTCAAATTGCGTCGCGATTCAATTCAACGTCCTCCAGCCGACTTGTCTCCAAGGGTCTATTGCTGCCTCTGGCACCTTATGATCGAGCTCCTGTGCGTCTAGATTTTCAAATCCGACGCGAAACTGATCGTTAATTGTAACGTTCAGCGGCTCTTAATGACGATGGAACACTCAAATTGCGTCGAGATTCAATACATCGTCCTGGAGCCGACTTGTCTACAAAGGTCAATTGCTGCCTCGGGCACCTTATGGTCGTTCTCCTCAGAGTCTAGATCTTCGAATCCGACCAAAAACTGATAGTTAATTGTCACGTACTGGTTCTCCATATGACGATGGAACACTCACATTGCGTCGCGATTCAATACATCGTAATCCAGCAGACTTGTCTCCAAGTGTTTATTGCTGCCTCGGGCACCTTATGCTCGTTCTCCAATGAGTCTAGATTTTAGAATCCGACGCAAAACTGATACTTAATTGTAAAGTTCAGGGCCTCCTAATGACGATGGAACACTCACAATACGTCGTGATTCAATACATCATCCTCCAGCCGACTTGTCTCCAAGGGTCTATTACTGCCTCTGGCACCTTATGGTCGTGCTCCTGTGCGTCTAGATTTTCAAATCCGACGCGAAACTGATAGTTAATTGTAAGGTTAAGGGCCTCCTAATGACGATGGAACACTAAAATTGCGTTGAGATTCAATACATCGTCCTCCAGCCGACTTGTCTCCAAGGGGATATTGCTGCCTTGGGCACAATATGGGGCCGTCTCCTTTGAGTCTAGATTTTCGAATCCGACGCGAATTTTCTTGATAATTGTAACGTTCATGGCCTCCTAATGACGTTGGAACACTCAAATTGCGTCGAGGTTCAATACATCGTCCTTCAGCCGACTTGTCTCGAAGAGTCTATTGCTGCCTCGGGCACCTTATGGTGGTTCTCCTGTGAGTCTAGATTTTCGAACCCGACGCAAAACTGATAGTTAATTGTAACGTTCATGACCTCCTAATGACGATGGAACACTCAAATTGCGTCGAGACACAATCCATCGTCCTCCAGCCGGCTTGTCTCCAAGGGTCAATTGCTGCCTCGGGCACCTTATTGTCGTTCTTCTGTGAGTCTAGATTTTCGAATCCGACGCATAGCTGATAGTTAATTGTAACGTTCAGCCCCTCCTAATGACGATTGAACAATCAAATTGCGTCGTTATTCAATACATCGTCATGTCTCCAAGGGAATATTCCTCCCTCGGGCTCCATATGGTCCGGTTCCTGTGAGTCTAGATTCCCGTATCCGCCGCATAACTGATAGGTAATTGTAAGGATCAGCGCCTCCTAATGACGATGGAACACTCAAATTGCGTCGAGATTCAATACATCGTCCTCCAGTCGACTTGTCTCCAAGGGTATATTGCTGCCTCGGGCATCTTATGGTCGTTCTCCTGTGAGTCTAAATTTTCGAATCAATCGCAAAATTTATAGTTAATTGTAACGTTAAGGGCCTCACAATGAATATGGGAGACTTAAATTGCGTCGAGCTTCAATACATCGTCCTCCAGCCGACTTGTCTTCAAGGAGATATTGCTGCCTCGGGCAACTTGTGATCCGTCTCCTGTGAGTCTAGATTTTTGAATCCGACGCATAGCTGATAGTTAATTGTAACGCTCAACGCCCCCTAATGACGATGGAACACTCTAATTGCGTCTTTATTCAATACATCGTCCTCCAGCCGATTTGTCTCCAAGGGTCAATTGCTCCTCTGGCACCTTATGGTCGTGCTCCTGTGAGTCTAGAATTTCAAATCCGACGCGAAACTGATAGTTAATTGTAACGTTAAGGGCCTCATAATGACGATGGAACACTCAAATTGCGTTCCGATTCAATACATCGTCCTCCAGCCGACTTGTCTCCAAGGGGATATTGCTGCCTCGGGCACCATATGGTCGTGCTCCTGTGAGTCTAGATTTTCGTATCCGACGCAAAACTGATACTTAATTGTAACGTTAAGAGCCTCCTAATGACGATGGAACACTCAAATTGCGTCGAGATGCAATATATATCGACCTCCAGCCGACTTGTCTCCAAGGGTCTATTGCTGCCTCGGGCACCTTATGATCGTTCTCCTGTGAGTCTAGATTTTCGAATCCGACGCATTGCTGATAGTTCATTGTAACGTTCAGGGCCTCATAATGACGATGGAACACTCAAATAGCGTCGAGATTCAATTCATCGTCCTCCAGCCTACTTGTCTCCAAGGGGATATTGCTGCCTCGGTACAGGTTATGGTCGATCTCCTGTGAGTCTAGAGTTTAGAATCTGACGCAAAATTGATACTTAATTGTAACGCTGAGGGCCTCCTAATGACGATGGAACTATCTTCAGGGACTACTTATGACGAAGGAACACTCAAATTGCGTCGAGTTTCAATACATCGACCTCCAGCCGACTTCTCTCCAAGGTGATAGTGCTGCCTCGGGCACCTTATGGTAGTTCTCCAGTGAGTCTAGATTTTCGAATCCGACGCAAAACTGATACTTAATTGTAACGTTCAGCGCCTCCTAATGAAGATGGAACTCTCAAATTGCGTCGAGATTCAATACATCGTCCCTCAGCCGACTTGTCTCCAAGGGTCTATTGCTGCCTCGGGCACCTTATGGTCGTTCTCCTGTGAGTCTACATTTTAGAATCCGACGCAAAACTGATAGTTAATTGTAACGTTCAGCGCCTCCTAATGACGATGGAACACTCAAATTGCGTCGAGATTAATACATCGTCGTCCAGCCGACTAGTCTCCAAGGGTCTATTGCTGCCTCGGGCATCTTATGGTCGTTCTCCTGTGAGTCTAGATTTTCGAATCCGATGGATTGCTGACAGTTAATTGTAACGTTCAGCGCCTCCTAATGACGATGGAACACTAAAATTTTGTCGAGATTCAATACATCGTCATTCAGCCGACTTGTCTCCAAGGGTCTATCGCTGCCTCGGGCACCTTATGGTCCTTCTCCTGTGAGTCTACATTTTAGAATCCGACGCAAAACTGATAGTTAATTGTAACGTTCAGGGCCTCCTAAAGACGATGGAACACTCTAATTACGTCGAGATTCAATACATCGTCCTCCAGCCAACTTGTTTCCTAGGGTCTATTGCTGCCTCGGGCACCTTATGGTCGTTCTCCTGTGAGTCTAGATTTTCGAATCCGACGCATTGCTGATAGTTCATTGTAACGTTCAGGGACTCCTAATGACGATGGAACACTCAAATTGCGTCGAGATTCCTTACATCGTCCTCCAGCCGACTTGTCTCCAAGCGTATATTGCTGCCTCGGGCACCATATGGTCCGTCTCCTACGACTCTAGATTTTCGTATCCGACCCAAAACTGATAGTTTATTGTAACGTTCAGCGCCTCCTAATGACGATGGAACACTCAAATTGCGTCGAGACACAATACATCGTCATTCAGCCGACTTGCCTCGGGCACCTTATGGTGGTTCTCCTGTGTGTCTAGATTTTCGAACCCGACGCAAAACTGATAGTTAATTGTAACGTTCATGACCTCCTAATGACGATGGAACACTCAAATTGCGTCGAGACACAATACATCGTCATTCAGCCGACTTGTCTCCAAGGTTCTATTGCTGCCTCGGGCACCTTATGGTCGTTCTCCTGTGAGTCTACATTTTAGAATCCGACGCAAAACTGATAGTTAATTGTAACGTTCAGGGCCTCCTAAAGACGATGGAACACTCTAATTACGTCGAGATTCAATACATCGTCCTCCAGCTAACTTGTCTCCTAGGGTCTATTGCTGCCTCGGGCACCTTATGGTCGTTCTCCTGTGAGTCTAGAATTTCGAATCCGACGCATTGCTGATAGATCATTGTAACGTTCAGCGCCTCCTAATGACGATGGAACACTCAAATTGCGTCGAGATTCAATACATCGTCCTCCAGCCGACTAGTCTCCAAGGGTCTAATACTGCCTCGGGCACCTTATGGTAGTTCTCCTTTGAGTCTAGATTTTCGAATCCGATGCATTGCTGACAGTTAATTGTAACGTTCAGCGCCTCCTAATGACGATGGAACACTAAAACTTTGTCGAGATTCAATACATCGTCATTCAGCCGACTTTTCTTCAAGGGTCAATTGCTGCCTCTCGCACCTTATGGTCGTTCTCCTGTGAGTCTAGATTTTAGAATCCAACGCAAAACTGATAGTTAATTTAACGTTCAGGGCCTCCTACTGACGATGGATCACTCAAATTACGTCGAGATTCAATACATCGTCCTGCAGCCGACTTGTCTCCAAGGGGTATTGCTGCCTCGGGCACCATATTATCCGTGTCCTGTGAGTCTAGATTTTCGTATCCGACGCAAAACTGATAGTTAATTGTAAAGTTCAACGCCTCCTAATGACGATGGACCACTCAAATTGCGTCGAGATTCAATACATCGTCCCCCAGCCGACTTGTCTCCAAGGGTCTATTGCTGCCTCGAGCACCTTATGGTCGTTCTCCTGTGAGTCTAAATTTTCGAAACAGACGCAAAACTTATAGTTAATTGTAACGGTAAGGGCCTCCTAATGACGATGGAACACTCAAATTTGAGATTCAATACATTGTCCTCCAGGCGACTTGACTCCAAGGGTTTATTGCCGCCTCGGGCACGTTATGGTGGTTCTCCTGTGAGACTAGATTTTTGAATCCGACGAAAAATGGATAGTTAATTGTAACGTTCGGGGACTCCTAATGACGGTGGAACACTCAAATTGCGTCTAGATGCAATATATCGACCTCCTTCCGACTTGTCTACAAGGGTCAATTGCTGCCTCGGGCACCTTATGGTCGTTCTCGTCAGAGTCTAGATCTTCGAATCAAACCAAAAACTGATAGTTAATTGTCACGTACTGTTTCTCCTAATGACGATGGAACACTCACATTGCGTCGTTATTCAATACATCGTACTCCAGCAGACTTGTCTCAAAGGGTTTATTGCTGCCTCGTGCGCCTTATGGTCGTTCTCCAGTGAGTCTAGATTTTAGAATCCGACGCAAAACTGATAGTTAATTGGAAAGTTCAGGGCCTCCTAATGACGATGCAACGCTCAAATTTCGTCGAGACTCAATACATCGTCCTCCAGCCGACTTGTCTCCAAGGGAATATTCCTCCCTCGGGCTCCATATGGTCCGTTTCCTGTGAGTGTAGATTCCCGTATCCGCCGCAAAACTGATAGGTAATTGTAACGATCAGCGCCTCCTAATGACGATGGAACACTCAAATTGCGTCGAGATTCAATACATCGTCCTCCAGTCGACTTGTCTCCAAGGGTATATTGCTGCCTCGGGCACCTTATGGTCGTTCTCCTGTGAGTCTAAATTTTCGAATCAATCGCAAAATTTATAGTTAATTGTAACGTTAAGGGCCTCACAATGAATATGGGAGACTTAAATTGCGTCGAGCTTCAATACATCGTCCTCCAGCCGACTTGTCTCCAAGGGGAAATTGCTGCCTCGGGCACCATATGGTCGTGCTCCTGTGAGTCTAGATTTTCGTATCCGACGCAAAACTGATACTTAATTGTAACGTTAAGCGCCTCCTAATGACGATGGAACACTCAAATTGCGTCGAGATGCAATATATATCGACCTCCAGCCGACTTGTCTCCAAGGGTCTATTGCTGCCTCGGGCACCTTATGATCGTTCTCCTGTGAGTCTAGAATTTCGAATCCAACGCATAACTGATAGTTAATTGTAACGTTCAGGGCCTCATAATGACGATGGAACACTCAAATAGCGTCGAGATTCAATTCATCATCCTCCAGCCTACTTGTCTCCAAAAGGATATTGCTGCCTCGGTACAGGTTATGGTCGTTCTCCTGTGAGTCTAGAGTTTAGAATCTGACGCAAAATTGATACTTAATTGTAACGCTGAGGGCCTCCTAATGACGATGGAACTATCTTCAGGGACTACTTATGACGAAGGAACACACAAATTGCGTCGAGATTCAATACATCGACCTCCAGCCGACTTCTCTCCAAGGTGATAGTGCTGCCTCGGGCACCTTATGGCAGTTCTCCAGTGAGTCTAGATTTTCGAATCCGACGCAAAACTGATACTTAATTGTAACGTTCAGCGCCTCCTAATGAAGATGGAACTCTCAAATTGCGTCGAGATTCAATACATCGTCCCTCAGCCGACTTGTCTCCAAGGGTCTATTGCTGCCTCGGGCACCTTATGGTCGTTCTCCTGTGAGTCTACATTTTAGAATCCGACACAAAACTGATAGTTAATTGTAACGTTCAGCGCCTCCTAATGACGATGGAACCCTCAAATTGCGTCGAGATTAATACATCGTCGTCCAGCCGACTAGTCTCCAAGGGTCTATTGCTGCCTCGGGCATCTTATGGTCGTTCTCCTGTGAGTCTAGATTTTCGAATCCGATGCATTGCTGACAGTTAATTGTAACGTTCAGCGCCTCCTAATGACGATGGAACACTCAAATTTTGTCGAGATTCAATACATCGTCATTCAGCCGACTTGTCTCCAAGCGTATATTGCTGCCTCGGGCACCATATCGTCCGTCTCCTACGACTCTAGATTTTCGTATCCGACCCAAAACTGATAGTTAATTGTAACGTTCAGCGCCTCCTAATGACGATAGAACACTCAAATTGCGTCGAGATTCCTTACATCGTCCTCCAGCCGTTTTATCTACAAGGGGATATTGCTGCCTCGGGCAACTTATGATCCGTCTCCTGTGAGTCTAGATTTTCGTATCCAACGCATAACTGATGCTTAATTGTATTGTTAATGGCCTCCTAATGACGATGGAACACTCACATTGCGTCTAGTTTCAATACATCGTCCTCCAGCCGACTTGTCTCCAAAGGTCTATTGCTGCCTCGGGCACCTTATGGTCGTTCTCCTGTGAGTCTAGATTTTAGAATCCGACGCAAAACTGATAGTTAATTGTAACGTTCAGGGCCTCCTAATGACGATGGAACATTCTAATTACGTCGAGACTCAATACATCGTCCTCCAGCCGACTTGTCTCCAAGGGTCTATTGCTGCCTCGGGCACCTTATGCTCGTTCTCCTGTAGGTCTAGATTTACGGATCGGATGCATAACTGATAGTTAGTTGCAGCGTTCAGCGCCTCCTAATGACGATGGAACACTCAAATTGCGTCGAGATTCAATACATCGACATTCAGCCGACTTGTCTCCAAGGGTCTATTGCTGCCTCGGGCACGTTATGGCAGTTCTCCTTTGAGTCTAGATTTTCGAATCCGACGCAAAACTAACAGTTAATTGTAACGTTAAGGGCCTCATAATGATAATGGAACACTCAAATTGCGTCGAGATTCAATACATCGTCCTCCAGCCGCCTTGTCTCCAAGGGGATGTTGCTGCCTCGGGCTCCATATGGTCCGTCGCCTGTGAGTCTAGATTTTCGAATCCGACGCAAAACTGAGAGTTAATTGTTACGTTCAGCGCCTCCTAATGACGATGGAACACTCAAATTGCGTCGAGATTCAATACATCGTCCTCCAGCCGACTAGTCTCCAAGGGTCTATTACTGCCTCGGGCACCTTATGGTAGTTCTCCTTTGAGTCTAGATTTTCGAATCCGATGCATTGCTGACAGTTAATTGTAACGTTCAGCGCCTCCTAATGACGATGGAACACTAAAATTTTGTCGAGATTCAATACATCGTCATTCAGCCGACTTGTCTCCAAGGGTCTATTGCTGCCTCGGGCACCTGATGGTCGTTCTCCAGTGAGTCTAGATTTTAGAATCCGACGCAAAACTGATAGTTAATTGTAACGTTCAGGGCCTCCTAACGAAGATGGAACACTCAAATTGCGTCGAGATTCAATACATGTCCTCCAGCCGACTAGTCTCCAAGGGTCTATTGCTGCCTCGGGCACCTTATGGTCGTTCTCCTGTGAGTCTAGATTTTCGAATCCGATGCAAAACTGTTAGTTAATTGTCACGTTCTGTGTCTCCTAATGACGATGGAACACTCAAATTGCGTCGCGATTCAATACATCGTCCTGCAGCCGACTTGTCTCCAATGGGATATTGTTGCCACCGGTACCTTATGGTCGTTCTCCTCAGAGTCTAGATTTTCGAATCCGACGCATATCTGATAAATAATTGTAAGGTTCAGTGCCTCCTAATGAGGATGGAACACTCAAATTCCGTGGAGATTCAATACATCGTCATTCAGCCGACTTATCTCCAAGTGTTTACTGCTGCCTCGGGCACCTTACGGTGTTTCTCCTGTGAGTCTAGATTTTAGAATCCGACGCAGAACTGATAGTTAATTGTAACGTTCAGGGCCTCCTAATGGCGATGGAACACTCAAATTACGTCGAGATTCAATACATCGTCCTGCAGCCTACTTGTCTCCAAGGGGATATTGCTGCCTCGGGCAACTTATGATCCGTCTCCTGTTAGTCTAGATTTTCGAATCCGACGCAAAACTGATAGTTAATTTAACGTTCGGGGCCTCCTAATGACGATGGATCACTCAAATTACGTCGAGATTCAATACATCGTCCTCCAGCCGACTTGCCTCCAAGGGGATATTGCTGCCTCCGGGACCTTATGGTCGTTATCCTCAGAGTCTAGATTTTCGAATCCGACCCCAAACTGATAGTTAATTGTCACGTTCTGGTTCTCCGAATGCCGATGGAGCACTCAAATTGCGTCGCGATTCAATACATCGTCCTCCAGCCGACTTGTCTCAAAGGGTCTACTGCTGCCCCTCGCACCTTATGGTCGTGCACCTGTGCGTCTAGATTTTCGAATCAGACGCAAAACTGATAGTTGATGTAACGTTCAGGGACTGCTAATGACGATGGAACACTCAAATTGCGTCGAGATTCAATACATCGTCATCCAGCCGACTAGTTTGCAAGGGTCTATTGCTGCCTCGGGCACCTTATGGTCGTACTCCTGTGAGTCTAGATTTTCGAATCCGACGCATGGCTGAAAGTTAATTGTAACGTTCAGCGCCTCCTAATGACGATGGAACACTCAAATTGCGTCGAGATTCAATACATCGTCATTCAGCCGACTTATCTCCAAGGGTTTACTGCTGCCTCGGGCACCTTACGGTGTTTCTCCTGTGAGTCTAGATTTTAGAATCCGACGCAGAACTGACAGTTAATTGTAACGTTCAGGGCCTCCTAATGGCGATGGATCACTCAAATTACGTTGAGATTCAATACTTCGTCCTGCAGCCTACTTGTCTCCAATGGGATATTGCTGCCTCGGGCACCGTATGGTCCGTCTCCTGTGAGTCTAGATTTTCGTATCCGACGCAAAACTGATAGTTAATTGTAACGTTCAGCGCATCCTAATGACGATGGAACCTCAAATTGCGTCGAGATTCAATACATCGTCCTCCAGCCGACTTGTCTCCAAGGATCCATTGCTGCCTCGGTCACCTTATGGTCGTTCTCATGTAAGTCTAAATTTTCGAATCAGACGCAAAACTTATAGTTAATTGTAAAGTTCAACGCCTCCTAATGACGATGGAACACTCAAATTGCGTCGCGATTCAATACATCGTCCTCTAGCCGACTTGTCTCCAAGGGTCTATTGCTGCCTCCGGCACCTTATGGTCGTTCTCCTCAGATTCTAGATTTTCGAATCCGACGCAAAACTTATAGTTAATTGTAACTGTAAGGGCCTCCTAATGACGATGGAACACTCAAATTTGAGATTCAATACATCGTCCTCCAGCCGACTTGCCTCCAAGGGGATATTGCTGCCTCCGGGACCTTATGTTCGTTATCCTCAGAGTCTAGATTTTCGAATCCGACCCCAAACTGATAGTTAATTGTCATTTTCTGGGTCTCCGAATGACGATGGAGCACTCAAATAGCGTCGCGATTCAATACATCGTCCTCCAGCCGACTTGTCTCAAAGGGTCTACTGCTGCCCCTCGCACCTTATGGTCGTGCACCTGTGCGTCTAGATTATCGAATCAGACGCAAAACTGATAGTTAATTGTAACGTTCAGGGACTCCTAATGACGATGGAACACTCGAATTGCGTCGAGATTCAATACATCGTCATCCAGCCGACTAGTCTGAAAAGGTCTATTGCTGCCTCGGGCACCCTATGGTCGTACTCCTGTGAGTCTAGATTTTCGAATCCGACGCATAGCTGAAAGTTAATTGTAACGTTCAGCGCCTCCAAATGACGATGGAACACTCAAATTGCGTCGAGATTCAATACATCGTCATTCAGCCGACTTATCTCCAAGGGTTTACTGCTGCCTCGGGCACCTTACGGTGTTTCTCCTGTGAGTCTAGATTTTAGAATCCGACGCAGAACTGATAGTTAATTGTAACGTTCAGGGCCTCCTAATGGCGATGGAACACTCAAATTACGTCGAGATTCAATACATCGTCCTGCAGCCTACTTGTCTCCAAGGGGATATTGCTGCCTCGGGCATAATATGGTCCGTCTCCTGTGAGTCTAGATTTTCGTATCCGTCGCAAAACTGATAGTTAATTGTAAGTTCAGCGCCTCCTAATGACGATGGAACACTCAAATTGCGTCGAGATTCAATACATCGTCCTCCAGCCGATTTGTCTCCAAGGGTCTATTGCTGCCTCCGGCACCTTATGGTCGTTCTCCTCAGATTCTAGATTTTCGAATCCGACGCAAAACTTATAGTTAATTGTAACTGTAAGGGCCTCCTAATGACGATGGAA
Organism: Schistocerca piceifrons; assembly: GCF_021461385.2. NCBI lineage: Eukaryota > Metazoa > Arthropoda > Insecta > Orthoptera > Acrididae > Schistocerca > Schistocerca piceifrons. Next base: position 989,757,126 of record NC_060149.1, read on the forward strand.
CACTCAAATTTGGGATTCAATACATCGTCCTCCAGCCGACTTGCCTCCAAGGGGATATTGCTGCCTCCGGGACCTTATGTTCGTTATCCTCAGAGTCTAGATTTTCGAATCCGACCCCAAACTGATAGTTAATTGTCATTTTCTGGGTCTCCGAATGACGATGGAGCACTCAAATAGCGTCGCGATTCAATACATCGTCCTCCAGCCGACTTGTCTCAAAGGGTCTACTGCTGCCCCTCGCACCTTATGGTCGTGCACCTGTGCGTCTAGATTATCGAATCAGACGCAAAACTGATAGTTAATTGTAACGTTCAGGGACTCCTAATGACGATGGAACACTCGAATTGCGTCGAGATTCAATACATCGTCATCCAGCCGACTAGTCTGAACAGGTCTATTGCTGCCTCGGGCACCCTATGGTCGTACTCCTGTGAGTCTAGATTTTCGAATCCGACGCATAGCTGAAAGTTAATTGTAACGTTCAGCGCCTCCAAATGACGATGGAACACTCAAATTGCGTCGAGATTCAATACATCGTCATTCAGCCGACTTATCTCCAAGGGTTTACTGCTGCCTCGGGCACCTTACGGTGTTTCTCCTGTGAGTCTAGATTTTAGAATCCGACGCAGAACTGATAGTTAATTGTAACGTTCAGGGCCTCCTAATGGCGATGGAACACTCAAATTACGTCGAGATTCAATACATCGTCCTGCAGCCTACTTGTCTCCAAGGGGATATTGCTGCCTCGGGCATAATATGGTCCGTCTCCTGTGAGTCTAGATTTTCGTATCCGTCGCAAAACTGATAGTTAATTGTAAGTTCAGCGCCTCCTAATGACGATGGAACACTCAAATTGCGTCGAGATTCAATACATCGTCCTCCAGCCGATTTGTCTCCAAGGGTCTATTGCTGCCTCGGGCTCCTTGTGGTCGTTCTCATGTAAGTCTAAATGTTCGAATCAGACGCAAATCTTATAGTTAATTGTGACGCTAAGGGCCTCCTAATGACGATGGAACAATCAAATTGCGTCGAGATGCAATACATCGTCCTTTAGCCGACTTGCCTCCAATGGGATATTGCTGCCTCCGGCGCCTTATTTTCGTTCTCCTCAGAGTCTAAATTTTCGAATCCGACGCATATCTGATAAATAATTGTAACGTTCAGTGCCTCCTACTGACGATGGAACACTCAAATTACGTCGAGATTCAATACATCGTCCTCCAGCCGACTTATCGACAAAGGCATATTGCTACCTCGGGCAAATTATGATCCGTCTCCTGTGAGTCTAGATTTTCGAATCCGACGCAAAACTGATGGTTAATAACAACGTTAATGGCCTCCTAATGACGATGGAACACTCAAATTGCATCTAGATTCAAGACATCGACATTCAGCCGACTTGTCTCCAAGGGTCTATTGCTGCCTCGGGCACCTTATGGTCGTTCTCCTGTGAGTCTAGGTTATGGAATCCGACGCAGAACTGATAGTTAATTGTAACGTTAATGGCCTCGTAATGACGATGGAGCACTCAAATTACGTCGAGATTCAATAGATCGTCCGCCAGCCGACTAGTCTCCGAGGGTCTATTGCTGCCTCGGGCACCTTATGGTCGTACTCCTGTTAGTCTAGATTTTAGTATCCAACGCAAAACTGATAGTTAATTGTAACGTTCAGCGCCTCTTAATGACGATGGAACACTCAAATTGCGTCGAGATTCAATACATCGTCATTCAGCCGACTTATCTCCAAGTGTTTATTGCTGCATCGGGCACCTTATGGTCGTTCTCCTGTGAGTCTAGGTTATGGAATCCGACGCAGAACTGATAGTTAATTGTAATGTTCAGGGCCACCTAATGACGATGGAACACTCAAATTACGTCGAGATTCAATACATCGCCCTGCAGCCTACTTGTCTCCAATGGGATATTGCTGCCTCGGGCACCGTATGGTCCGTCTCCTGTGAGTCTAGATTTTCGTATCCGACGCAAAACTGATAGTTAATTGTAACGTTCAGCGCATCCTAATGACGATGGAACCTCAAATTGCGTCGAGATTCAATACATCGTCCTCCAGCCGACTTGTCTCCAAGGATCTATTGCTGCCTCGGTCACCTTATGGTCGTTCTCATGTAAGTCTAAATTTTCGAATCAGACGCAAAACTTATAGTTAATTGTAAAGTTCAACGCCTCCTAATGACGATGGAACACTCAAATTGCGTCGCGATTCAATACATCGTCCTCTAGCCGACTTGTCTCCAAGGGTCTATTGCTGCCTCCGGCACCTTATGGTCGTTCTCCTCAGATTCTAGATTTTCGAATCCGACGCAAAACTTATAGTTAATTGTAACTGTAAGGGCCTCCTAATGACGATGGAACACTCAAATTTGAGATTCAATACATCGTCCTCCAGCCGACTTGCCTCCAAGGGGATATTGCTGCCTCCGGGATCTTATGTTCGTTATCCTCAGAGTCTAGATTTTCGAATCCGACCCCAAACTGATAGTTAATTGTCATTTTCTGGGTCTCCGAATGACGATGGAGCACTCAAATAGCGTCGCGATTCAATACATCGTCCTCCAGCCGACT